>NW_024070186.1:137868544-137987800 GCF_014754425.2 Oryx dammah | reverse complement strand
CTGCTGCTGCTGCTGCTGCTGCTGCTGCTGCTGCTGCTGCTGCTGCTAAGTCACTTCAGTCACGTCCGACTCTGTGCGACCCCAGAAATGGCAGCCCACCAGGCTCCCCTGTCCCCAGGATTCTCCAGGCAAGCCTACTGGAGTGGGTTGCCATTTGCTTCTCCAATGCATGAAAGTGAAAAGTGAAAAGTGAAGTCGCTCAGTCGTGTCCGACTCTTAGCGACCCCATGGACCGCAGCCCACCAGGCTCCTCCGTCCGTGGGATTTTCCAGGCAAGAGTACTGGAGTGGGGTGCCATCGCCTTCTCCAAGCTTTAGGCCTAGGACAATGCATTTTCAGGTAAAAAGCATAAAGCACCTCAGAAAGACAACAGTGCATGCCAGCCACTCTAGCCACCACTCTTACTCCTACACTGTGTACATTGCCTATACACAGAGGTCCCCTCATGCTCATTTATAACTGACTTTCTTAGACTTGTCCTTGCATTCTTGATTCTTCAGTATCTAATTCTCCTCCTGCCTTGAGTCTCCTGCCCATCCCCTCTCCAGCTCTCTGTTATATCCGGAATAATGACTACTTTTACTCTGTCCTACTTTTATTTCAAAAAAAAAAAAAAACACAAAAAATAGTAAAAGCTATTTATGATGTGCATGTACTGTAACGGGGTGCTGTAAAATGATCTTAACATAATTGGAATTAATTCTGTTTCACTGAAAACTGAGGCTTGGAGGAGTTAAGTAGTTGCTAAAGATCACACATCTAGTAAGGCTTAGGGCTACGTTTTCAACCCAAGTCTGTCTAAATCCACAGGCAATGCCTTTATTCTTTTTATCATCAGAAAAAAAATGGTAAACAGTAACAAACACAGAATTGGCATGTGCGGGTAAAACTACGATGGGTGATATTTTATCTGTTTGATAAACTAACTCTCTTGGCCCAGTCTCCCGCTTAGCCTCTAATTGTCTTAATGCTCTGTCCAAAATGGTTGTAAATTGAAGGGGGGATGACAGAAACCAAACAGCAGAAAAATAAGGTCAAAGAAAATACCTTCTGGAGAGAGAAGTAAGAAAAAAAATGTTTAAAGTTGTTCTTGAATTTGTTTTCCTTCTTTTGGTAACTATGCTTATAAGATAAGCTCTTCAAATAGCTTTATTTTTTGTTTATGTGCTGTACTGATAGGCAATGAACTTACATATCTCTGCCAGTTCCATCTTTATAATCACATGAAAAAGCAAAATTCATACTACAAACATCGTTTTCAACTTAAGACTTACAGCATGTTCTTAAATCATACACTATCAATCTCTAAATGTTAAGAACATTACATGTTTAGCTTAAGAGTCCAACATTTGCTTATTGGCTTGGGTCACAGTGACCCTGAGTATGATCTCATCTGTTTAGTGCGTCTCTTCAATGGCACGACAGACCGCAGTGGTTTGGTGCAGTTCAGGATCCAAAGCATATGGCATGTAGCCTGTGCCGAGAACTGGACAACCCAGATCTCAGATGATGTGTGTCAGCTGCTGGGACTAGGGTAAGTAATTCCACTCAGCTCTCAAATTATTCTCAAGCTATTTTATGGGTTTCAAATTGGGTTTATTAAGAAATTTAAATTTGTGGAAGTCATGAATGTAGAAAATGCATGTGCTCAAAAGGAAGAAAACGTAAATCTTGTTTAACCCCATTCTCAAAAAGACAACCACAGTTAATAATCTTTCAAGAAATATTACATAAATATGACTATACAGAAATAGTATATTATAAAATCATGCAAAATACCATATTATAAGCTGTTTTGTAACCTATTTACACACGAACATTTCTCATGTCATTAAATACTGTCTATAAATTGTCTTCTTTAAGAAAAGGAAATATTCCATTTTATGCTCTATTATAACGTATATAATTAATCACATGGGTAATGGAGAGAACATGCTTTTGCTGTGTCTTCCTGACCCATTCATGACAGTTCTTTTGGAAAATTTGAAGAAGTGTTATTGTCATGAGAAAGAAAATGTGCAGGATTGCAAGACTTAATTCAAGTAATAATTCCATATTAATGACTCTCAAAAAATTACTATCAGTTCAGTTCAGTCACTCAGTCGTGTCCAACTCTTTGCTACCCCATGGACTCCAGCACACCAGGCTTCCCTGTCCTTCACCATCACCTAGAGTTTGCTCAAACTCGTCCATTGAGTCGGTGGGGTGTTGGCTATGGGGCATAATGTTTTTTGATGAAAAAGCGACAAAACTCTGAAGTGGATAGTTGTATATCCTCACTTCAAGTAAAGCACTGGATAAGTGGCACTGACTCCAGATTCCTATTTTAACGTTGTTTTTAGTTAAATAGTGAGTCCATGTAGGTGAGGCCCTAGGAAGTTATTTGCTTCCACTCAGTTCAGTTCCCTTGACCAGTCATGTCTGACTCTTTGCGACCCCATGGACTGCAGCATGCCAGGCCTCCCTGTCTATCACCAACTCTCAGAGTTGTTGAAACTTGTGTCCATTGAGTCAGTGATGCCATCCAACCATCTCATCCTCTGTTGTACCCTTCTCCTCCTGCCTTCAATCTTTCCCAGCATCAGGGTCTTTTCCAGTGACTCAGTTCTTTGCATCAGGTGGCCAAAGTATTGGAGTTTCAGCTTCAGCATCAGTCCTTCCAAAGAATATTCAGGACTGATTTCCTTTATGATGGACTAGTTGGATCTCCTTACAGTCCAAGGGACTCTCAAGAGTCTTCTCCAACACCACAGTTCAAAAGCATCAATTCTTTGGTGCTCAGCTTTCTTTATAGTCCAACACTCACATCCATACATGACTATTGGAAAAACCATAGCTTTGACTAGATGGACCTTTGTTGGCAAAGTAATGTCTCTGCTTTTTAATATGCTGTCTAGGTTGGTCATAATTTTTCTTCCAAGTAGAAAGTGTCTTTTAATTTCATGGCTGTAATCACCATCTGCAGTGATTTAGGAGCCCAGAAAAATAAAGTCTCTCACTGTTTCCATTGTTTCCCCATCTATTTCCAATGAAGTGATGGGACCGGATGCCATAATCTTAGTTTTCTGAATGTTGAGTTTTAAGCCAACTTTTTCACTTTCCTCTTCCACTTTCATCAAGAGTCTCTTTAGTTCTTCTTTGCTTTCTGCCATAAGGGTGGTGTCATCTGCATATCTGAGGTTCTTGATACTTCTCCCAGCAATCTTGATTCCAGCTTGTACTTCATCCAGCCCAGCATTTCTCATGATGTACTCTGCATAACAGTTAAATAAGCAGGGTGACAATATACAGCCTTGACGCACTCCTTTTCCTATTTGGAACCAGTCTGTTGTCCCATGTCCAGTTCTAACTGTTGCTCTTTGACCTGCATACAGATTTCTCAGGAACCAGGTGAGGTGATCTGGTATTCCCATCTCTTTAAGAATTTTTCACAGTTGCTTCCACTACTCGATTTGATAGTCATGCTGAGGAGCTGTTTTATAGACTCAGGAACTTAGTATAGTTTAGGCTAAGGAGATTGGCTCCTTGACCTGGTGACCACAGCTGATGGACCTAAATGCCCTGGATGATTGGGCTTTGACTGTACAGGAGCTTGAGTTACAGTTTACTAAGTATCACTATATGATTGTCAACAAAGGTGTTCTTTCCCCTGTGGTGTGTGAACCTTAGTTAAACTGTCTCCTCAAAGAGACAATGTTGGCGTTAAGGTGAAGCCTTTAGAAAGATCAAAGATATCAAGATCTTCTTTGGCAAAAATATTTTTAATGCATTTGAATAAAATATGTTGAGTGATAGCATAAAGCTGACTCCAGTTGCATGCAAGAGCATATTGGAAAGGGAACATTTATCTTCATTATTTTTTCTAACAGTTGCTAATAGAAACACATTATTTTGATTACTCACAGTTTTGAAGTTTGTGCATTGGGAATGATAATGTGTCTTGTCTTTGGATAAATAAGACATAGTTTTTACTTTAAATGCTTATGTGGTGGAGACAGACACAGAAATAGAGAATCAAAATATATTGTGATAAATACAATGTCTTGTAGGAGAACCTCTACTCAATTTGGGCACGTCAGGGAAAGCTTTCTAGAAAGTGGCCTGAGCTGTATAGATGACGGCCAATTCCACATGACCATATACTATCTATTTACAAGTTTTTACCTCCAGCCAGATTTTACTCTCTAGTTCACTGACCTCATTTCTAATGGATCACAGTCACAATCACAGAGAGGGACAGAGAACTAGATTTTTTTTTTTTAGTGTGTGTAAAGCAAGTAGTACACCCCACTGCCTTCAATACAATGTTTTTCATGAGGTCAGGCACTCAGCTCTCTTCAGAAATGAGTCAGGTAATCTCTGCAAAGACTTTAATCTTTGGACCAGGACTTATTAACTAGTCTCCCTAGTGCTCTAGTAATTGAAAGAAAGTTACAGCCTTAATTTGTGTAGGTTGGTGCATGCTAATGGAAGAAAACTTAGTTTAAAATGATGTGTTTGGTATAGAGGAAAGTAGTTTAAGAGTCAATTTATTAAAAGGGCACTGTAGCCTATCAAGATTATTTACACAGTTAGGGTACAAAATGCAATTCCCCACAGATTCTAGTAAATTATATGAGGCAGATTTCATCAGCTTTCCTATTTTTAATGAAATATTTTCATTCCCCACTATTGATAGCTGCATAAGTAAAAAGAATTTTGAATAACATTTTCATGTCTCTGATCAAAGTATGAAAGAAAACATTTTAGACTGATGCAAGAATAAATGTTAAAGAAATATTGAGCAGTGATTTTTTAGAATATTTCCTAGGAAACCACACTACCCTGTTATTAACCCAATAAATGAACGATGCAGTTGATGTGCTCTGCTAAGGCATTAAAATCAAGAAGTCATCAGGTCTTTAAAGCTCTACAAAATTTAGGGAATGCTAACATTTTAAAAATAGAATTAGCTATATATATCCCCATGAGGAACTGATGTTAATTTTTAAATCCCATAGTAGTCTTGTGCTAGATACCTTCAGCTCAAATATCAAAAACATCTAATTGACCCTCTCATTCTGAAACCCGAAATAAGAAATAGAATTACTTCAATGTCCTCCCATTTCAGAGTTGTTTTGAAAATGTTGGGAGGCGAGTGGTAAATATTTTTTTTTAATTAACATTTCACATACCTAGAGCATAATAATTTAATTTCCTGTGTAAGTACTAGAACAAATTTGTATTCATAATTTAGCACTAAAAATAGGTTCATAGAAAATTGAAAGTAGAATCTGTGTTTCCTATTAGTTTAAGAAATTGGTAGACCAATAATGCTCCTGTTCTTGTACATATTTTCTGTCACTATCCCCAAATTTTCAACTATGAAGGCAAAGCCTTAACACACAAAAAAAAACCAAAGATTAAATATAGGAATTAGTAGAAAAAGTATAACTGCTACATCAAATTTAAATGAGTTTTTTATTTGCTAACTTTATGTAAAAAATAATATTTTCTGTTATTTTAAAATTTTAATTTATGAGTTCAACATGCAATAAAATTTTAATTTTATTCTTAACTATGTTCCTTGGGTGGAATGGTTGAGTCAGTGGGCTAGTTGGATAGGAAGGGCTGTGGGCAAAATGGTGAAAAAAAAATTTATTTTACTTGGTTTAACTGACCAAGCTAAAAAGCTAATCATTTGCCTGAATTGCAGTTTGTACCTCTGATTTTTTTTTCCTGTTTTAGAATGAGAAATACATTAATTAAAAATAAGCAAAGAGAAAATAATAGTAAACTATAATAATTTATAACTCCCTAAGATTAATCTGTAAAAGGCATATCATCTCACAAAGATGTAGAAAACACAGTGATAGATAATTACATCTGCTATGGGCAAGGGCATGAAAACAAGTTTACCACTGAAGTGTAATCCAAGAGCTGGATCAACAGTTCCCAAACCAGATGATACATTAAAATCACCCAATCATGTTCCCAGACATTCAGATTCAGGGTGGTCTAAGTCAGTGGTTCCCAGTGTTTCATTTTAAAATCAAATTAGTAGCTGAATCACTTTTCTTTATAGCAGAAATTAACAGAATTTTATAAATCAACTATACTTCCATAAAGTAAATTTTAAGAAAGACAAATATTATATGATATCACTTATATGTGAAAACTAAGAAGATGATACACATGATCATATTTACAAAACAGAAACAGATTCACAAACTCTGAAAAGCAACTTATGGTTCCCAAAGGGGAAAGGTTGAAGGGAGGGATAAAGCAGGAGTTTGGGATTAACATATATACACTACTATATGTAAAATAGGTAATCAACAAGGACATACTGTATAGCACAGGGAACTCTACTCAATATTCTGTAATAACCTTCATGGCAAAAGTATCTGAAAGAGAAGGAGAATATGTATAAAACTGAATCACTTTGCTGTACACCTGAAACTAACACAGCATTGCACATCAACTAATCAAATATACCTCACTATAAAATAATAATTAAAATAAACAATAAGATAAAAAAGAATTAGCAGCATCTGGGATGCATGTATACAAATTTACATTCTGGAGCCCCACCTCAGACCCACCCATCAGAAAGTCTAGAACAGAGACCAACAGTTTGCATTTGAATAAGCCCTTAAGGTGATTCTGATGCACTGTATAGTTTGAGAATCACTATCAAAGTGTGGTTGTCCTTAACCTTCTTCTATGTGTCATGGACATTTCTGGCAGTCTGGTGGAACTTACCAACCTCTTCTTAGGTGCATGTTTTTAAGTTGCACAAGAGTAAAATACACATAATTTTGAAGGAAATTCATTTCATTGGAAAAGCTATCAAAGTGTTAAAAATATAGTATGGTATTATATATTTCTTTTTTAAGAGAGTAAATAAGATATGCTGGTGATTCTAATGATTGCTGTGCTATCATAAGTGATATTTTTAGAAGAATGCACTAAGATCTGAAGATATGTATAATCTGTCTTGGTGACAAAATTATTGGTGCTGCTAATAATATTGTGGTTAGTCATCTACATTTGTAGCAGAAATAAAGACTGTGTTTCAATTACAAGTTAGTAAAAATAAAGATATCATTATTTCTCCTCCAACTATAAACTGGCTACATGTTACCATGAATTGCTAGGGGCTCCATAGAACTCAGGCTGGAATTTTGGCTAGAGTAAGAGCCAGAGGTCTTGGTTCTTTCAAGAACACTGGATGATTCTCCTGCTACAGGAAAGTAGAACTGTCATATCAAAAGAACCCAAGAAACCTTGTATATTTGTTTCAGTAGAAAACATAGAAATTATACAAAACATCTCTGAAGTCTGGCAGTTTGATTTCATCTGGTATTAAAAACAAAGTTCAGTTCAGTTCAGTTCAGTCGCTCAGTCGTGTCCGACTCTTTGTGACCCCATGAATCGCAGCACGCCAGGCCTCCCTGTCCATCAAACTAATTAAACATTTTTTCTCCTACTAAGAACATGTGTGCCAAGTTGTGTCTGACTCTTTGCGACCCTTGTGGACTGTAGCCTGCCAGGCTCCTCTGTCCATGGAATTCTCCAGGCAAATATTCTGTTGTGGGCTGCTGTGTCCTCCTCCAGGGGATCTTCCCGACACAGTGATCAAACCCTCCTCTCTCACTTCTCACGCGTTGACAAGTGTGCTCTTTACCACTAGCACCACCTCGGCAGCCCAACGTGAAGGCTTAGCTTCCCTATGTGCAGGTCAACTCTGGCTTAATCCAGGGGCTTCCTCAGCTTTTCATTCTGACGCTAGCCTCTTTTAACTTCTCTGAAAAACTTTTTCGCTCAGTCTAGATCAAAACAAAATTAGAGTTTTAAAAGACCACTATAAGTAGGACATCATTAAAATGGTATATTTTTTTTAGAAAAAAGAAAAAAAAATCAAGGCTAAGATTTCAACAAACACAGGTTGGTATTATTGCTTGCTTGTGAAAAGTTCATTCCTGATGTATTTATTTGAAAGCATATTATTGGAAAATAAAGGATTCTTTTATAAGAAATCACATTTTTATTAATTCAATTTAGGGAGTAAACTCTTTGTTGTCTTTAACTTTTATTTTGACTTAAATTGAATGGGTATTTTGCAACCCAGAGAAATGTATGGGGCAAAGAAATTACTGAGAATATAATTATACACATAAAGAGATAAAATTTCTTCTGGTCAATTGTGCATCATCTACCAATAAATTTTCTGCAACTTAGTTGTCTAGTCTACAAAAGCCTGTTGCAGAGTTGGGGTTTTTTCATTTGGTTTTTGTT
The DNA here is from genome assembly GCF_014754425.2 of Oryx dammah. Lineage (NCBI taxonomy): Eukaryota > Metazoa > Chordata > Mammalia > Artiodactyla > Bovidae > Oryx > Oryx dammah. The sequence goes on along the minus strand of NW_024070186.1, from coordinate 137,979,520 downwards.
GCTGTTTCTGCTTTTTTAATCAAAAGCTTTTTTTCTTCACTTAAAGATTGTTACATAAAAATAACAAATATTATAGTTTTCCCCAAACCAAAATATCTTTCACCATTCCCTTAAATCCTGATGTTGCGGAGAGGGAGGGAGGCGTCTATATTCTAAAATAGAAACAGATAAGAGCAGGAGAACACTATCATTCCCTGAAAGAGTAACAAAAGTTTTCTTGTTCATTCTGTTGTTGTTGTTTAGTCAGCTGTTAATTCGTGTCCAACTCTTTTGCGACGCCATGGACTGTAGCCCACCAAAGCGTCTCTGTCCATGGGATTTCTCAGGCAAAAATACTGGCCTGGGATGCCATTTCCTTCTCCAAGGATCTTCTCTACCAGGGATGGAGCCTGCGTTTCCTGCACTGGCATGCGGGTTCTTTGCCACTTGGCCACCAGGGAAGCTCCTTGTTCATTTAGCCTCCCTCCTAAAAATTATTTCCAACTGATCAAACAGTAAACAACGTGGTATATTTTTTGAGGTCGAGGACAATTTTGGATTAAATTGATGAAATCAAATGGGTTAATATACTCTTTTCTCCTTTCCTTTAATTACACCTTCCTCTTTCTCTTACTTACTTTCTTCCTTATTTTTTTTTTTTTTGCTTTCGTCCTCACTTCCTTATTCCCCTCAACTTTTCATCTTTATTTCCTTCCATTCTCTCTTCTTTTCTTTACAGTCTTATATTTTCAAAAGAAACTGTGTTGATTTATAACAGAGTATAAGTGGTAAACTTAATACACTAGAAAAGTAAATAAGGTCTAAGAAAGAAGGAACCAAATCGATACAATATACAGGGTCAACACAATTCCTAATACATGTGTTTTAGACTTCCTGGAAATCCATGCCAAAAAGAAAACATTAAAAACAGCATATCTTTAATTATGAGATAAGCTGAATAATACCAGTTCCATAGGAGGAGAAGGGGATGGCACCTCACTCCAGCACTCTTGCCTGGAAAATCCCATGGGCAGAGAAGCCTGGTGGGCTGCAGTCCATGGGGTCGCTAAGAGGCAGACACGACTGAGCGACTTCACTTTCACTTTTCACTTTCATGCATTGGAGAAGGAAATGGCAACCCACTCCAGTGTTCTTGCCTGGAGAATCCCAGGGATGAGGGAGCCTGGTGGGCTGCTGTCTACGGGGCCGCACAGAGTCGGACATGCCTGAAGCGACTTAGCAGCAACAGTAGTTCCATAGGAAGGCAGATTTCTTCTGAACCCTCAATTCTAAAGGAAATTTTGCATGTATGACCTGAAAATGTAGTAAGGCATTAAAAAGCATGCACTAGTGTTGGACTTTATTTTGGGGGGCTCCAAAATCACTGCAGGTAGTGACTGCAGCCATGAAATTAAAAGATGCTTACTCCTTGGAAGGAAAGTTATGACCAACCTAGACAGCATATTAAAAAGCAGAGACATTACTTTGCCAACTAAGGTCCATCTAGTCGAGGCTAAGGTTTTTCCAGTAATCATGTATGGATGTGAGAGTTGGACTGTGAAGAAAGCTGAGTGCAGAAGAATTGATGCTTTTGAACTGTGGTTTTGGAGAAGACTCTTGAGAGTCCCTTGGACTGCAAGGAGATCCAACCAGTCCATTCTGAAGGAGATCAACCCTGGGATTTCTTTGGAGGGAACAGTGCTAAAGCTGAAACTCCAGTACTTTGGCCACCTCATGCGAAGAGTTGACTCATTGGAAAAGACTCTGATGCTGGGAGGGATTGGGGGCAGGAGGAGAAGGGGACGACAGAGGATGAGATGGCTGGATGGCATCTTCGACTCGATGGACGTGAGTTTGAGTAAACTCCAGGAGTTGGTGATGGACAGGGAGGCCTGGCGTGCTGCAATTCATGGGGTCACAAAGAGTCGGACACGTCTGAGCAACTCAACTGAACTGAACTGAACTGAAAAAAATTTTATAGTAAACATGGAGGTGTATATCGTATACCTCTTGCTGCTGCTAAGTTGCTTCAGTCGTGTCTGACTCTGTGCGACCCCATAGACGGCAGCCCACCAGGCTCTCCCACCCGTGGGATTCTCCAGGCAAGAATACTGGAGTGGGGTGCCATTGCCTTCTCCACTATACCTCTTATTCAGAGATAAATAAACTGCAATGACTGAGAAAACAGTGTTACAACTGAATCAAGAATATACTACAAGGGACTAAGATCATTTTATCCAAGGTGCTGTCCACAGAGATCCTATCTCCCACGATCAAAGTATCACTTTTCTCAGCCATGTTTTTGGTGTTTAATAGGAGATACCAGGAGTTTGTCTCCTTGCAAATACCATTAATATGGTAGAAAGTGGCTACCAGACTGACCCTATCAATTTCTCCTTGGTTCTTAGTACAGTAGCTTGTACAAAGGGGTAAATTGATCAGGGGAAGAAAATTCTTTCTATTGGCATTTTTTTTTTCTTTTTGTGTCTCATGAAATTTTGAGTTGAGATCAGAAAATCTAAAATTAATTAAGCTTACTTGTTTTCTAAGAGCTAACATATGGCTGGGTAAGTGCTAGGTGAGTTGTTATAAATGTGTTAAATGAATAAGCTATTTTAGTTACATGTGTCCAGTTCAGTCATGGTGCTTATGGAATTGCCCACGAGTCCTCACTCTCCGAGTTGGATGCTTTGCCATCCATTGCCTCAAATTTCCTTTCATTCATCTTTCCCCTGCCTATTAAAATGCTCTCTCCTACCTTCTGTCCTGCCAAATCCATCCCCCTCTTTCCCTCCAATCGAAAGGGAAGGCCCATTCTTCTCCTAAACCATTTTCAGACTAATCCCATCTGGTTCCATTCACTACTTAAACCTTTTGGGGTGTGAAATGAGCTACAGTGCCTGACTGCAGCATTTGCAACATTTGTTATTATTCTTTGCAGCTTTAGTGAGTCCGAAAGCTTAAAACATCCCTACCTAAGCTCCAGCTTCAGGGAGGAATTCTTATCACAGCATACATAGTCTAAGGAGGGAGACGAAAGAGAGGAAACCTACAAGGGACCTGAAAAGAGGAGCAGAAGATTTAATACTGTGCAAGACGCCTGGGGATAGGCTTCTTTTTCTCACTAGAATTCATCTCTGAGTGTATTTTTATACTCCATATATGACCTCAAAAATAATAATGGTGGGTTGCATTTATATGCTTCTTTTCTCACAGAGAATAAGGTTCCCCTGAAGCCAGAGGAGCCCTTTGAGGGTGCACAACGTATAAAAATGGTAATAAAGTCTTAGAAATAGGCAGTCAGGAGGCATTACCATGTCATCAAGGTGATGCTATATGGATGCATTTTTATGTGGCACCAAACTGCAGATTTCAAACAGTTAGGCAAATATGCACAGAGTTATCTAAATCTGCAGAGCTGGGACCTTTTCAGAATTTAAAAAAAAAAATGCAAACTCCAGTTGTAATCTTGACAGAATGCCTCTCTAAAAATGAACTAGTTTTCTTGCAAAAAGGAAACTGAGTCGGGGAGTGCCTCAGTTACATGCTTTAATTAAAGAACTGAATATAATATATTCTCAACAGTTCAATTTCTCAGTTCTGAGACTTTGTTTCCAAGAACTAAATAGTGACTTAACATATGGTTGCCAATCTTTTATTTTGCCAAGAATATTTTAAATGTATCCTCATCATCTCCATCATTTTCTAAAATAAGAAATAGTTTATCATAAACTTCCTCTGCTGCTTATATTTTGTTTATTGTGAATACCAATTGAAAGACATCGTGTTTGGTTTGTAAAAGGTGAGTTCAGCTTGGCAGGGTTTGAAATGCTGGTACTCTCTCTCAAATTAAATTCTAACTGTTAATATCCAGCACTGATGCCTGGAAATGTTTGTATGAACCAATGGGCTCTATACACCACCCTTAGGTTGCTGATATCAATATTTACAATAAAAATTAATTATGTGAGTACTTTAGAAGCTTTTCCCAAAGAATATTTTACCCAGTTGTTCTGAGTAACCCAAAACAACATACGTGCACCATTAACTGCAGTTTTTTTCTCATATAAGGTTTGAGTTTGCAAATTTAGAACACAAGCTTAGAATACAAGCTTTATGTGTGTCATTTTGTCCACATACATACACAATCAATCTATTTTTCTCAGCCAGCTAGTGAAAACATAACTATGAAATGGTACTTGAGAATCCCAGGTAGAACATTCAGCATTTACTAAATATTCTTTGTCCTTAAAGCTTTGCCTCTAGTCTTCCTTTTTTCTAGGATAGGCTTGTGTTAAAAATGTAACTGAAAATCCCACCACAGTGCAGTGCAGTGGTAGGTGTGTGATGAACAGATATTAGATTAAACACTGATTTATAAATAATTTTCAATTTTTTTTCAATTTCATTTTGCTTAGACTTTGCTTTGAATTTCCACAAAAATTAATACATCTCCTCAGGATCTATCTTTAAAAGACAATTAAGCAATAGACTAAAAGCAGCCAGAGACAAAGGAAGCCTTAATGTGTATTTTTAATGAATAACTCTTCTGAATGTTCCCCCATGTAGTCACAAGTGCTGTCAAATGACAAAATTAAACCAATTCAATAACAAGTTGATGTCCTTTATTCAAGGGGAAGGACTTCCCCCAGTGGCTCAGTGATAAAGAATCCACCTGCATTGCAAGAGATACAGGAGATGAGGTTCCATCCCTGGGTCAGGAAGATCCTCTGGAGAAGGAAATGGCAACCCACTCCAGTATTCTTGCCTGGAGAATCCCATGGACAGAGGAGCCTGGCAGGCTACAGTCCATGGGGTTTCAAAGAGGCAGACATGACTGAGCACACACAGACACATGCATTCAAGAAAAATAGCCCATCGATTGGAGGGGACAATGCCTCACAGACAGTGTAGCACCATCACTGAGGGATTTGGGGCAAGAGTGAGTTGAATGTTAGAAGGGGCAAGGGAGAAACAGGGTACCACTGCTAAAAGGCCAAGGATTTCCTTATAGGCTTACAGGCTACCAGGTCCTATTTTCTAGGGTAAGGTGAGCCAGCTAAGGCAGAAGGTGAAGAAGAACTAAAGAGCCTCTTGGTGAAAGTGAAAGAGGAGAGTGAAAACATTGGCTTAAAGCTCAACATTCAGAAAACTAAGATCATGGCATCTGGTCCCATCACTTCATGGGAAATAGATGGGAAAACAGTGGAAACGGTGGCTGACTTTATTTTGGGGGGTCTCCAAAATCACTGTAGATGGTGATTGCAGCCATGAAATTAAAAGACGCTTACTCCTTGAAAGGAAAGTTATGACTAACCTAGACAGCATATTAAAAAGCAGAGACATCACTTTGCCAACAAAGGCCCATCTATGCAAGGCTATGATTTTTCCTGTGGTCATGTGTGGATGTGAGAGTTGTACTATAAAGAAAGCTGAGCACCAAAGAATTGATGCTTTTGAACTGTGGTGTTGGAGAAGACTCTTGAAAATCCCTTGGACTGCAAGGAGATCCAACCAGTCAATCCTAAAGGAGATCAGTCCTCAGTATTCATTGGAAGGACTGAGTTGAAGCTGAAACTCCAATACTTTGGCCACCTGATGCAAAGAGCTAACTCATTTGAAAAGACTCTGATGCTGGGAAAGATTGAAGGCAGGAAGAGAAGGGGATGAGAGAGGATGAGATGGTTGGATGGCATCACCGACTCAATGGACATAAGTTGATTAAACTCCGGGAGCTGATGAAGGACAGGGAGGCTTGGTGTGCTGCAGTCCATGGGGTCGCAAAAGGTCAGACATGACTGAGAAACTGAGCTGAGCCAGCTAAACCTGAGTTGGAGGATTATGACTGATGTTACATTTTCTTGACAGTGAAGCACTTCCTGTAAGTGCAGGTTGACTTACATTTAGATTTGTGACATGGACCAGGCCCCTGGGTGATATTCATTTTGTGGATCCTGATTTATGAGTTAATTTATCAGTGCCTTAAACAGATTGCTTAGGTCCATCCATTTTGTCACAATTAGCAAAATTTTATTCTTTTGTATCCATTCCTCTGTTGATGGCCAAATAGATTGCTTCCATATTTTGGTTAGTATAAATAATACTGCTGTGAACACTGAGATGCATATATCTTCTTAAGTGAGTGTTTTCCTTTTCTTTGGATATCTTTATTCCTGTTTTCTTTTCTGAGCTATAACAACTATATAAGTCTTTAAAAAATATAATTATTCTTCCCACATGGAATGAATATATTAAAGTTTAGCAATAATAGTAGTAAGACTCATTTTCCCTTTGGTAAATCCAATTTAGATTTTATTAAAGGACTGGTCATTGATTTGTGTGCTTCAGTTACTTTCATCTGTTTATAAAATGAAAGTGCAAGTGCTAAATTCTGGGACATCACAGAGGAGTTTCATTGTTCCAGCTTTCTGTTCAGTGGATGAAAGCTACTAGACACTTTCAGTGTCTTTAAGGTATTGTCTGACCTGAAAGAGGGAGGAAACACCCTCTCCTTATTTCTTTTCCTCTTACTGATCATAATAGCCATGAGTCTTCCTTGGAAACTCCTCTGTGTACAGAGTTAGGAAATGTTCAGCATTGACTATCGTCTGGGGAAGACACTGGACCGTCTTTTAAAGAGGCAGTGGGCGGGTCCATAATAATATTCCAAAAGATAGGAACCACATCATCTCCCTGCCAGCCAGGAGACAGCAGGCACCAGGATGTCTCTAGCCTAAAGGCATAGTTTATATGAAAATTGAAATCTAGAATAAATAAAAGGCAGGAAAAATATTAAAAACTCAGAAGTTAAAGTTTCCAGCCTAAGCCTAGGGAAGAGTGGATAATTAAAACAAATCTTCCATGAAGGCTCACAGTTGACAGAATGGCTATAATAGGCTTTCAAGGACAAGAAAGGCCAGTAACTTAATGTCTTTTGTCGCATAAAGTTGTGTAGCCTATTCTGGATTGCTGGTTGACACTCAGAAGTCCAGGCTACATACTCTGTCTTTCAGAACAATCACATAGCTTCTGACTTTAAATTAAGATAGTTATTAATAGGCTTTTCAGTGAATAAAATATCAAGAACAGAGAGACTAAAATAAACACTGAAGCTTCCTTTTTCTGCATTCTTAGACAACGTGCATGTTCTTAAAAGGTGAATTACACTCAACAGGAAAAAATGTTTAATAAATTATGGTGCAGCAAATCTGTGAAGTTGTCATTATAACTGACCATTTCTGGACAACATAGAAAAACTCAAATGACAAACTCAGACACTCAAGTGATATATGTACTGATTTTAACTCAGTTAAATAATATATATAAGCAGGCAAATAAGAACTAGAAGTATTATGCAAACATTAAAATGACATTTTATGTCATTGTGAGTAATTCTTCCACAGATGTATAACATCTTTTAAACATTAAAACAGTTGAATATTAAAATGTTAATCTCTTTGTCAGAAATTTGATAGTTTACTTCAATGTCCACAGCATTAAATAACTAGTAGTCTAATTTATATTTTTATTTGTTTGTTTGTATTTTTATTTTGTTCCTGGGTTTTTCCCTAGGACTGGAAACTCATCCAAGCCAACCTTTTCTACTGGAGGTGGACCATTTGTAAAATTAAATACAGCACCTAATGGCAGCTTAATACTAACGCCAAGGTAGGTTACAAAATATGTTCTTTGATTAGATGTACATGGACCAAATAATAGATTTCAAAGCCATACAGATTTTGAAGCCATCCCATACTGGCCATATAATTTTGAAAGGTATTTAACTTTTTGTTATTCAGGTAATCTCAAGAAGTATCTAATCCATCCTAATGGATAACATTATGTAATCCATATATATGGTAAGATGGTCAAATGAAGTATTGTAGTGTAACTAGCACCCAGAGATTCAAAAAGTTTTACTTCAATATCTTTTTTATCCCTACTCTTGGATTTAAAAAAAGTAAATCCCATAGACAGGCTTCCCTGATGGCTCCCACGGTAAAGCGTCTGCCTGCAATGCAGGAGACCTGGGTTCGATTCCTGGGTCAGGAAGATCCCCTGGAGAAGGCAATGGCAATCCACTCCAGCACTCTTGCCTGGAAAATCCCATGGACGGAGGAGCCTGATAGGCTATAGTCCATGGGGTCGCAAAGAGTCGGACACGACTGAGTGAGTTAAATTGTGAGAGTTGAGATAAGTAGGTACGTGTTGATCAGACTAACAAGAGTGATGCCATTATGTATCATCAAAAGAGAAGAAAAGCAAAAGTCATGGTATTCTTTTTCCTAGCAAATGTGTTCATGCTAAGTTGCTCCAGTTGTGTCAAACTCTGTGATCCTATTGGCTGTAGCCTACCAGGCTCCTCTGCCCATGGAATTTTCCAGGCAAGAATACTGGAGTGGATTGCCAGGAGAGTTCCTTACCACTAGAGCAACCTGGGAAGCCTCTTCCTAGCAAACAGAACATGGATATTAACTGAAAGGACCAGACTCTAAGTCGTGTCTGCATTTCTCTTTTACTCTTTAAAATTAGGTTTGCTTTTACTCATGTTTTAAAAGCACCATCTTTCCTGGATTCAAATATCTGTTTTAGCTTAGATTATGTCATTTCTTCTGTTCAGGCATTAATGATAACTTCAGTTATTAATTAATTAATTTGATTGGCTTCAAATTTTACAGCTCCATTAAAGGCTAGCTTGGGGATGGGTGGAGAAAGTTACTTTAAGAAAAGACTATAACTACACGAATTTAAGATATTATTGCTGGTACATTAGGTTGTAGTGTTTGGTTTAACATATTAAATGGTGAAAAGTGAAATTATATAATTATTCAGCTATTCATGAAATGTTGCCATTTCTGTAAGTTCAACCAGTAAAACAAATGTTAAAGAAGTACTTTTAGTACCAAAGTACTTTGCAGTTGAATATTTTATATGAATGCTTGCACAGCCTTAGCTGATATTATTAGTCTCACAGGGGATGAAGCAAAGAATCTGCAAGATCTCCTTTCATAGATTTCCTTTCTATAAGGCATGTCTAAATTTATATTACCATTACAGATGTTGAGCAGCTTGTATGTTGAGAATGCCTCTCATTTATATTTTACAAACATTTAAGGATGAGTTAGGAAAAAAGGGAAAAATATTAAATATTTTCATATTAATTATATGCATGTTTAAAATAAGAACTAGGTTATTCTATGCTTATCAACAAAATGCCAGTATCATTGTACATTGATGTCTCTATTATATGTAGGTTTGTGTTATTTGAAAGAGGTACCATTTATAGACAGAGATATTTGAAACTTTCAGTATATCAGTAAGCCAGGACATTCTTAATCTCTTTCTTGATTAGCCACATATACTGGGTTGGCGGGAAATCAGATATATTTGCACTTAGTTAATTTATTAATATATTTATTTGTTTTTTGAAGAGACAGGTTTATTGCCCCATGTAATGTGATGTTTTGAAAATGCTCTTTCACTAGTGGTCATAATAAAAATATAAGAAAAGAAAGACGATATCAAGGAGGATGATTCTTCTAACTACGGAAGCAACTTGACCTGATATAACTGGAAATGTAGAATTGCGCTGCTTCCAGTACTGGGCTTCCTTTTTCTTTGTCTGGTAGTCCTAGATATAAGCAAATTTTGATTTTATACATGTTGGTTGAGAATGTGTTCTAGATACAGCATGTAGAGTGCTTACACTTTGCCCCTCAGTCGCTCAATCATGTCCAACTCTTTGCGACCCCGTGGACTGTAGCCTGCCAGGCTTCCCTGTCCAGGCAAGAATGGAATTTTCCAGGCAAGAATACTGGAGTGGGTTGCTATTTTCTACTCCAGGGAATCTTCCTGACCCAGGGATCAAAACTGCATCTTCTGTGTCTCTATTACATTCTGCATCTCAGTTAAACATTGCAATGCTACAGAGGGTATTTCCAGTTCATATAAAACCTCTGTGACTTAGGTAGTACTTCTCCACTCTAAGGTTAAGGAAACAAGCCTGGTATTGATAAGTGACTTGGACACATTCACAAAGCTGGAGGCAACATGAGATTTTAAGCCTTCCACTTTCCATTCTACCCTCCTATATTGTGAATGCTCCAAGGCAGCATATTACTTTAAATAGCAGTTTTAGAAAGGAAAAAGAAAGAAACAGGGCCAGTGTTGTTGGGCAAATATAGGGAGAGAATTTAGTTCACTTTGTCAACACAGCAGATACAGACATCCATTTGTATCCCAATGTTGCCCCACTGGACTGGGAGTGAGACACAGCATCATAGCATTGCCTATTTTCCCATAGAGGGGGATAACCTGGTTCTCACTCCAGGACCGAAGACCAGAACAGTTACTCTATTTTTCTCTAATCTCTCTAAATATACCTAGACAAATGGACTCACTGCTCACTCTGACTGAAAGTGAAGCCTCTTACTGCTCTGTTCTGAGACTACATACGTGCTTGTGTATGAAAAGTTTGATTAAGCAAAACACGTGAAGAATGAGGTGCTAGTTCACTTTAATTTTCTGGTTAAGTTAGCCAAAATCTGTTAAGTTAGCCAAAAACTTTTCTGTGCTTGCCGAAAAGAAATCCATCCATTTTATACAGACAACATAACATTAAGTATTGTTCAACACCTAAGAATAGAAACCATTTTGAATATCAGTTTTTATTGATAAATATGGTAAATGTAGTAAGTTTGGATGAAACGGGACATCATCGTGGAAAATATCCTAAAACCTGCTTATCTCCTAACCCTAGGTGGATAACAGAAGGAGAGTTAACTGAGGCTTCTTCTTTGGGGAATGTTAGATGCATACCGACACATCTACAGAAAGTGAAATTTGCTCAGTCGTGTCCAACTCTTTGCAACCCCATGGACTATATAGTCCATGGAATGCTTTAGGCCAGAATATTGGAGTGGGTAGCCCTTCCCTTCTACAGGGGATCGTCCCAATCCAGGGATCAAACCCAGGTCTCCTGCATTGCAGGCGGATTCTTTACCAACTGAGCTATCAGGGAAGCCATATAGATACATCTATATCTAGATAGATATACCTACATGCACATTGCTTATTAATAAAATATACATTTCCTTATATTTCAATTGAATATGTCTGCTCTAAAGAATTTGTCCATTAGACAACATGAATGCTTGTGATCAAATACTTACCATGTATGTTCCAAAAACATTGAATTGCTCTGATTGTATTTATTATCTCACATGGATCTTGGGTCATGTTTCATGTTTTTTGATTTGGTCTTTTCTAAAATTTCAAGCATCTAAACAATGCGCACAAGAGATGGTGTAAATATTTAAATAGAAACTTAAATTATATACATATGTGTGTTTTATTATAAGCGATAGCTACGTAGCTGCATCAGGAAAAAGTGTTGGCAAGCTCTTTAATTCCTTGTATTATACTGATCTCTAGTGGTTGGTAAGTATAACATTTTAAAACAATTTTTCTTTTAATTTCTTTAAACGAGAATTCTTGGCTTTGAAAAAAGTAGGTGTCCAAATATTTAAACAGGTAGTGAGTTTTTAATTATTTATGCCTGCACTTTATGTGCCTGTTTACACATCTGTCTCCTTTGAAGGTAGGACCTATGATTTATTCATCATTGAATTCTATGAATAAGTACACAGCCTCACACACAGTGTTGGGCACCAAGGCATATTCTGTGTTATAGAATGATGAAATCCAAGGTTGATTCACAGAAGCTAACAGTAGGCATGGTTTATAGAATACTCATTCTGTATAATGCACAATAGTAATTCCATTGCAAATATTTTCTTTGTTTCTCACAAAACTCCAATAAGGTACTATGCCCCAATTAATGGATATTAAAACTGAGCCTTGGGGATATTGAGCAACTTATCTAAAATCACCTGCGTTGCAGAGTTAAAGGTTCAAACTCAGCTTTATTTGACTTTCAGTTGAAGATACTTTGCTGTACATTTCAACCTCCCTACATTTTGAGTATGATATATTTAAAAGCCCATTGTACTAAAGAGAAAAAATAGGATAACCTATAATACTATGTTCTGTTTGAAATGTTATGTGCACCATTTTTTAAGTATAGTTGCTCTTCTATTACAGCCAACAGTGCTTAGAGGATTCACTGATTCTGCTACAATGTAACTATAAATGTAAGTAAATATTTCCTCTTGTTCTCCTTCAAGCCTTCAGTTTAATGTCCTGGAGTCGCTGTCACCTTAAATTGTTTTGTAATGGCCCATTCAATTTTCAGGATCAGAGGAAATTCACCGAAACTAACTAGAGGCTGTTTCTTCAATTATCTTAATAGCATGTGGGAAAAAACTGGTGACTCGAGAAGTTAGCCCGAAGATTGTCGGAGGAAATGACTCCAGAGAAGGAGCCTGGCCTTGGGTCGTTGCTCTGTATTTCAATGATCAACAAGTCTGCGGAGCTTCTCTGGTGAGCAGGGACTGGCTGGTGTCGGCCGCCCACTGTGTGTACGGGTGAGTGTGACTTCCCCAACAAGGTGACCCTGGCAGACCCTGTGCATCCCATTTCAGGCAGCCTCCCCAAATCCTCCCAGCAGGGAAACGTCCCCACTGTTTATAACACTATAAACTGTCCAGTAATTTTCCCATGAAAGTCATGTATAAAAATAAAGTACAATTAAAACTCATTTTCATTAGAGTCTTACATTAAGTATTATGTTTCCCACATACATAATACATTGAAATTGAATACATAAATATTGAAATTTCCACTTGGTCACAAGGTAAGCATTTTTAAAGGTATAAAATGAGCTTTTACCATGTAATTTGTGCTGGTTTTCAGTCATTTAGAACGATATTTATTGTCATTAAGTCATCAGTGTCAAAAAAAAGCATGTATCGATAGATCTGGAGTTACAAACTAAAAAGAGTGCTCTTTGAAATTCATATGTAAGTACCTTGCTGTGAATTAGCTTAAAAAGGTTTCTTTAATTCTCAAGTCAGATGTGTTTTGATGCTGGTGCTGCTGCTGAGTCGCTTCATTCATCTCCCACTCTGTGCGACCCTATGGACTGCAGCCTGCCAGGCTCTTCTGTCCATGGGATTCTCCAGACAAGAATGCTGGAGTAGGTTGCCATGCTCTCCTCCAGGGACTCTTCCCAAGGCAGGGATAGAACCCAGGTCTCCTGCATTGCAGGCAGATTCTTAAGCACTAAGCCATCACAGAAGCCCGTTTTGATGCCAACCATAACTAAAACTTGGAACTAAGAATCAACCATGTCTAATGCTCTTCTTGTAGTATGATTTTACAAAGTACATGCTGAATTCTAGGATTTGTCTTCTCCCTCTACAGCAGCCATCCTTAGAGCAGTGCCTCCGGAGAAATGAAAGTGGATGGAGGAGGTAGAAAAGAAACATCAATATTCCTGGGTCCAAGAATGTGTTAATTTCTTCATCTGCCTGAAAGATGTCATCTCTTTATGTAATTATATTCCAACATTTCTGAATTAGGTCAGAAAAAGGTAGCTTCCTCATAGATTCCTGAGACCTCACAAGGGTGATTTCCTGCCCCTGATTGAGTAGGAGAGGCCTCCAGGAAATGAGGGTTAGAATGAGCTGCAAACATTCAGAATCTCTAAGTGAAAAAGTGGCGTGTGTGTGCAGAATGGAGGAGACAACTGCCATTAATCAAGTTAAAAGACTAACTTTGTACAAACACAGACACTGAAAGTTCTTGGATGAATGGAGATAAATCAACCACAAAGGCAGTCAAAATTGTTTGAAAGACAGGGAAGCCCAGGAAGAATGAGTATTAATGAATTGAGCCTAATGTGAAATACCCATCATACCAGAATGAGAGCAAACTCACACTGAGAATGCTGGGAGCCTAGAAGTAAGGACCCTAATTTGTAGTTTGGCCAATTATCTGGGCTTCATGAGGACTCTCCAAGGTACTGTCTGTCTGCTTCAAAAGTTCTCAGAGTCTGTGCATTACACTCTGTATCTGGGTGAAAATACTACAGCCTCTCCCATATCTAAACTGCACCCTGACTTTGCTGCTTCTTGATAACTCTATTTTAATCATTTTTTTCTACCATATCATAAAAAAACATCTGTAGTAGTCAATTTTCCCATTCCCTGCTAAACAAGACTTCAACCTTTACCTACACATGCTCTGTGCATTGGGCATGTCACCAATGGGTGATCTCTATCCTAACTATGTTACAGGTAAAAGGTATCTTTAGCTGGAAATTCAATGTTTTCTGCTGCACCATAGGTAGGTCTTAGTAAGAGACCAACCTCCTGTATTAAGATCAGATTTGGTAAATTCGCCCATTCGATGTTCTTGCAGAACATATGTTTTCTAAATATCAACCAGGCTTGCAGTGATGTTAATGACATCTTTCAATTATCTACTTTACAGATGTACTTATTTTGGGTTAAGAATGCCAATAGCATCTTTTCAAACCATGAATACATGAAGGAAGTGGAAAAACATTTTCATCTAATATAAACACAAGTTCAGTCATACAGGACATAAAATAACTTTTCATACAGTTTTAAATCTGAACAAACGCAAGCAAGTGTAAGCTGTAATAGAATTGTGATAGCTCAGACTTTTCCTCAGCAACTTTGCATTGTTTGTACTCTCCTTAGCCCCTCAGTGGTATTATATCTCATTCTTTTTCAGTTGCCAGGAATTTTCTTGCTTTCTTACTTATATCTCTAACCAAGAAAGTTTCTGATATTATTTCAGAGAGTTTTATCCAAAAAAACTATTCTTATAAATATGCTAATACTGACTCTGATTTTTAAAACTCTACTTATACAGCAAAAAGCTTAATTTCCTAATAAAAAGGAGAACCCAAATCAAGAAACTTGCTGAAACTAAACCATACAAATAGCCTGTGCCTGTGTGCATGTTAAGTCACTTCAGTCGTATCCAACTGTAGCCCACTAGGCTTCTGGGCTCCTCTGTCCATGGGATTCTCCAGGCAAGAATACTGGAATGGATTGTCATGCCCTCCTCCTGTGGATCTTCTTGATCCAGGAATCAAACACTGATCTCTTATGTCTCTTGCATTGGAGGTGGGGGGGGGGGTTCTTTACCACCTGGGCCACCCGGAAAGCCTCACACAAATTGCCTACGTTTGTACTGCGTGCTAAGTCGCTTCAGCCATAAGCTAACTCTGTGCAGCCCTGTGGACAGTAGCCCTTTCGGCTGCTCTGTCCATGGGGTTCTCCAGGCAAGAATACTGAAGTGGGAGGCAATGTCCTTCTCCAGAGGGTCTCTCCGGCCCAGGGATCGAACCCACATTTCTTATGTATCCTGCATCGGCCAGTGTACTAGAGCCACCTGGGAAGCCAGTGACCTGATCTGACCTGACCTTGATGTAAATCTGCTCCAAGAGTTTCCACCTATGGATAGTCAAATGGTTTAATTGAACAGTTCTTCTCTGTCTACATTTGTATGTTTATACCCCCTTTCCCATCCCTCAGCTTCAGTATTCCTGAATGTCACTAAATTTCCCTGTGCTTGTTCCATTTCTCCTTTACTATTGTGTCTGGCTTTTTTTTTTTTTTTCAACCTTAAAAGAGATATTTGGAAAGTATGAGCCGACTTTGCTGTGATTTAAAGACAAGGTGGACTTCAACTCAGAGAATAGGATTTTGATCCTACTTATGGTACTGACTGAACGAAGGGTACTTATGGTACCGACTAAAGGGGAAGCCCCCTTGTGGCTCAGATGGTAGAGAGTCTGCCTGCAGTGCAGAAGACCCAGGTTTGATCCCTGGGTTGGGAAGATCCCCTGGAAAAGGAAATGGCAACCCACTCCAGTAATCTTGCCTGGAAAATCCCGTGGATGTAGGAGCCTGACAGGTACAGTTCATGGACTTGCAAAGAGTTGGACGCGACTGAGTGACTTCACTTTCCCTTTTACTCTTTCATGGCGCTGACGTTGTGTGACTTCGAGTCAATCTGTGGGTTTCAGGATCTCATCTGTAGAGTGTCCACAGAATATCTACCTCCTAGGGTGATTGCCAGGGCAAAATTAAGATGCTGCAATGCTTTTGTGAATTAGAGAAATGTGCAATAAAATTTTTATTGTTCCTGCTCAGGAAATGTCCTTGGAAGAAGACTCTAAGTCTTACCCATGAGATATTCAGCACATTTATTTTCTACACTTTTTATATTGATATAATTTCAGACATGCCCCAAATTGCAAATAATAGTACAGAGAACTCCTGTGTACCTTCACTGACATTTACCATTTGTTTACATTTTATGCTATGAGAACTTTCTCATTCTTTCATTCCCTCCACTTTGGAGAAATATTTGTTTTCTGAATCATTTGACAGTGGGTTAAACATGTGCCTCTTTACACTGTGTTCTTTGTTATTTTTTTTTTAAACTAAGAACAAGAATATTTTCCTACATAATCGCAGAAAATCATGGAAATTAACATGCATGCAATACAATTATCTAATTAATTAACACAGTATATATTTACTTTTGTCAATTGTCCCAAGTATGTTTTTTAGAACATTTGTAGCTTGTATGTTTTCTCCACCCAAGAACCAATTAAGTATAATGCACTCAATTTGGTTGCCATGTCTCTTTCATCTTTAATCTAAAACAGCCTTTCTGTCGGCCTTACTATCTTTGTCTTTGTCAGCCCTTTTTTCTTGTTTTTGATATCTTTTTAATACAAGCAAGTTATTTTATAGAAAGTCCTCATATTTGGGGAAACCCTTCAAGCTTGCTCCCTTGTTGGTCTTGATATATCCCCATTCTTTGAGAACTTCCTTACTTTCTGGCAAAATAAAATGTTCCAGGTTCATCTTGTACTTTCCCTGCCCTTGCCCTCAAATTAAGCTTTCTATAAGAAACTCCAAATCCATTCAGCAATTTTAGTTCCTTCTACATTTTAAAAATAATATCATCTACAGCCCTATAGCTGCTGGTATGCTCTGATTCTAGACCCTCTCAGTGGGCATATCTCTATACTCTCATAGCTCTATAAATATGAACTCAAAATGGAACAATTCAAATAAAACACAATAGAATACATTTTAGTCTTTTCTCCTTCCATATTTGTAACTCATCTCCAATTATGACAAAGCTTATTTATGCTGTCTACAAAATAACTATGGATTTGTCCAAGCTTAGAATGGAAAAGTAGTTTGAAAATTGTGAACCATAACACCGTCTAAAGCAACCAGAGTTTAACATTGCTTTCATTTTTTCCCACTGACATATGCAAAATGCCTAATCTTAAATGTCCAATTTGATTAGTTTTAAAAATGCATATGTCTGTGTGGCCACACTCTCATCAAGACATAAAACATTTCCACCACCTGGAAATTCCTCCCTTACCCCTTCCCAGTCATCACCATCCTTAAAGTAGACTCCAGAAGGGACCACTGTTCAGTCTGGGTGGGTCACTCATTTATAATTTACAGTATGGATCACATCTATTGAATAGACATCTATTCATGATGAAATTCCTGGAGGAGGAAATGCACCCCACTCTAATATTTTTGCTGGGAAAATCCCATGAACAGAGAAGCCTGGTGGGCTACAATCAGTGGAGTCACAAAGAGTTGGACACAATTGAGCGACTGAGCACAATAATGAAATTATCATTGACAAGAAGCCTCTTGTAATTTGCTCTTCAGAGAAGATCAAATGCACTATATGGATTACCTCATTTCTCATTAAAACAATTTATTGAAACAGGTGTTAACATTTCTGAAATAGATGATTTCATAACCAGGTGTTTTGGTGTATGACAAGAAATACACACTACTATTTATGCTTTATTTAGTGCTAATTTAATTTAACTTATAGTGATAATAAAACTCTGAAAACCAACTTTTTAAACAGTATTGACTACAGTGAGCAATAGTCATTCAGTCATGTCTGACTCTTTGTGACCCTATGGACTGGAGCCTGCCAGGCTCCTCTGTCCATGGAAATCTCCTGGCAAGAATACTGGAGTGGGTTGACATTTCCTTTTTCAGAGGAACTTCCTGACCCAGGGATTGAACTCACATCTCCTGGTTGCAGGCAGATTCTTTACCATCTGAGCCACCAACATTAATTAATTAATTGATACTGCAATTACAGTTTAAATTTTGGATTCTTTTTAATGCCTCAAACAGACAGATCTAGGACACAGAATCTACCCAAATATAGTGTTTTAAAAATTATTTCATTTCTACTTAAACATAGTCTAAAAAAGTATTGTGGGTTTAGTTTCTCTATCTACCTATTCTTATGGTTGTATGAGATCAGCTAATAATAAATTATCTCCTTCAGGTTGCAGAAATCCTGTTACACTTTTTCAAGATTTTAGTAATTTTTACAGATCAAAAAAAATGAAGAGTATTTTCCTAAGCCAGTAGGGATGTCAAGATTAGTGACTTATTGGGTTTTGGTTACGGTATGGATCTTGATTTCTTTTCTAAGAGATGCCAATTTCCAATCTGTTGTCATCTACTTAAAGTCACCTTTGGCCCATATCATATAACTCATTTCCTTCATAGTATTCTATCAGCACTACTTTTAATAACATACTTTTATTAACAGGTAACTTATTATTAGTCCACTCAGAAATTTTATTTCCTAAATGTTTCAGCATCTGATCTCTGAAGCTACTTCTACTTTGAGAATGAATTCTTCATCTTGGATGGCATTACTGTGTGCTCTCTTCCCTTATTTATTTTGTGTAATCACGTGTGCTGATATGGCTTGATCTGCAACTCCTCTCTCTACCTGGCTGATATGTGTAACCACTGGTTGTGCTCAATCTTTCTGACTCCTGGATTACATCTTGTTTTTCATATATTGCTTCAGTTGTTTTTTGTTCTGCTTTTGGCTTCACTGAGTCTTCATTGAGGTGTGTGAGTTTTCTATTGTGGCCCACAGGCTTAGTTTTGGGCTCCTAGTTCCCTGACCAGGGGTGTAACATGTGTCCCCTGCGTTGGAAGGAAGATTCTTAACCACTGGACCACTAGGGAAGTCCCAGGGAACACTTGCCTGTGCCAAGCACTGTTCTAAGTTTTAGGGATAATAATGTTCACAGACCAACAAAGTTTTTGCCCGAATGATGCTAATATTACAGGGTAGGGAAGAAAACAGAAACACTGAGAAACATTTCTACCACTGTTAATCAGGAAGTGATTGATGGTGGGGTAGGAACAAGATATGAGATGTAAGCAAGACCATATCCTAGGCCCTGGGGAGGACTCAATTGACTGCGGTAAGTGAGATGTAAGACTGGAAGGTGGAAGAGTGACCTTGTCTTGTCAGGTATCTGTGTAGAGATTCCACTGCTGAGGGGAGCAAGGATAAACTTGGGAGAACCAGTCAGAAAGAAACAATGGTGGCTCTAAGATTATGTTAGAGAAAGCTGGACAAATGTCTGGAGCTTATTAATACACTCAGATGCTGAGAGTCTTCTAAAGTTGCTAGTGATCTCAGAAAGTGAAGAGGAACTAAAGAACTTCTTGATAAGGGTGAAAGAAGAGAGTGAAAAAGTTGGCTTGAAACTCAACATTAAAAAAAAAAAAAAAACCAAGATCATGGCATCCAGTCCCATCACTTCATGGTAAATAAAAAGGGGAAAACTAGAGGCAGTGACAGATTTTATTTTCTTGGGCTCCAAAATCACTGCAGACAGTGACTGCAGCCACAAAATTAAAAGATGCTTGCTCCTTGGATAGAAAGCTATGACAAATCTAGACAGCATTTTAAAATGCAGAGACATCACTCTTGAGAGTCCCTCAGACAGCAGAGATCAAACCAGTCAGTCCTAAAGGAAGTCAACTGTGAATATTCATTGGAAGGACTGATGCTGAAACTGAAGCTCCAATAGTTTGGTCACTTGATGGGAAGAGTCAACTCATTAGACAAGACCATGATGCTGGGAAAAATGAAGTTGCTCAGTCATGTCTGACTCTTTGCGACCCCATGGGCTGTAGCCTACCAGGTTCCTCCATCCATGGGATTTTCCAGGCAAGAATACTGGAGTGGGTTGCCACTTCCTTCTCCAGGAGATCTTCCTGACCCAGGGATCAAACCTGGGTCTCCTACATTGCAGGCAGATGCTTTACCATCTGAGCCACGAGCAGATACTAGGAAAGAATGAAAGAAAAGGAGATGTGGGCGGCACATGATGCGATGGTTGGATAGCATCACCAACTTAATGAATATGAATTTGAGCAGACTCTGGAAGTAGTGAAGGTTGGGGGAACCTAGCGTGCTGCAGTTCAAGGGGTCAAAAAGACATGACTTTAGTGACCAGACTACAACAACAGATAGAAAAGTAGAAGAATAAAGGGTTTGTCTTTAAGCAATAAGATGAGTGTTGATATCATTTATTGAGATGAAGAAAATGAGAAGAAACAGGATTGGAAAGGGAGTAAAAGTTCTGATGTTTTGTGTATTAAATTTGAAACTTCCTTCCAGAATCCAGGCTTCCCAGATGGTGCTAGTAGTAAAGTACCTGCCTGCCAATGCAAGAGACTCAAGAGACATGGGTATTTCTGGTATTTAAAGTCATAGCATTGGATAAGATCATCACTGAAACTAATGTTAATGAAGAAAAGAAGAAGGCAGAAAGAAAATTCTAGAGTATTCTAATATCTAAATTTTTGAGAAGAAAAGAGCTGGGAAAGAGAAACTGAGGAAGAGTAGAGTGTGAAATGAGAGGAAAATCTCAAATCTGTGGATAGCCCTGGAATCAAGTGAAGAAAGGCACTCAAAGATGATTTCTTAAGTTTCCAGATATAATCCTTGTTGTTGTTCAGTTGCTAGGTCATGTCTGACTCTTTGCGATCCCATGGACTATAGGCTACCAGGCTCCTCTGTCCATGGGATTCTCCAGGCAAGAATACTGGAAAGGGTTGCTACTTCCTTCTCCAGGGAATCTTCCTGACCCAGAGAGTGAACCCACATCTTCTACATTGCAGGTATATTCTTTAACACAAAGCCACCTGGGAAGCCCAGAAGTAATCCACCAGATCAAATAGTGCTGAGGATTGTTTTGCTTAATCTTTGTTCCCTGTACTTATTTCTCTTTTCACACTTAAACACATAAATGCATAACTTTATTTTAAAAACATCAGTTCAGTTCAGTTCAGTTGCTCAGTCATGTCCGACTCTTTGGGACCCCATGAATCGCAGCACGCCAGGCTTCCCTGTCCATCACCAACTCACACTCACACCCATCAAGTCGGTGATGCCATCCAGCCATCTCATCCTCTGTCATCCCCTTTTCTTCCTGCCCCCAATCCCTCCCAGCATCAGAGTCTTTTCCAACGAGACAACTCTTTGCATGAGGAGACCAAAGTACTGGAGTTTCAGCTTTAGCATCATTCCTTCCAAAGAACACCTAGGGCTGATCTCCCTTATACTTAACAGATGAAATAAAAATCCCATATGTATGAAACTCTTTCCTATTCATGAGAAAGGATAATAATGGAATACAACCTTCCTCTCAACCTTCCTTTGCAATACATCTGCCTTTTTACACATTTGGCTTTTTTTCTTTTGAGTTTCTTTATGGACTCATGACCCTTTATTAACAATGTATTTTATTAACTAGAATAATTATTGTGATTACTGAAGGAGAAGCTCTATGCAGTCAACAAAAACAAGACCAGGAGCTGACTGTGGCTCAGATCATGAACTCCTTATTACCAAATTCAGACTTAAATGGAAGAAAGTAGGGAAAACCACTAGACCATTCAGGTATGACCTAAATCAAATCCCTATGATTATACAGTGGAAATGAGAAATAGATTTAAGGGCCTAGATCTGATAGAGTGCCTGATGAACTATGGAATGAGGTTTGTGACATTGTACAGGAGACAGGGATCAAGACCATCCCCATGGAAAAGAAATGCAAAAAAGCAAAATGGCTGTCTGGGGAGGCCTTACAAATAGCTGTGAAAAGAAGAGAGGTGAAAAACAAAGGAGAAAAGGAAAGATATAACCATCTGAATGCAGAATTCCAAAGAATAGCAAGAAGAGATAAGAAAGCCTTCTTCAGCAATCAATGCAAAGAAATAGAGGAAAACAACAGAATGGGAAAGACTAGAGATCTCTTCAAGAAAATTAGAGATACCAAGGGAACATTTCATGCAAAGATGGGCTCGATAAAGGACAGAAATTGTATGGACCTAACAGAAGCAGAAGATATTAAGAAGAGGGGGCAAGAATACACGGAAGAACTGTACAAAAATGATCTTCACGACCCAGATAATCACGATGGTGTGATCACTCATCTAGAGCCAGACATCCTGGAATGTGAAGTCAAGTGGGCCTTAGAAAGCATCACTACGAACAAAGCTAGTGGAGGTGATGGAATTCCAGTGGAGCTATTTCAAATCCTGAAAGATGATGCTGTGAAAGTGCTGCATTCAATATGCCAGCAAATTTGGAAAAGTCAGCAGTGGCCACAGGACTGGAAAAGGTCAGTTTTCATTCCAATCCCAAAGAAAGGCAATGCCAAAGAATGCTCAAACTACCACACAGTTGCACTCATCTCACAGGCTAGTAAAGTAATGCTCAAAATTCTCCAAGCCAGGCTTCAGCAGTACGTGAACCGTGAACTCCCAGATGTTCAAGCTGGTTTTAGAAAAGGCAGAGGAGCCAGAGATCAAATTGCCAACATCTGCTGGATCATGGAAAAAGCAAGAGAGTTCCAGAGAAACATCTATTTCTGCTTTATTGACTATGCCAAAGCCTTTGATTGTGTGGATCACAATAAACTGTGGAAAATTCTGAAAGAGATGGGAATACCAGACCACCTGACTGGCCTCTTGAAAAACCTGTATGCAGGTCAAGAAGCAACAGTTAGAACTGGTCATGGAACAACAGACTGGTTCCAAATAGGAAAAGGAGTACGTCAAGGCTGTATATTGTCACCCTGCTTATTTAACTTCTATGCAGAGTACATCATAAGAAACACTGGACTGGAAGAAATACAAGCTGGAATCAAGATTGCCAGGAGAAATATCAATAACCTCAAATATGCAAATGACACCACCCTTATGGCAGAAAGTGAAGAGGAACTAAAAAGCCTCTTAATGAAAGTGAAAGAGGAGAGTGAAAAAGTTGGCTTAAAGCTCAACATTCAGAAAATGAAGATCATGGCATCTGGTCACATCACCCTCATGGGAAATAGATGGGGAAACAATGGAAACAGTGACAGACTTTATTTTGGGGGGCTCCCAAATCACTGCAGATGGTGATTGCAGCCATGAAATTAAAAGACACTTACTGCTTGGAAGAAAAGTTATGACCAGCCTAGATAGCATATTCAAAAGCAGAGACATTACTTTGCCAACTAAGGCTATCCAGTCAAGGCTATGGTTTTTCCTGTGGTCATGTATGGATGTGAGAGTTGGACTGTGAAGAAGGCTGAGTGCTGAAGAATTGATGCTTTTGAACTGTGGTGTGGGGAAGACTCTTGAGAGTCCCTTGGACTGCAAGGAGATCCAACCGGTCCATTCTGAAGGAGATCAGCCCTGGGATTTCTTTGGAAGGAATGATGCTAAAGCTGAAACTTCAGTACTTTGGCCACCTCATGTGAAGAGTTGACTCATTCGAAAAGACTCTGATGCTGGGAGGGATTGGGGGCAGGAGGAGAAGGGGACGACAGAGGATGAGATGGCTGGATGGCATCACTGACTCGATGGACGTGAGTCTGAGTGAACTCCGGGAGTTGGTGATGGACAGGGAGGCCTGGCGTGCTGCGATTCATGGGGTTGCAAAGAGTCGGACACGTCTGAGCGACTGAACTGAACTGATATGATACTAATATTGTTAAAGCTAGCCAGTGTTATCCCATTTAATCTGACTTCTTTGTTCTTTTTTTTGTTGTTGTTACTTTATTTATTTTTTTTTTACTTTACAATTCTGTGTTGGTTTTGCCATGCATTGACGTGAATCTACCACGGGTGTACATGCGTTCCCAAACATGAAGCCCCCTCCCACCCCCCTCCCCATAGCATCTCTCTGGGTCATCCCCGTGTACCAGCCCCAAGCATGCCGTATCCTGTATCGGACATAGACTGGCAATTCAATTCTTACATGTTTCAATGCCATTATCCCAAATCATCTCACCATCTCCCTCTCCCTCTGAGTTCAAAAATCCACTATACACATCTGTGTCTTTTTTGCTGTCCTGCATACAGGGTCATCATTGCCATCTTTCTAAATTCCATATATATGTGTTAGTATACTGTATTGGTGTTTTTCTTTCTGGCTTACTTCACTCTGTATAATTGGCTCCAGTTTCATCCATCTCATCAGAACTGATTCAAATGTATTCTTTTTAATGGCTGAGTAATACTCCATTGTGTATATGTACCACTGCTTTCTTATCCATTCATCTGCTGATGGACATCTAGGTTGTTTCCATGTCCTGGCTATTATAAACAGTGCTGCGATGAACATTGGGGTACCTGTGTCTCTTTCAGTTCTTGTTTCCTCAGTGTGTATGCCCAGCAGTGGGATTGCTGGGTCATAAGGCAGTTCTATTTGCAATTTTTTAAGGAATCTCGACACTGTTCTCCATAGTGGCTGTACTAGTTTGCATTCCCACCAACAGTGTAGGAGGGTTCCCTTCTCTCCACACCCTCTCCAGCATTAAAATTACCTCTGATACTCTTGAAAACTTTCTTGCTCTCTGACAACTGTAGCACGTTTCAGTGGCATTTCAATTCTTTCTTGCCTTTGAAAATTGAAGTTGGCAATTCCATTAGGAATTCTTTTCCATTCATGGAGAATGATAATAGAGACTAAAAGTTCTGTAAACATATGGATGTGTTGGCAGTGGGCAAACTTGCTGAGGTTGATTTATGCCACCATTAGTAATGGGAGAATATTAAAAAATTCAGTTTATAGTATGTGTTCCCATTGATCTTTTTTTTTTTTCCTTTTAGTATATTGTGCTGCTCTATGATAATTATGTTACCATATTTACTTCCTACCACAATGAAAATCCCATTTACAAATGGACATTCTTTATTTTTTAAAGGATTTTTACAGATCAGATGACTATTTATATTTACTTCTGACCATGTCAAGTGGCATATGGGATCTTAATTCCCCAACCAGGGATAGAACCCATGCTCCCTGCAGAGGAAGTGCAGATCCGTAACCACTGACTGGACCACCAGGGATGTCCCCTGGCCATTCTTATGTTTAGATTAGTGAAGTTATATACATCCCAGGACAGAGCAACAAACAGTGGACAGTATTAGGTCATCCCACCCAGGGCAGCATCTTTGAAGCACCTACTATATGCCATGAGGTGCACAGTCTTTGAAGTTGCAGAGGTCAGGAACACACACCTTTGTATTTCATTTCAACCTATGCCTTTCTTTCCCTTGCTACTGAGAAAAACACTTTGCTTGAACCAAGCAGATAAATATGAAATGTAGCAGAAATTCAGCCCACTTGCCCTAACTATAAATACCATATTTCTGCATCTTTAGCCTCTGCTGGATTGGGTCTGCCTGTCCAATGGGGTTATATACTATTTCCTTCCCAACCTGTCTTCTGTCCTATAGCTTTTCTTTGCTGTATGAGATTACAGATGCTTTAAGACAAAAATATTTTTGAAATATAACAAGTCCCCTTTCTTCATCTGTAGTGATTCCTCTGAAGATTTTCTTCACCCATCTCTTGGCTCTGGATGAATGGAAAAGCTAGGAAGGATTCGTATTGCTCAATATACCAATAGTAATTATAAAGTACGGATTCTTGAGTCCCATGCCAACCTTCTAAATTAGAATTTCTAGAGATAGAATGTAAGAACCTGAATTTTTAGCAAATTTCTCCATTCATTCATAAGATATAAGTACCATTGGCTATGACTTCCGTATTTTCAATTTTTTGTGCTCAGAGAAAAGGATGTAGTCATTTTACTGTGCTTGTACTAATGTGGGGCTCATGCTGGGGGAAGTTAGTTACACAGACACAGAAAGTTATGCAGAAAGGACATGAGAGAGGTGTGCAAAGGACACATGTTGGAGAGATATTTCTTATCCATAGTGCTGCTTACAGATGGTAGAAAAATAAAAACATGGAAGAGAGGCTCTATTCATTGTAGCACAATAATAATTTCAGAAATCATTAAGAATTATGTCAAAATAACATTGCTGAAAGCCACATTAGACAAGAAGATGAAAACATGCATGTTTAATCTTAATAGTTTGTTGTTTGTGCGGCTTTTCTATTTGAAATACCAAAATAATGAGAGAACATGGTGACTACTAAACTTTGCATTACCTACAAGTTCTCTCATTTCAATAGTTCTCAGAGTACAGTACATACAAAAGAGATAATTTGGGAATTTAGCTACTAAACTGCATTTTATCCGAGCTGCATTGTTTATCAACTTAAATTGACAGCAAATAAATTGAATATTCCACTGAGAATTTTTATGTATTTTTTCTGAATATAAAATATGTAGAAACACTTAAGAATACAATCATTTTTTTAAGTAAATGTACTCAACTTCAAAATGAAATCTATAAAATGGGCTCATACTTCCTTTGAGCAAATGTTAATAGTTATTATCGAAATGTTATGCCATTAATATAGTGTTATTAGTATAATTAGTATACCAATTATACCAATTAATAAATAATTATTATCATTCATAATAAAATCAATAATTTATTAATTTATTACAAGTGATTTGATTATGAGTTACTTAATTATAAATAGTAAATTTAATAATTTATTGATAATAAATAAACAGAAGTAATAATGATTTATCATTACTAAATAATACTAACTATAAGTGATTAGTATGTATAATTTAATATATAAATAATAATATAATGCATTGGTTATATAAACTATAATGCAAGATACAATATATATAAATAATATAATTAAATGCAAAGTAGGAAAATAGTGTGGCAATTTTAAGATGCATTTTTTGCAAATATAAAGTAAATATATAAATTAAATGCTGAGTAAAAATACATACAACTTTTTCAGAGGAGTAATTGCCCATTATTTAAGAGGCATACACAAAGTAATGAATAAATAGGTAAAAACATAACAGATGGACTTGAAATAACTTCATGCCCTTTATATATTTACATATATTTGTAGGTGACTTGGATTCTAATATTTGAAGTACCATATTAAACTAGGCATTTGTGACCACAGAGAATTGAATGACTAGTTCTGCTATATTGCAGTTATTGGAAATTTCACTTCATTGTGAATATGGCTCAGTTGGCTTAATACCAGTTTTCCAACGGTAATTTCTTGGCATGAAGATGTTGCTGACCAACAGCACATTGAGGAATTTCTGTACACTTTCAAATTCTAATACAATCTCCAATTTAATCTGCCTATAATACAAATGTTATCCTTTATCAGTACATTATCAGTAGTCAACATTGTGTATGAAAATTTATGAGTTCATTATGTGTGGAAACTGCTCAAGTTCATGTATTACCTTATAAATATAATAGGTTTTATTGTTTATGTGACCTCTGTGAATTCAGTGATCCACTAAACAGGAAGTGCTGCTGAACCTCCTTTCATTGTTACTATAGCTGCTGTGGTTGCTGGAAGAAGCTTTGGACCAAGAGGTGGTCTCCACACTGGAATGTGATCTATAGCAGTGGTTCTCAAACCTTACCATCAACACAGATTTAATTTAAAAATGAATATTTAAAAATGCCTCTCTCCATCCCAGACTCATTAAATCAGAGATAGGGAAGGGAGAGCAGTGTTATTTAAAAGTGCAACAGGTGATTCTAATGGGAAACATAAGTTAAAAAACCACAGTCTAGTTCAGTTCAGGCACTCAGTCGTGTCCAACTCTTTGAGACCACATGGACTGCAGCACTCCAGGCTTCCCTGTCCATCACCAATCCAGAGTTTGCTCAAACTCATGTCCATCAAGTTGGTTATGCCATCCAACCATCTCATCCTCTGTAGTCCCTTTTCCCCCCGGCTTCAATCTTTCCCAGCATCATGGTCTTTTCCAAGGAGTCAGTTCTTCGCATCAGGTGGCCAAAGTATTAGAGCTTCAGCTTCAACATCAGTCCTTCCAATGAACACCCAGGACTGATCTCCTTTAGGACATAGGTGTTTGATCTCCTTGCTCTCCAAGGGACTCTCAAGAGTCTTCTCTAACACCACAGTTCAAAAGCATCAATCCTTCAGCACTCAGATTTCTTTAAGGTCCAAATCTCACATCCATACATGATTATTAGAAAAACCATAACTTTGCTGCTGCTAAGTCGCTTCAGTTGTGTCCAACTCTGTGCGACCCCATAGATGGCAGCCCATCAGTCTCCCTGAGATTCTCCAGGCAAGAACACTGAAGTGGGTTGCCATTTCCTTCTCCAGTGCATGAAAGTGAAAAGTGAAAGTGAAATCACTCAGTCGTGTCAGACTCTTAGCGACCCCATGGGCTGCAGCCTACCAGGCTCCTCCATCCATGGGATTTTCCAGGCAGGAGTACTGGAGTAGGGTGCCATTGCCTTCTCCAATACCTTTGACTAGAGGGACGTTTTTCGGTTAAGTAATGTCTCTGCTTTTTAATACGCTGTCTAGGTTGGTCATAGCTTTTCTTCCAAGGAGCAAGCCTCTTTTAAATTTCATGGCTGCGGTCACCATCTGCAGTGATTTTGGAGCCCCAAAAAATAGTCTCTCACTGTTTCCATCGTTTCCCCATCCATTTGCTGTGAAGTGATGGGACCGGATGCCATAATCTTAGCTTTTTGAATGTTAAGTTTTAAGCCAGCTTTTTCACTCTCCTCTTTCACTTTCATCGAGAGGCTCTTCAGTTCCTCTTCACCTTCTGCCATAAGGGTGGGGCCATCTGAATATCTGAGGTTATTGATATTTCTCCCAGCAACCTGGATTCCAGCTTGTGCTTCATCTAGCCCAGCATTTTGCATGATGTACTCTGCATGTAAGTTAAATAAGCAGGGTGACAATATACAGCCTTGATGTACTCCTTCCCCAATTTGGAAATTAAAGGAAATATTTTTAAAGAAGAATTCCTCAGAGAAGTGCAAGATTATCTGAGGATAGGAACAAGTGGTTCTGAAATATCTACTGTGAATTTCTCTAGAGTGTAACTGTGGTGGACGGGAAATTTCTTATTCTTTTGTTTTCATAATCTTTAGGAGAAATTTAGAGCCGTCGAAGTGGAAAGCAGTGCTAGGCCTGTATATGGCATCAAATCTGACTTCTCCTCAGATAGAAACTAGGTTGATTGACCAAATTGTCATAAACCCACACTACAATAAACGGAGAAAGGACAATGACATTGCCATGATGCATCTTGAATTGAAAGTGAATTACACAGGTAAGAGAAATCAGCTTTAGTCATCTTATATGACCAAAGTAATTCAAAATCGTATTTGAAATATTATCAGTACCAATGTATTAATAGTCCATAAAAGTTGTATAATTTGTTATAGAAATCATTATAATTTAAATGGAATTGAGGAATGGAGAGAAACATATTAAAATACCTTTATCAAGGTGCTTAAATACAGCTTTCTGGAAAATTGACCAGTAAAACAAAACTCTCAGAGCCCTGTATAACAGTCAACTCCAAGGAGCAACCCAGAGAAAATAAGTCATGCTCTACTGCACGCCACCTCTCTTTCTCATAGAAAAGAAAGGTAGGTTCACCTGCTACAAATTCTGGAATAGGACAAAGCGAGATGACCATGTGTTCAAAGAGCAAAGGAGGTGAGAATGCCTATCCGTGTGTGTGTGTGTGTGTGTCTGTGCTCAGTCATGTCCGACTCTTTGTGACCCCATAAACTGTAGCCCACCAGGCTCCTGTGTCCATGGAATTTTCCAACCAGGAGAACTGGATTATGTTGCCATTTCCTCCTCTAGCGGATTTTCCTGACTCAGGGGTCAAACCCATGTCTCTTCTGTCTCTTGCACTGGCAGGTAGACTCTTTACCAGCCTGCCACATTCATAAAGAGAGTCAGTAATATTAATGAAATGGCAGACGGAGGGCTTCCTCCAAATATGTAAATAAGGTACAAGAAATCACCTGAGAGAGTAAACCTTATCCTGAAGGGCTCTGCTCAGCTCCAACCTTTACTCTGAAGACTTTCCAGTCCCCAGTCAGGAGAAAGTGTTGGAATTCCTGTGCTTCTAAGGAATTTGGTCTCTGTGTGTAAGAGTATGTGTTAGTTGCTCAGTGTGTATAACTCTTTGTGACCCCATGGACTTTAGCCTGTAGGCTCCTCTGTCCATAGGATTCTGCAGGCAAGAATACTGGAGTGGGTTGCCATTTCCTTCTCCAGGGGATCTTCCCCACCGGTCTCCTGTATTACAGTGGATTCTTTACCATCCGAGCCACCAGGGAAGCCCCCGCATGTAGGAGAGCACTTCTCAAAGGCACATGTTTGCTGCAGTTGGTTGTATTAGCCTATCCTTTTATTTACTTTTGTGTCTGACCTATGTTTTACATGTCTTGGACGCTGAATAAATGTTAGGAGGCTTGAAAATTGTTGGAGAAGGGCTTAAAAAGTCAGCAATCTATGCTAATGCTTCCAAAGTACCCTGTAAAACAATCACCTAAGACCCTTTTTCATGTGGGGATAATTGGGGGAAAGAAAAATCCCCCATAGAACATTTGCCCAAATTTCTCTTAATTAACCCTGAAAAAACAGCCTTACCAAGATTTTCACAGAACTGGCACCACATTCTGTTAAGTACCATGATGATCTAAAAATCAAAGTATATGACTAATTCCAGAACTAAGATGTGTACATTGCAGCAGAGTAATTGAGACAATGTGGAGGATCCTAAAAGGCCACCAGTGGTACCTAATCCACTTTCAAAGAAGTGCTGCTCTGCAATGCTTCTTTCCCTTAAAATTGATGTCTAAAACATGCCCAGGCAGGATAAAATGAAAACACATTTATTTTTTGGATGAAATGTTGAAAAGGATTGGTTTTTTAAACTTTTGGAAATGCATATGTATTTGTTCTTATTTTGTTTTCTTTCATATTTCCAGATTATGTACAGCCAATTTGTTTACCAGAAGAAAATCAAGTTTTTTCCCCAGGAAGAATTTGTTCTATTGCTGGCTGGGGGACACTTGGATATCAAGGTAAATTGTCAGACTCAAAAGAAAATATAAAAATCTTGCTTGCTAGTGCTCTACCCTGTGACTATTTTAAAAAGACTCATATTATAACACTTTTCTGCAATGTCTCTTAAAAGCGCTGTCAGGCTTATATTCATATGTTCCGTATTTGTATAGTTAAAAATTTTATTTCCAAATTGCACGTGCCATATTATAAAACAATAATTATTATAAGAGGGAAATCCAAGCATTCCCTGAGCTCAATATCTAATATTAATATTAATATTATAAACTATCTGATGAAAAGATATACTCACAGAAGTGAATACAGCTAAAAGTTACAAAAATGTATTTTTGTAAAGCGTATGGATGAAGTCTCATTAGAAGCGAAATTATTTTCTTTTTAATTAATTTTTTTATTGAAGGATAATTGCTTTACAGAATTTTGCTGTTTTCTGTCAAATCTCAACATGACTCAGCCATAGGTATACATATATCCCCTCCCTTTTAAAGCTCCCTCCCATCTCCCTCCCTATCCCAACTCTCTAGGTTGATACAGAGCCCCTGTTTGAGTTTCCTGAGCCAACTGCAAATTCCTGTTGACTATTTTACATATGGTGATGTAAGTCTCCATGTTAATCTCTCCATACATCTCACCCTCTCCTCTCCTCTCTCCTCATCCATAAGTCTGTTCTCTATGTCTGTTTCTCCATTGCTGTCCTGTAAATAAGTTCTTCAGTACCATTCTTCTAGATTCCATATACATGTGTTAGAATATGATATTTATCTCTCTCTTTCTGACTCACTTCACTCTATATAATAGTCTCCAAGTTTATCCACCTCATCAGAACTGACTCAAATGTGTTCCTTTTATGGCTGAGTAATATTCCATTGTGTATATGTACCACAACTTCTTTATCCATTCCTCTGTCGATGGACATCTAGGTTGCTTCCATGTTCTAGCTATTGTGAACAGTGCTGCAGTGAACAATGGGATACATGTGTCTTTTTCAATTTTGGTTACTTCAGGATATATGCCTAGGAGTGGTTTTATTCCTAGTCTTTTAAGGAATCTCCATACTGCCTTCCATAGTGGCTGTATCAATTTACACTCCCACCAACAGTGCAAGAGTGTTCCCTTTTCTCCACACCCTCTCCAGCATGTATTGTTTGTAGACTTTTTGATGATGGCCATTCTGACCAGTGTGAGGTGATATCTCATTGTAGTTTTGATTTGCATTTCTCAAATAATGAGCGATGTTGAGCATCTTTTCACATGTTTGTTAGCCATCTATATGTCTTCTTTGGAAAAGTGTCTGTTTAGGTCTTTTTTCCACTTTTTGACTGGGTTGTTTGTTTTTCTGGCATTGAGTTGTATGAGCTGCTTGTATATTTTGGAAATTAATCCTTTGTCAGATGTTTCATTTGCTATTATTTTCTCCCATCCTGAGGGTTGTCTTTTCACCTTGCTTATAGTTCCCTTTGCTGTGCAAAAACTTTTGAGTTTAATCAGGTCCCACTTGTTTACTTTTGTTTTAATTTCCATTACTCAAGGTGGTGGGTCATAGAGGATCTTGCTTTATGTCATTAAGTGTTCTACCTATGTTTTCCTCTAAGAGTTTTATAGTTTCTGGTCTTACATTTAGGTCTTTAATCCATTTTGAGTTTATCTTTGTGTATGGTGTTAGAAAGTGTTCTAATTTCATTCTTTAACATGCAGCTGTCCAGTTTTCCCAGCACCATTTATTGAAGATGCTGTCTTTGCCCTATTGTATATTCTTGCCTCCTTTGTCAAAAATAAGATACCCATGGTGCATGGGTGTATTTCTGGGCTTTCTATCTTGAGAAGCCAAGTTATTAACTACTACTTTTCCCAAAGCAATGAAAGTATTTGTATTAATCATAGAAATTACATAATTTATATTACATAAATTATCATACAAGTGTTTGCATAATAAATCATATAAATTAATCATATAAATGTAAAGATGAGTAGGAAGTTCTTTTCAACATGCTGATTCCACCTATTGACAAGAAGACTCAGATATGGCATGAATGTTACACTGAATACTATAAACTGATAAACCATTGGCTCACTAGCATTTTTTGGTAGCATGCTTTCCAAACAAAGAAAACATGCCCATATTAAAAATAATCAAGCATTTAAAAATATAAAGCATTCTAGTACTTCATACCCCATAAATGTAACTGCAAGTTTCATTGGTTTCAAAATTCCTCATGAGAGTTAACTCCACGTAGGAAACTTTGACCACTCGTTCATAGCTAAGCAAAAAGTTAAAGAACTACTGTCAGGTGGAAAAACCTGGTCCCTAGAATCACAACAGGTCATTGCCATCTTAAGTAAGAATCCTAATTGCATTTAAGATGAAAACACACAAAATCTTGTGGAGAAGAACAGGTCCCCAAAGCAAAAGATGCACAGCTAAAATATCCTTACTTCTTGTAGGAGAGAGTATAAAATGTGAGTCAAATCATTGCCTGATGGTTCCAACAAAGGTTCTCTACTGCAATTACGTTATGTGGCTGAAATGCTTTGCTTCTGCTGCCCGGAAAGTATATTGAAGTCAAAGACTGTTTATTATTCTATTTCCTCCATTTGAAAAATGTCATGACTTATTAACTTTGAAATCTGAAGAGTAAAAATGATTCTTAGATATTTTTTCTATCAGACTTCAAGCTAAAAGACATTTATGACTACAATGTACTCTTTAAAAACAAATTATCTACTAACAAAATTTAAGACTTTATTGCATAAGAAATTATTTTTTTAAGAGTTGAGTAAACTTGTTCAGATTTGCTTATTGTTACTAAAGATATGCATTTAATTGACTTAAGAAAAGACTCTGGGAGCGGTATGGAGCCAAGAAAAAAAAATTTGCATCTGAGATCAATTTCACTTAGAAATAAACAAATCATATTTAAATACTTCCTGGGTGCTGGCAATTTTAATGAATTTTATGAACTTTGTCTTAGGGTTTCCAAATATTTCTAAAATCCCAGTTTTTCCCCTTTGAGTATAATATACTAACTAATTTTCTAAGAAGATTATGAATATATTGCTTACCAAAAAAAGAAGTATTAGTTGATTAAATCAAGGCAACTAGTAATATTAAAATAACTTCACCAACATTTTTGTGTAGATTTTTTCTGTGTGAACATGTGTATTTTCAATTGTCTTCTTGATAACTCATGTTGACAAGTATTAATTGTAAGACCACTGCTCAAAATTTTTTAACTTTTTAAAAAGTTTTATCATATAGCCAACCAATTTTTTTTATTTCTTGACAAGCAGCAAAATTGTCTTTGATTTTTATCGTAAAACTAAGTCTACCAGGCCATACTCAATCTTCATAGAATAAATGACAGTGAGATGCTGAAAGTTCTTCTCCATCGTAACCTCTATAATTCACTTTTTAAAGTCCATTGTTAAACTTTAAAAGTCATCCAGCCTCTGAAGTCACTGGCACCAGTTGGAATCAGTTCCCAAATACATGTTCACTATCATACTGATGCCTTGAAATTGACCATGGTTGGAGTGCTTATAACAGGCACATTGACAGACGATACATACTGCGGCTTTGTCTTCATTTCTTGAAAACCAGTTATTGAACATTTACAAATACACCACTGGGTTATTTATACATCGCTTTGCACCTAAATCACACACACACACACACACACACACACGCATGTTTGTTTCTCATCTTTTAGTGTGTCAATGAAACGTAACTGGAAATGAGGTCACACCAACACTGGCTGTCACATGTGCTGGCTGCTTTTCAACTTTCTGCCTCTCTTGAGAAACCAAATAGAATTGCTAATTATTGGAAAGTGCTTATCATGTACCTTTTCTAGGGCACTAGACACCTGCTTTTTTCACATCCCTCTTGGGATTGGTGTTTCGGTAAACAAGGATTCATGCTTTCAGTGGATGAGTCATTTTGTAAAAAGCATGGAAGTATGGAAGTATGATCTGCTACTCAATGCCTCCTTTCTCTCTGCCTGCACGTGGATGACAAGCTGATTGCCCTGAGACCAGGGCACAGTTCCTCTGAGCTTTGTCTCCTGCTAAGTTCGCACCTGTTTGCTCACAAAGGAGCTGAATACCATTATAAGGGAGCACCTATTCAGGTGGCAGATGAAAAGCACTTCTGGATTTCTGAGCCTTTGCTAATTTTCATGAATGAAGCTTTTTGTGTTGGTGGACTTTTTTCCCCATGAACCATGTGGTCACCACTTAAAATTACTGAAAATACCCAAAGACTGTTTAGTCCAATCGACCATCCTGCTAACCCTTGTGAACTGAAGAAAGTGCTTTACTGTCACTCATTTGGCAAAATCCACAGATGGGCTTTATTATGTGCTTTAAAGTACAAGGTTTAGCATTTAGTTTCATTATATATGCACACAGTACTCAGTAATGAGACGGAACTGTTGAAATAAATAAGACTGATGGTGGCTCTTTCACTGATGCATGTTGATCACTTCTGACTGGCTGGCTGCATTATCCACCTCCAACAGGTTCTACTGCAGACATACTGCAAGAAGCTGACGTTCCCCTTCTATCAAATGAGAAATGTCAGCAACAGATGCCAGAATATAACATTACGGAAAATATGGTGTGTGCAGGCTACGAAGCAGGAGGGGTAGATTCTTGTCAGGTAAATATGTAAAACTGCTCACCCTCAATTTCCAAAAAGCATTGCTACATGATGAGTTCATCATTTAAGATGACCAGGGAGTACAGAACTCACCAGGATCTTAAGTATTTCTTTTTTTACACAGCTGTGACTTTTGACTTTTATTTGTGGCTTATCTGAATAGTACTCCAGGGTAGACCTGAGCGTTAGAAACAAAGCTAATTTTACCAACAAGAGTTACAAGTCAGATGTTTTTAGAGGCTAGGCATAAAATAAAAATGTGTTCAACTGCCAGGTGAAATAGAGTGGGCCTATAGGGGTGGGTGCCCTGGAGAGGTACACCTTAGCTAGAAGCATTTACTTTCAGATTTCCAATTCTTTAAAAAAAGAAAAAACCCTAATACAAACAAAACAGATCTGTAGGGCAATTTGGCCTATACTTCTCCCATTCTCAACCCTTATTCAAAGTCTGGTCACCCAAAACAATTTCTGGATGAAAACTAACCTGGAGAGCATGCAAGGTATTTGAAGTATCACTAGCTTTTGACTTGTGTGACTTTCAGAGGAAACTCTTACCCACAAAATAACCCTCATGGAAAATAAAATCATCTTACCACCTAGAAATAATGTAACCATCTATCAGTTCTAGGAAATCTACATACACTCAACTAATAAAAAATAAATTCTGCTAGATTTTAGAATTTAATTAATTTTAGGTACAGCATGAAATAACCATGAGGGCATGGATCCTACACTCAAACTATTTGACCCTTGCTTTAAAACTTACCAGTGAGAGTGGGCAAGTCACATAGGTATGATTAAAGTGACCCTGTATGCAGGACAGCAAAAAAGACACAGATGTGTATAGCGGACTTCTGGACTCAGAGGGAGAGGGAGAGGGTGTGATGATTTGAGAGAATGGCATTGAAACATTTATAATAACATGTAAGAATCGAAATGCCAGCCTATGTCTGATGCAGGATATGACACGCTTGGGGCTGACGCGCAGGGATGACCCAGAGAGATGTTGTGGGGAGGGGGGTGGGGGGGGGTTCATGTTTGGGAACGCATGTACACCTGTGGTGGATTCAGGTCAATCTATGCCAAAACCAATACAGAATTGTAAAGTAAAAATTAAAAATAAATAAATAAATTAAAAAAAAAAAAAAAAAAAAGCAGTAACACATGTAAGGCACTGAGTAAGCACTCAAAAAGAGTAAACATTTTTATTGTAAGACTGTAAATAAATTTTGTGACATGCTTTCTATATTTGAAAATTAATAAAATATTTATGCATTAACATCTACTGGATTAGATTAAATCTGATAACAAGATTGTGAGGTTTGTCATGTCTGACTCTGTGACCCTATGGACTGTAGCCCGCCAGGCTCCTCTGTCCATGGAATTCTCCAGGCAAGTGTACTAGAGTGGGTAGACATTCCCTTCTCCAGAGGATCTTCCCAACCCAGGGATCAAACCCAGTTCTCCTGCATTGCAAGAGGATTCTTTACCATCTGAGCCACCAGGGAAGCCCATGTTTTCTATATTTGAAAATTAATAAGATATTAATGTATTAACATCTGCTGGTTTAGATTAAACATGATAGCAAGATTGAGCCAATGAATAATTCACAAATGAAAATGTAGCAATTTATCCAGTGCAGAAATGGCTTCACTTTGTTAAGGTGTAAATAACTTGTTATATACATGAACACGTATTAATACATATGTCATAATAATCTGACTTGATACAAGACTTTCTTAGACACTTAAGCTGGTAGATCTGTGTGTGTCCTCTAGCTGAGTCCATGGATCATGTCATCTTAAATGTTCAGCTTAGTTTTACATTTATTCTGCTTTGATGAACACTTGTACATTCAAGACGAATAGGATTGCATTCTTCTTTAAAATTTATCTCTGATATCTACTACCTTTTAAAATGAAAAGTGTGCTAAAGGTAAGATATATTGCCACTTAGAGGGAGATTTATATAATTATTGTTTAGAAGGGAAATCAGCAGTACACCTTCAATTAGAGTTAATCGGGTTGTGTAGTGGACCCCTCCACACATGAGGTAGAAAGTATTACTGCTGGTGCTATCGATGCTCAGGCTATATTAAGCCAGTAACTCATGCCAGATCTCTGAAATCTGTTTGGCTCTGGTTTCTAGAGAGTCAAGTGTGTTATTCATTAGCAAGTAAGAAAGCTCCCACACAACACAATTCTTTGTAACATAATATTGTCATGATTGAGGAATTGATAGTCTGGAGATTACATGATTTTCTTTTAAAGATACTATTTAATAGATGTTGTTAAAAATGGGATCACATTCCAGTTAAAGCCACTCGATCTATACTAAGAGAATTACATGATTTTCTTTGTTCAACTTTACCATTGTGTTAAACAGAAGGATTGATTAAACAAAGATACATTATTTTAAATTATGCCTATGTTATTATTGGTACATCACTTAAGTTCTTCAAAACATATTTTTCCCCTCTAGTGGTGAAGAATTTGTCTTAGTCATTCACATATTCTTCAATATCTTCCAGTTTCCCAAAGGCTTGTGGTTGCTAAACAGTTGTTTGGATTTTACAGCACTGTGATTAGCTGTCAAAAGTCCCCGTAAAACTAAGTGAATGACATACAAAGAGCAAACCTGTTCTGCCAACTATTTTGATCCTTATTCTATAAACTGGTTTTCAAAGCATGGCCTCCAATCCAGATTAGCATCACCCAAATACTTGTTATAGGTGCAGATTCTTAGCTCTGCCAGAGAGCCACTGAGTCAGAACCTCTAGAGGTGGAGGTCCAGAAATGCATGTGTGAGCAAGCCCCCCTGGTGATTCTGATGTGACCCAAGGTTTAAGAACTACTACCCCAGACAAAAATGGTCTCCAATCCTCATACTCAGAGTATTAGTCATAGAAGTTAGTGACTTTTGTTTTCTTCACAAATATAGCATCTCAGTGGAAACACACTTTAATACTTTATGTTCTGAAAGTGAAATTGAAAGTCACTCAGTTGTTTCCGACTCTTAGTGACCCCATGGACTATACAGTCCATGCAATTCTCCAGGCCAGAAAACTGGAGTGGGTAGCCTTTCCTTTCTCCAGGGGATCTTCTCAACTCGGAGATCAAAACCAGGTCTCCCTCATTACAGGTGGATTCTTTACCAGTTGAGCCCTTATGTTCTGAACCTTCACTCATATTTTTGAAGTGGTTACACACCTCAGAGATAGTGGAAGTGGATTATACCTTCATTGAATAAATCAGAAAATAAAGGCAAAGAGAAGTTACACAGTGGGACTGACATGGTGCATTTTGATGATGGGAAGAAATAGCCCCAGACGTAGGTCTCTCAACCAGACGGACCACCCAGCTGTTTGGCCTCAAGCCTGCTGGTGGATTCTTCAAATAATTGCAAATAAGCCAGTCTGTGCTAGGTAATTTAAAATCCTTGTTCATGTAATCAGCATCTGGATTCTGCCATCTATTAAAAAATTATTTTGAAAATATGAAGAAAACCAAATGAGTCCTTTTGAAAGTACCCAAAGAGTTGGAGTTTATTTTTACTAATTTCTAAGTCACATATCACTTAGAGTCAGTATTTATTCTTATCTTGAATTGACACTGTTCCATAAATATTTCTGAACCTATATTATGCACTAAGGGTTGAGGATGTAGAAGTATTAATCAAATCACAAGCTCTGCCTTCAAACAACTTGAGTGCATTTGTTACATCTAGAAAAGAAATTAACCAGTGGTTGCCAAAAGGTGATTTTCTAAATACATTTTTTCCCCTTAAATGTAGGCTTCAAAGGTAATCAAGAATCAGGCAAAAAACATCTCTCAGGATAATTTTTAAAATAAGTTTGCGTGAAATATTCTATTGTACCAGTGATTTCAACCACAGTATACAGGTCTTTATGTTCCTTCATAAATATAAAAAAGGAAAGGTTAATTAAAATGTTTCACAATTAATGTGGGAAAATATTTGTCAATTCTCTGTCATTAAATAATGGTATCATACATTTGCATTATATTCCTTTCCATTACACAGGAACAATCATGTATAAATTATGTAAATAACTAAGAATTGCTATAATTAATATTTATTAAAATTACAGACATTTCATTAATTAAAATCTCAGATGAAAACATGTGTACCTGTCACTAGAAATTATATTATAAATGTGCCTATTTCCATTGAAGTATTATTTTTTCAAATCTGATTATGCTTGTCTAATACCCAAACCTAATGCTCCTCAAGAGAACTAAACTCAATTTTATGTGTGAGTTCTTAGTCATCCTAAAGCACATAATGTGGAGTGACTGTCTTTCCACAAAGTCCCTCATAATACTTAGGATAAATTAATATCTCCTTTAATAAAAAGATTAGCTTTTAACATATATTTTGACTGGGATGCTCTCAGAGTTGTGCCTTAGAAAGTATCTTTGTTGTTTAGTCCCTAAGTCATGTCCAATTGTTTGAGACCCCATGTAATGTACCCCAC
This sequence comes from Oryx dammah, assembly GCF_014754425.2. Classification (NCBI taxonomy): domain Eukaryota; kingdom Metazoa; phylum Chordata; class Mammalia; order Artiodactyla; family Bovidae; genus Oryx; species Oryx dammah. Next base: position 137,939,273 of record NW_024070186.1, on the reverse strand, counting down.
CAGGCTCCTCTGTCCATGGGATTTCCCAGGAAAGTTTCTTGGTACCCATTAAAATGCCATAATTAAAGGGAATGCTTGCTATAAAAGTGAATCATAAAAAATTACACACAAATTTTGTTTTAGTTGTCATAGTTTCTGTGTCCTTACTGACAAGCTAAAGGTTTTCATTCTTGATCTAGTGTGATGATGAGACTATTCATAGATGACTTGCAATGAAACCATATTTTTGGTCTTCAGTTTTGGATTTATTTGCTAAACAGTTATATACATATTTATATCAACTGGCCACACATCGATGATTTTCTTTGGCAATTTACTGTTTAGGGGGATTCAGGCGGACCACTCATGTGCCAAGAAAACAACAGATGGCTCCTGGCTGGCGTGACGTCATTTGGATACCAGTGTGCACTGCCTAATCGCCCAGGGGTGTACGCCCGGGTCCCAAGGTTCACAGAGTGGATACAAAGTTTTCTACATTAAAGTGTTTCGAAAAGCAAAGATGAAAATCAGGCAGTTTTCCCATTGCACTTTAAGAAGTATGGAAATTGAGAGTTTAAAAAAAAATTATTTATAAAAGTGTTGATTCTTACCTAAGCCACTAAAATGCTACAGGAAAAAAAAAAAGCAAAAACTAATCTTTACAATATAAAATAACTGTAAAATAATAAATTTTGATTTTATTGTAAACAGTTATTCTTTTACAGACATCATTATTTCCTTTGTTCTTAATCATTATTTTTATCATATTCTTATTTAAAGAAATGTTATTTTAAAGCATGTAATATAATGTTTAAGCAAAATTAGGAAGAGACATGAAATAAACTTTTACACAAAGTATGGTATTGTTTGAAATAGATTGCTATAAGTTATCTAATTCTAGGATGCTGCTGCTGCTGCTGTTGCTGCTGCAAAGTCGCTTCAGTCATGTCCGACTCTGTGCGACCCCATAGACAGCAGCCCACCAGGCTCCCCTGTCCCTGGGATTCTCCAGGCAAGAACAATGGAGTGGGTTGCCATTTCCTTCTCCAGTGCATGAAAGTGAAAAGTGAAAGTGAAGTCACTCAGTCATGTCTGACTCCCAGCTACCCCATGGACTGCAGCCTACCAGGTTCCTCCTTCCATGGGATTTGCCAGGCAAGACTACTAGGATAGGTCAGTATTATCAGCATCTCAATCATCTTGCTGTTTTTCTATCCAAGTGCATTTTCAATCCATCTTGAGCACATCCCTAATATTTTCCCCATAATAAAATATATTTATCGTAAGCTCATGTCACAAGCCTGGACTAAGCTGATTGTACAATCCTTTCAAATAAGCTAGTTAAACAGCAAACTAGCATAAATCTACACATTGCCCTTGCATCAAAATAAAAGCTAAACTAATTAACATTGTCATTCTCTCATCAGATCATTTTTACTTGGATTATTATACCACAGTCCATTTATTTCAAGCTGGCATTTTTTGGGTTTCCAAAAAGTTATCAGTCATATCAAAGAGATACAAGTATTACAAACGTGGGTTTTCTCTGACAGATGTGTTTATAGTGGGTATTTCTAACATGTCCAAAGCTTATTTAGACACAGCTGAATTGCCCATTGCAAGGCCAAAAATGTAGAATAAATGCATTTGTTCCACAGCTTTAATCTCTTGGATCACTTCCAAAGTACAAACCAATTTATCTCACCCCACAAAATCTAATTTATTCAGAAAGAAAAAATTTATACAAATTAATACAAACACACACACACATTCTTACGTGGGTCTATATGGTCCAAAGTAATAGAAAAGTTTCAAGCAGTTGAAAGAAGAGATCTATCAGTTCATATGGAAGAAAGGAGACTTGGGCTAGACCTGAGTGAATAGTTGTTACTGATGGACTAAAAAGGCATCAGCATATGCAGGTCACTCCCATGTAGGTGAGATTGGCCCTGAAAGTTCAGAGAGAAGGGACAGTAGACAATCATGAACTGTCCTAGTAAAAGGTGTTCTTTCTGGGCAATGGTTAGAGAAAGGGAAAACAATGTCATAACAAGAAGGTATGGCCAGATGATTGAGGACTACATATTCATGGAATTTATTATTAGAACAAAAATTGAGAGTCCTTGAACACACTATTCTTTTTTAAGACCTTTCCAAAGACCTGTTCTTAATAGAAAGGATGAAGTGATTAGGAAGGATAGAGCATCAAGTGTAGAGTGTGTTATTTGATTTTATTCCCCAAATATTATTCCACAAATTTTCACCTGCATTTCAAAACATTTATTAGAAGTATGTTCTGAAAATTACAACAGATATATCATGCACTCCTTTTTATTTTTCAAAGGTCAGCTTTAGAAACCCTTAGGACAGTCACTCTTTACCATCTTCTATTACGAGAGAAGTTCCTTATCCCATCCCTAAGAACTTATGGGTTTAGAAATTGATACCAGAAGAGTAATCCAGGTCTGGAAAAAGATAAAAAGCAAAGCCAAGTCCCTTCTCCATTACTTTGCCTCTCCCTCCCTGCAGCTGTTGTAGCTGTGGGTGGCACAGATGTTGGGGAAAGCCCAGTCTCCCTCCATCCAGTCTGGACTGAAGGAAATAATGTATGGTGGGAGCTTGGAGAAAAGAGGTGGGTCCCAGCAGCTGGTCTCCTATTCTGCCCAGAAAGATGGGTCTCCAAGAAAGGAAAGAGGAGTGTTAAATGTGGGCAGCTGTAAGCTTAGAAGGCAGCTGCCCATTTTCTCAGTCTCTAAGCAGCTGAAAACGGACCACTGCCCACTAATTTCTATTTTGTCTCTTAATTTTACCAAACAACTGGAGTTGTGAATTCCCACAATGAAAGCACTTTCATTATCTAATTGAAAAGATGAAGTTTAGAACACCCTGCAACTGTAACTTCCATTCTTACCACACTTAAACAGTCATGTGTTTCCATGCATTATTGCAAACACATCTGTACTTTGTTCATGTAAGAGATTTAGACAGCACCAATGATCATTCTTCAGAAACAAGAACTTTTTATTTGGTTAAAAGGAGCACAGAGACATTTGAAAACCAGATAGTTACATCTCTCTCTTGAGAGGAAGGAGCCACAAGCATTGAAGAAACTAGAAGATAGTACAGAGCCACCCCAATTTATTCTCCCAGCCAAACCCTGGACAAGGAACACATGATCACTGATGCCTACAAACACATTTTTACACTATTTCAGTTTCTTTCCTCGTGGAAATGTCAACGTGCTGTGCTTAACTCCACACTCATGGTGACCACTCAACTAGTCCCCACTCTTAAACCCCCTTATATGCTGATAGAGGCTGAACAGAGCCAATCAAGCTCTGCAGGAGTTTGCCTCCAGAGTCAACACCAGAACCATCTTTGCTTTGCTGGCAAGAGAGGGACTGATTTCAGAACCCTCGGAGAGCTACTTGTAGTTATACAGGCAACATGTGAAGACATTATCTTGATTGTGTATGCCACCTTTTTTGTTCTAGATTGAGTATATTATTGTTTATACAGCTATTTAACAAAGTTATTACAAAATCTGTTGAACTTTAAATTCAAAATAATTGTAAGGCACATGTCTTGCACAATTGAAATTAGACAATTCTTGCCTCTAAGTAAAATATTTGAGTAGATACCACGGTTAATGAAATAACTTCTTATTTCTGAAGACATTTCCTAAACTTCCTCTGACCCAAAGCAGAGAAACTAAAAGAAGATGAGCCACTTCTAGAAAATGAAACTTTTTCTACGGTAATAGATTTATGTGGGTGTGAATTCAGTTGACAACAGCAATACATTTCTTTAATCAAAACAGCATGTATTGAAAAATGAGACATCATAAAAAATAAATACTAGAACAGTCCATTCTATCAAACACTCATGTAAAGGAAAAATATTTTGCACACTGTAAATTTCAATGCAGTTTACATTAACTAGATTACAACTTATGAAAGATGAAAGAGACAAAGATAACTCCTTCCAATGCACACATTGCTCTGATGTGTTCACAGCAATTTTATCTGCATCTTATCCATCCCATTGACTTGAAGTTTGGATGCATCCTTTAGCAAAATAAGCATGTCTCACTCCATGATTAGCACAGCATTATTTTATAGATGAGATAATGAACATATAAAAATTGTTTTAGTATTTGCCTCAAGGGGGAGCTTACAGTTCATCTTGCACATCCTTTGAGATTTCAAGCCATTCCAAGCTAAGGTTCTGATGCCATTCCTTATACAGATCCAGAGTTATAAAACTCTATTTTCTTTTCTTGAGCCAAGTCAATGGATTATTATACTTCCATGCCACTTTCTTTCCTGGAGCTTTTTGAAATCCACAGTGTGGACTGGTTTGGGCTAGTTTTTGTTCTTCCTTTACTGAAAAATAGAAGAAGAAGTAAATTCAATGTCTGCGACTTCTCATCAAACTAGGCATGTCTTGGCCCAAATGCAGCTTTGTCAAACTTATCATAAAGGTATCTTTCTTCTCTCATCAGCAGATTTTTTCATTCCTACAAAAAATTCTAGATTATTCCAGTATGTGAAGAGGGTAAGCAGTTCATATAAGATAATGGAAAAAAAAATCTCTCTCTGACCCTTCATATTTTAGAATTCAGACACATACACAAATTCAGTTTCAAATGTTTAACTCAGTTTCAAAATGTTTATTGTAATCACCAATAAATCTTCATTTTCTTTGATCAATTATTTTTATAATTTTGCTTTTTGAATAATCTGCCATTGTTAAAGTACATATGATGTACTTTAATGTCAAATCATCAAAATAGTGCTTTTGTCCTACGTATAAAAACTGTCCTATCCCCTCCACCCATCACTTTTTTTCTGTCCTATAGTTAAGTAATTTAATTCCCCAAAGCTTCATTTTGTTATAGTTTCTGAAACAAAGGCATTTCAAGGCAGATTGAGGCCTGAGAGAGTTCCTCTAGCTCTCAGGCTGACCTGCACTCTATCCTGTCCCTCAAGCTGTGATGTCTCCTAAAGTGAAAAGTGAAAGTGTTAGTCATTCAGTCATGTCTGACTCTTGGCAACCCCATGGAATGCAGCTCCTCTGTCCATGGAGTTCTCCAGGCAAGAATACTGGAGTGGGTGCCACTCCCTTCTCCAGGGGATGTCTTCTAAGTTTTTCCATAAGATGGCCACTTCTTAGACTCCTGCAAACGTGACTGTTTCTGAGTTTCTCCCTTCCTGAGTTGAAGAGAAGTCAGCCTCTTCAAGATACTTATCAAGATTGAGGCTTTTTTTGATCGTTTCCTGGGAATGAGCCCTCGCCTAGATCACTAACCCCTGGTGGTTCCTGTTCATTTTCTTCTGTACTTCCTTGCTCCTACAGATGCTTCCTTCAATAGCATCTGCCCCCAGCCCACGCCCCAGACATTCCTCCTACCCCATCCCATTCAACCTCTGTCTACAAGACACTGTATTGATGAATTCCTTCAAAGAAAGAAATAGTCTTTCTAAATAAGCCTGAGCCATAGAATTTTATAATATTACTTAATTGGCTTCAATTTAACAGTAAATTTATTGCTAACACATGATTGTATCTAAATGATACATTTTGGAGATAGGCATCTATATAAGTAAGATCAACACATCTCTACCTAGGAAGTTATTTTACATGAATGGAAAATAAGCCAAGCAAAGTTGATGAAAAACATGAAATTCTCCTCAATGGTTGAAACAAAAGGGTGGTTAAGTTACTAATGTGGCTTTGGGGTAGCATCAGTATTTACTTGATTTAAGAGTTATCATGGGTTAAGGAAACAAGACTTCTTATTTTGAACTTGACATGGAATGACAGCAGCCATCATGTGTACCCAACCGGAATTTAAACTTTCTGCAAGGAACTCAGATGACAATGGATTGGAGTCTTTGATGAAGTTTTTCCTTGCTTTCCTGGAAGAAAGGAAAATGGGAGGATCTAAGAGAGAATGAATTAAGCACTAATTACTAATTCTGGTGTCTGGAGATGGTTTATGTTTAAGTGAGTATATTTCCTCACCCTTGAGAATTTCCAACATGTGAAAACTCCAAGGTCTTCAAAGTATAAAAACCTGGAAGACTTGAGAATGAGCAGAGTCTCCACAATAATATACTATTTTAAAAGAAGGAAACAAACTTCAGAAAAAAACTCAGTTACTGATACTTTGGTAATTTTACTGTTAGAAATGAGAAGATCTACATAATTTTTCTCAAATCTTTGTTCACAGCGATTAGCTATTTACAGCTCTTCATTATAGTTTGCCTGGGTTATGGGGGGGATTTATATCAAATCTTCCCTCTGCTTCATTGTTTTTCATACTGATGAATTATCTTTTCATCTATAGTCTTAGAATTAAGGGTAAAAATCAGCTATTTACTATTGTTTTTATTCTGTATAAAATATTGAAAACATATATATGTATATATATAAACTGAGTACTCAAAATATAGTATTAATTTGCCAAGCTTTATTTATCATTATTCAAATATGGCTTCTTTAAACAGTCAATATATCACAGCTTGGATTCTTTAAAAAAATTTCTTGTGTACCATTTAGAGTTTATATCTATTTAACTTTTTTTTTTTTTTCTGGAGCTTTTTAACTCAGTAAATTCTTTAGGGTTCATGAAAAAGAAAATGAAGTTAAAAGAAAAAATTACTTATCTGCATGTCCTTCCCTGTTGGAAACATTCTATCATTTTTTTTATTTAGAAGACTGACAAAAATGTCTAGTTTATTCTAACAAGCATGTACTAATTTAAATCCACATCTTCTTTTCTTTGATACATACTTATATTTTACATATTAATGTTTTATTTTAACTGTCAAACTGACACATATGAAAAAATTTCACCTGTAATTCAAGGGTATGAGTAAACAGATATAAAAGAATACTCTCAAGAGTCTTGATGTTAAGATATATCACTTTATTTCAAGATGCCTACTAAAAAGTGACTCATTTTACCATTGTTCCTTTACTTAAAATATCCTTTGGAAATAAAACAGAAGGCTGTTTTTGCAAAAGGTACTACAAAGTTCACATACAAAAATCAAGTCTGGCATACAACTTGAGGTCAAGATTAAAAGTTTTAGCATTACTGCCTGTACTTAATATAAAGAGACAGTACAGTATAGTTGCATATGTTGTGGACTTAAAAACATTCACATTTCAGATTCATCACACATATTAGCCATGAGACCCAAGGCAAATTGTATGACCCATTTAAGCAACCATCTTCCTAACTGAAAAAGAGAAAACAGAAGGATGCCTACTTCATATGGCCTGTGAGGATGAAATGAGATAATTCATAATCCTATAATCAAGGTTTATGTTATTAGATTATATATACTGCATTTGTACTGAAAGAATAAGAATCACAATTTTCTTAAGGCAACTTAAAAACATAATTTTTTAAAGAGTTCTGAAAACGTATTTAAGGTTTTTCAAGTTGTCTCTCCATGTATGAATTATTTACCTTTTATGCAGCATCTGGAAACAGCAGGTTCCAAAAGCAACCAGGATCAGTAAGAGCAAAGGGATTGTTGGTATAACAACATAGATTAGATTGGGAATTATTCCTACAAAAGTAAAACAGTCTTAATGTAAACAGATAGTTGAGGCAGGATTCTGACATTATGGTTCTATAAAAGCTTTCCAAAAAATTAAGGCAAAATAGAATTATTATCAATAAGCAGATACCAAGTAAGGTCTTCCCAAAATACAGAATAATCTAATGAAGTAATATATTTATGTTTGGTTAAAAGTTAAAAACAAAATCATGCTGCATGGTTGCCATGCTTCAGTTAAATGTCCATATTTCCAAAACCATTATTAAATTTGCAATTCAGATAGGGGCTGGCTTTCATAACATATTAATAATCTTAGCTATCTCACTCCATTAATCCTTCTCAGTTATTACTTTGAAAACAAGCACTGATTATTAAAGAATAATCATGATTAAAGTAATTGTTGATTTATTGGATATGTAATTATCCTAACTAATAAGCTCAGTGCCATGATGACATGCATAACTCTCCGGGATTAAGCCAAAATACGTAAATATTAACTGATGATAGAGTCATAACCTAGAGACATAAGACTCCAGAGGCATAAATATTTGATCTTAATTAAATTCTAAGATGAATCATTTTTTAATCCTGTTCCATCACACTAGATAATGTTAGGTATTCTTGGAAAAATAAAAAACTGCCACACAGAACCCCCATATAGCTTGCAATGACTTTATTAAACAATTTTTCAATGTCATAAGAGGGAAAATATTCCTAATATAATTATTTACTGATCTGTTTGATTAGATTTACATGGTCTGAATGGTTTTAAAATCAGACGACTGAAAGTGAAAAGCACTAAGGTTTAATACCACATCCATACAAGAAAAGCAAATTAGAAAGCTATATATTGAGATAGCAAATTGAAAGCCATTATCTTAGTCTAAATGCGTGTGTGCTCCGTCACTCAGTCATGTCTGACTCTTTGCAACTCCATGAATTTTAGTCCACCAGGCTCCTCTCTCCATGGAATTTTCCAGGCAAGAATACTGGAGTGAGTTGCCATTTCCTCTGCCAGGGTTCAAACCCACATCTCCTGTGTCTCCTGCACTGACAGGTGGATTCTTTACCAACTGCACCATGCTAAAACAAGCCCCTAACTGATACTAAGAACAGTTGTTCACTAAAAAGAGATTTGCATTGGGATTGTGTTGTGTGTCTTTTGCAGATAGTGGTGTGCCAATAGGCACTGAGTTGAAAGCTCATTGTATGTGTCCACTACCCAATCTGGTCTTCAGTCATGTCACTTGGTAGCTGGAAACTGGCCAGAGTAGCAGTTTTCCATACCACAGAAAACTCAAAGCCTACAAATTGGACTTTTTAAATCCCAGCTTACTCCAGTCAATCCCTAAACATTTACCAGTTCCTTACTATTTATTGGCTACTGAACATGCCAATTTACATCATAACACCTACAAATTGGGGAAGATCTTTATGAATCCACATTGTAACATGGGATACTTAGTTTAGTATTTGATACAGAAAACAAAATTTCTATTCAAAAACTGGCTTAGGGGACTTCCTGGATGTCCAATGGTTAGGACTCTGTGCTTCCACTGAAGGGGGCGTGGGTTCGATCCATGGGGAACTGGGGAACTTAGTTCCCTGGGGGACTAAGATCTCACAATCCGCAGTGTGTGGCCAAAAAAGAAACACCCACAAAAACTAGCTTAGCATCATTTGTTCCAATGCAATTCTAAAATAAATTTCCATACGCCTATCTTTAGTGCACTTTTTCACTAGGCAACAAGAAAATTGGGGCCAACATGAAGCAAAAATGAACTGAGAGAGTAGCACTGACATATATTCACTACCACGTGTGAAATACATAGCTAGTGAGAAGCTGTTGTGTAGCATGGGGAGCTCCGCTCAGTGCTCTGCGATGCTCTCAAGAGGGAGCTTAAGAGGGAGGGGATATATATACACACTCATAGCGGATTCACATTGTTGTACAGCAGAAACCAACACAACATTGTCAAGCAATCATCCTCCAATCAAAAAAAAAAATTAAGTACATTTTCTTCTCCTTATAGGTGAGTTAAACACATATGAACTAATTACCTGCCTCAGTAACAACTACATTTTGATGCGTATCTCCAGGTTGGTTGGTAAAATACGTCTTTTCTACAGGAGCTGTTGGATTAATCTCTGTAAATAATAAGTACAGTTATCATGTATGATGATAAATAAGACAAATGCAAATGTAGATGAAAATAAAAGCTTATTACAAAACAAAATAAACATTGATTTCTGAACAACTTCCAGCTAATTCTATTTTGAATTTAAATTTATATGAAATGATTTAACAATAAAGGCAGCATTTAATTGTCTCTGAATAAAAGATCTGCCTGGCAACTCTTTGCAGCTTGGATCCACTGGGTGAATTCCTGTAACCCCAGACTGCATTTAACAATCCAGAACATCTGTGCTGATGATAATCTATTATAGGTAATAATGACAAAGGAGGTACAAAAGTAGGCAAAGATAGGCAAGAATTGGAAAGCATAAGAAAGTGAGGCACTAGTTGTGAATAAAGACCAATAAAGATGATTTCTATACTACTGTTGTTTAGTCGTTAAGTCACGTCTGACTCTTTTGCAACCTCATGGACTATAAGCCTGCTAGGCTCCTCTGTCGGTGAGATTTCCCCAGCAAGAATACTGGAGTTGGTTGCCATTTCCTTCTCCAGGGGATCTTCCCAACCCTGGGGCTGGCAGGCAGATTCTTTACCACTGAGCCACCAGGGAAGTCTTTATACTATTATGGTATATAATTTAGATTTCTCCTCACAACAAAAAACACCAGATAACTGCATATGGACAGTATCCGGAATTGATGTTTCAAATAAAAATGTTCTAAGGCACATTTCTGTCCCCTACGAACAATGCCATCCTTAGATTTCCTTCTCAACCGTATCTACATCTTTAAAAAATATATCATAAATTAAGGCTTGCAAATTGCTTCTCTCCCTGCTTTTTCTGAGGCAAGATTTTTCCAATTGCCACACACTTGAAAAATACTGTTGTTTTTTTTTTTTAATAACAATCTGGTACTACTCTCTTGTCTAATATCTTTTTCTAGGACACTATTGCTAAGAATCCACCTGCAATGCAGGAGACCTGAGTTCAATCCGTGGATTAAGCTGGAGGAGGGGATGGGAACCCACTCCAGTATTCTTGCCTGGAGAATCCCCATGGACAGAGGAGCCTGGCAGGCTACAGTCCACGGGGTTGCAAAGAGTCAGACACGACTGAGCAACTAAGCACCAGCAGTGGCTGAATTAATAGATAAATTAAATAGAATTACTAAGAAATAACCTGTACATTTGTCTTCATTTGTTCCAAACGTATAACTCTGTTTATTTTTCTCAATTAATGGAAAAGAAAAAACACATGTAGCATCTTACATTAGTTTCAGAATATTAAACCACTTCAATGTAATGTTCACTATTCTAATTTGGCCACATACTCTCTTCATGAGAAACTTAATCATACACCATCCTATAATAATATTTACTATTCTTTTAAACATATCTTACCCTGACACTTTCCCTCCTCTAGTCTTCAGTCTTACCCTACACTCATTCTTCTATAGAATTTAGACACCCCTTGCTTCTGGTGCTCAACTGGTATTTGCTGAACAAATAATACAGATATTATGCAATTTATCAATATAGAACTAGTTATTTTTTAAATAGTTCACAAGTTTTAATGTAATTGCTGATTAACTGAGAAAATTTTAGAAATACAATCTAATACATACCATTTTTATTGTCTAAGAATAACAGTGCTTAATGTAATTTTAATAAATATAAAAATTGGATTCAACATTCAGAAAACTAAGATCATGGTATCCAGTCCCATCACTTCATGGCAGATAGATGGGGAAACAATGGAAACAGTGACAGACTTGCTTTTCTTGGACTCCAAAATCACTGCAGATGGTGATTGCAGCCATGAAATTAAAAGACACTTGCTCTTTGGAAGAAAGCTATGACCAAGCTAGACAGCATATTAAAAAGCAGAGACAGTACTTTGCCTACAAAGATCCATCTAGTCAAAGCTATGATTTTTCCAGTAGTCATGTATGAATGTGAGAGTTGGACTATAAAGGAAGCTGAGCACTGAAGAACTGATGTTTTTGAACTGTGGTGTTGGAGAAAACTCTTGAGAGTCCCTTGGGCTACAAGGAGATCCAACCAATCCATCCTAAAGAAAATCAGTCCTGAATATTCATGGGAAGGACTGATGCTGAAGCTGAAACTCCAATACTTTGTCCCTTGGATGCGAAGAATGAACTCATTGGAGAAGATCCTGATGCTGGGAAAGATTGAAGGCAGGAGAAGGGGATGACAGAGGATGAGATGATTGGATGGCTTCACCAACTCGATGGACATGAGTCTGAGCAAGCTCCAGGAGTTGGTGATGGACAGGGACACCTGGCGTGCCGTAGTCCACAGGGTTGCAAAGAGTAGGACACAAATGAGCCACTGAACTAAACTGAATAACTGGATTCAGAAGCATCCTCTTAATAATGTCTCTGGATAACAGTGATAGACCCAAAGAATAAATATGCAACTCACAGGACAATAACAAAAAATGTTGGAGAAGAAAGTGAGAAAATTTAGAAGTGAATTATTCAGTTTCTATATAACTAAGCTAATTTTTTTAACCACTTTTGTATATCAGTAGTCATGCTCTTGTGGTGCTAGAGAAGACTCTTGAGAGTTCCTTGGACTGTAAGGAGATCAAATCAGTTAATCCTAGAGGAAATCAGTCCTGAATATTCATTGGAAGGACTGATGCTGAAGATGAAGCTCCAATACTTCAACCAACTGATATGAAGAGCTGACACATTGGAACAGACCCTGATGCTAGAAAAGATTGTAGGCAAAAGGAGAAGGGGGTGACAGATGATGAGATGGCTGAATGGCATCATCGATTCAGTGGACATGAGTTTGAGCAAACTGTAAGAGATAGTGAAGGACAAGGAAGCCTGGCATACTGCAGTCCATGGGGTCACAGAGTCGGGCATGACTTAGCAACCAAACAACAAGTCATGCTATTAGATAATATGCAGGAGCAGAAAGCAGAGACTAAGTTCAAGTCACATAGTACCTCTGGTATAGTTGGAGAATAAAGTTCAAAATATTGTTACAATTTGTAGATTAGTTTTACTGCTTGCTCCTCCAATCCCCACACCACTAAAAAGCTAACTACTCACCACCAAAATAGAATTGACTATACAAGCAGGGAATTTAATCAAGCCAACATCCTTCATAAATAAGATAGTAAGCTCAAGGAAAGAAAATCAGTTACATATGTGTGTGTGTGTGTGTATTAGTCAGTCAGTCATGCCCAACTCTTTAGTGACCCCATGGACTGTAGCCCACCAGCCTCCTCTGTCCACGGGATTCTCCAGGCAAGAATACTGGAAGGGGTTGCCATACCCTTCTTTACCGCTGAGCCACTTGGAAAGCCCTCTCCATCAGTTACACATAAGGTAAATAAAATGAAAATAAAGTACAGAAATTCTAAGTACATTAATAAGACCAACCATGGAAGTGTTCAAGTACTTCAAAAACAATAAGTACATAAAATAATCTTGCTCAAAAGCTATCCATATTTGAAGATTTAGGTAGAATATAGAAGATAATGGAAAAAATAATTTTATGTCTAAAATGCTGTTCCATAAGTAGGATAAACTTAGACTACCTAATACAAAACAAGATTCAGAGGTAACAGTGTCCTGAATAAGGTGGTAAGTGTGATGCAAGATAAAATAGTATAAAAAGGTCAGCTAGAAGTTCAAAGAAAGGAGAAGATAATATTGTATTAAGAATATACCATAATATACTTTGTTTCATTTAACAGTTTCAAGCACTTAGTGTCACAAAGTTAAAATGTCAGAGAATTTCAACTTTATATTTTTCTAAGGAAAAAAATCTAGACAAAGAACCTAAGTGCAAAACAGATTTCATTTTGCAAAGGCTTCTAAGAGGGTAATGATGGATTTAACCACCAAGAGGTTTAAAGAATAAACTCACCAGGGATAAAGAGAGAAGGCTAATATACTCAAGAGAAGAATAAATATAAGAGAAGGGTAAATCTAATCCAAGTAATCCTTTGTGCTTTACAGTCTTATGAGTAAAGAAGAAGTATAATTTCAAGAGAATAATGGAAATACAGCACTTGATTATAATTGCTTACCATGAACATATGCTTCGAGGTCAAGCAGACAGCCCTTGGGAAAATTCAAATGAAATTTCCAAACACTGAGAGGAGAAAAACAGCAAAAAGACCTCAAAGCCTAAGTGTCTAAGTTGACTTTTTCAGATCATTAAAAAGATGAGTTTACATAGTTCTGATTAGTCTCTTTTTTGGTCAAATTTCAATTCAGTTCAGCTGTCCTGTTCAAAGTAATTCAAGTTTACCATTTCAGTAGGAAACCATACTACCGTAGCTCAGGTCAGAGCAATCTCTCCATGTTCTGCATAGGGTAAGAAAGTTGGAGACGTCAAACAGAAGGAAACTGAGGAGGCATATTCCATAGACTGAGGGCCACAGCAAGAACATGGCACACGCCCCTACTTTTCTGCACCAGGGTTCTCAGACATTCAGATTTTCACTGAGGAGTACAAGCCAAATATCATGCCATTATATGATAAGCTAATATCCCAGAAGAATGGTGCTTGGTTTCCTTAAATAAACCTGAAAATGTCCTCCTGCTGCTGCTAAGTTGTTTCAGTCATGTCTGACCCTGTGCGACCCCACAGACAGCAGCCCACGGGGCTCCCCCATCCCTGGGATTCTCCAGGCAAGAACACTGGAGTGGGTTGTCATCTCCTTCTCCAATGAGGGAAGTGAAAAGTGAAAGTGAAGATGCTCAGTCGTATCTGACTCTTAGCAACCCCATGGACTATAGCCTATGGGGTCCTCCATCCATGGGATTCTCCAAGCAAGAGTACTGGAGTGGGTTGCCATTGCCTTCTCCAGAAAATGTCCTAAAAAACTACTAATGACATGTGTAAACTCATAGGTGCTGTGGTAACATACCTACTTCACACGCACTATACTAAATGCTCAAATGTTTGTAAATAGATATTTATTCTTCATAAAACCTGTTTACAAAAACATAATTTGGCCTTAATATTAAAAATAATTACTGTCTCTTAAAGACACCTCTCTGGATATTTCTAGATACTCCCTTCTATTTAACTCATTGGGCAGTTGTTTGCTTTATAGCTTACTGTGCTTTAATACTCTGTCATCGAACTGCAAAGTAATTTTGTGTTTCACTGCAGAAAAACAAAAAAAAAATCCCAGGTAGCATAGGTTAAAGATGAAAAATATAAGCCAGTACACATATACAATCTGCTCCTACTGACTTACAATGCTTCCTACCTGGTTCATACTTGCAGATGTAATTGTGCTTCATGTTGCACCTGTCGTCATTCCACTGGTAAAGGTAGGGGCCCCCAAGGCCAGGGTTGGCCGTTGGCTGATGATACATCACAACACACTTCTCACTTCCACAGGAAGGTTCATCAGTGTACCAGTTTCTGCAAGGACAGAGTACCAGGGACACTTCTCAGTGACTTCACCTGTTCTACTCTGACATCCTCTACAGGTAACGGACATCTCCCCTCATTCTTTGCCCTCTGAGTCCCCTTAGAGACCTCTGCCTCCTCAGGATCCCCGCTCACCGGTACTGGGAACTGCTTCCATCCGACCACTGGTAGAGATCTGGGCAGGCACCGGATGTTTGCCCCTGGCCGTTTCTCCAAAGCCCTATCCAGAAATCACTATCAGAAATTCCTATTCCTGGCTTTGTCAGGTTCTGCAGCATGCTTTCTATTAACTTCTGTTCTGCTTCATTCTCCAGGCTCAGAAGGGCTCCCCCTTCGCTCTCGCAAGCCAGCCGTGCCTCCTGAAAGCTCACACGGCTGGACAGCTCGTGAAAGTAGGCCACCTTGTAGCAGAGATGCTTGAAATCAGCAAAACATAATTTTTGGCCTGAAAAAAAGAAAAGATGTCCATGTACTGATTATCTGAACTAACTTCATAATGCTACTTACTACACGTTAAAATGAAAGGACCAATCAAAACAGAAAGATTCTATCAAGAACATTTCTCCCACGGAACCACTGCATAAAGTCTAGAAAACATTTAGATTCCTACTGCAATCTACAAAAGCGAATTGATTCCCTAACAAACTAGTAATCCAAACTTTTCAAAACAGGGAAAAAGAAAAGTATAAGTGGCTCAGTCATGCCCAAATCTTTGCAACCCCATGGACTGCAACGCACCAGACTCCTCTGTCCATGAAATTCTCCGGGAAAGAATACTGCAGTTGGTTGCCTTTCCCTTCTGAACCAAGGGATCTTCCTGACCCGAGGATCGAACCCGGATCTCCCACCTTGCAAGCATATTCTCTATCATCTGAGCCACCAAGGAAGCAGTACAACTAGGAAATTTTTGTAAAGAGAAGTCATAATTCTTCTGGCTTACCTTTTGCAAACTGATAGCTAGAGCAAGTGAAAGTAGATAAAGAAATGTCAAGTACACACAGTAAAGGAAGCTAAAAGGTTAAAATTATGAAATAAGAATCACAGTTCACAAAGGAATTAATAAAAAGTAAAGTAAAAAAGCAATTTTTACATAAGGCATCATGAAGTGAATACATTTAAATAATTTAAATTTAAATAAAGTGGCAACTATAAACTGTAAACATTTGTTTTTCTTGTATATATCTGAGAACAAACATATTAAAATTCAAAGTTAATAGGAGTCAGTATAAAGATAAGGGTAATGATAAACAATTAATATAGTGTGATATTAGAAGTGACAGGTAAACCTTCTAGAGTACTCTAGGAATTTGGAAAAGAAATTTTAAATGCATTTTCACTTGTATTTTAAAGGTTTTTATAAGTTACAACACTCAGTTCAACCATCTATGCTGATATCTGTGAATGGTTTTAAAAGTCACTATATAGAGAGATAATACAAATTTATGTCACGATATTAGATTGAACCACAAATGAAGTTTAAGATAATTCTCAAGAGTTTTTAATGAAATACCACCTTTTATCAAGCTTCACTGCTATGTCATCACTAACAACATCTGTGAAGACTTAAATACATAGGCAAACAAAAGTTTGACTTAAAAGGCCTCTCAAAATTGAATTTTACATACCTCTACATATAGATCAGAATGAATACTCCTAATTACTTCGTGACAGAACTACAAATATGAATGATCACACTGCATCATATAAAAGCCATATAAATAACAGGAATAGTGTCCAGGATTTAGCAACGAAATTCCTATTGTTCTATTGTTTGCACCTGCCTCTTTTTATCACCAAGTAAGTATGCCAAGGTTATAGACACAGCCTCCACTAAGGTCATGCTGCTTTGTTTTGTTTTTCATTAGCTTCCATGATTCACCTCAAATCTTTGCTATCAACTTTAAAAACTGCCATGGCTCTATCTCTGTCATTATTGCTTATCCCCTATCCCCAGCCTGCTGTCCACAGTCTCCACCTCCCTTTCAGTCTCTCGTTTCAGCTTGAGGTTTGCCGTTGGAAAATAAGCTAGTATTTTATGTAAAATCAAGGCCAGTTACTTTATACCAAGAAATCACGACATAGCTTTACTGCTTACAATTCTTATTCTTCTTGGAATTGAAGGCTTTATTCACTGTGTATTTAATTTTGTAGCTGATCAAGAAAGTCTGTCAGTATTAGAGGGCTGTTATAACACTATTTCTAGCCATTGTTATAATATTTAAAATAAAACATTCAAGCTTTATACTCTTAATTACAGTACATCACACTGAACCAATGTTTGTATCACATCCATTCTCACCCACAATCAGCAATTAATGACCTCTGATGACACTTAGAGGCAGGAGGGAAGAAATCAGTGGAAGGCCATTAACCTCACACTAGTGTTTGAGTGATAGGCATTCAGTATCTTGATACAAGCTGAGAACAGCCAACTAACAACACAGAAGTTCCATCAATGCAAGCAAGACAGCCAGGTGTCCTCTCTGTCTCATTAACTGTGATCTGGACTCAGGAGTAATGCACTGAATAATAAGAACAAATTAAGAGACTGCCCCAACTAACTGTTAATGAAAAATAACATGTTCATATGAATCACTACAGGAAACTTGAATTAAAGAGACACCAGACAAATCTGCCTGAAATAAATAATCTGAGGGAGATGACATGGAAGTCCCGATGGTTGATCCTAATACAATTTTTTTTTAATTTCTAATTTATTATTAGGGTTTGTGATGATGTCAATGTTCAAAATGGTTGTCCCTGGCAATACTTTAGTAATGCCATTAAGCCTAGTGATTTTTAGGCTTGTATTTTTAAAGCTAGCTCTATCTCTATTTTCATTTCTACATCTTTTACATACTTCTAAATCTCAAAATATATCTGAGCTGCATTCCCTTGAGCTTTCAATTTGTTCAATTTTCCACCCAAGAACTCTCAGACTTCAATGTGATCCTAGCACTTTTGAAATATTAACTTGTCCAGTGAGATTGTTTGGCAAGATAATAGAAAGAAACCAAATTTAAAAAAAAAAAAAAAAACAGATTAGCCAGAAATTTTAATGAGTTAAAAATTATTTATGTAACAAAGCCAGCAACAGTAGTTCAGAGGATATGCCTAGTTCACTTTATAAGCTAAAAGTCTCTGCTCATTATCTTTGACATATTGAAAAATAAATGCAGAGATTTATTATTTATGATGAGGATACAAGAAAAATGATGAAATTTTATTTATAAAATTAAAATAGCACTTCTAATTAAATGCTTAAGAGAGCTTTAAATGTCTTGTGGAAATTCCTAATACCACTACTAGGTATTAGAAATGTCAACCTGTAGATAAATGTTAGTCTATACAGAAATAATAATAATAAAGGAAAAATCTAGAGACAGGGATTATATTTTAAACAGTTAAGAACTAATACTGTAGGAGCCCTGGACAAGAGCTAGCCTTTGCACTGTCTGTGCCAGGCACCATTTCTTTGTCAGTGGATGATGGAATGGTCCAGGATCCTGGAAGATGGGGTGTAGACTGTGGTGGCTGCACATCAGGGGGACTCTTAGAGGATGAGGACAATGACCAATTACCAATTACAAATATATGTTAACTGCAAAGTGTATTAGTTGAATATCAGGTGTGTCCACACATTTTTAAACTGAAGTGACCAGCAGTTCAGCTTTAGCAAAGCAGTTTTGAGGAAATTATTAACTATATGGAACATTTTTATGGTATTTATATATAAAATCAGTTAAAGCTGACACTGAATTTCTTCACATTCAATTCTATTTTATTATTGACTTCCACCTTATTCAGCAAACTTGGTCCAAGTTGCAGCAAAATCAGCAGAAGCAACAGCTACTGAACCACTCACCACCATTTCAGCTGACCACACTTGGCTGTAAGAGCAGTGGAACTTTCAACAGATGGGAAACAAATGTTGCCCTAATTCCCAGAAAAGTCCCATTAATACAGGCCTTCTGGAAGCAACTTTCCCACTTCTCTGAAGGCTAATCTTCTTAGGGAGGCATTATGACTACATCCCTTCTCATTCTGTGAGATCACATGGAAAATTTCCTTTTCTCTTGTTTTTAAATATTCAGAATAAACCCTCCGTTGACTTTTTTGAACAACAGGAAGCTAGTCTTCCATTTACTACACATAACTCCATCTACTACATCTAATCTTCCACCTACTATTCTACCACCTGTAAAATAATCAGATAACTGCCTAGCAGTTTTTATTACACTAAGGCTAGCTTGATGACAATTTACTAACACTTACCTAACATCTGTGGTGGAAAATCTCCCTTTATTGTTGGCTTATTTACAAAAGAGAAAGACTTTTTACCTAGGAGTCCACAGCTCCTGGTTTCATACATACATTCATACATGCATGCATGCGCGCGCGCACACACACACACACACACACTCATACAACTACATAGACACATATGCACTTTAATTCAGCAATAATTTTTAGTATTGCTTGCTAAAATAATCATTCCTATCATTATCATAGCTAAGATTCTACTATTTCCATACATAGATCATTCTGTCTTTTTTCTTAGTCATAAAAATTCCTGTAGATCTAAATATTGGCAGAGTTTTAAAAGTTTTTAGTAACAATGTAAAAGTGGGACCAACTAATAAAGTCATGGCAAGAATTTTTCTTCCTGAATAGAAAGAATCTATGATTTGGTTTGGGGGTGTGCATGTTAAGTCGCTTCAGTTGTGTCTGACTGTGTGACCCTATGGACTGCAGCCTGCCAGGTTCCTCTGTCCGTGGGATTCTCCATGGACAAGAATACTGGAGTGGGTTGCCATGCTCTCTTCTGGGGGATCTTTCCCACCCAGGGATCGAAAGCCGTGTCTCTTATGTCTTCTGCATTGGCTGGTGGGTTCTTTACCATGAGATCTACTGAGAACCTTATGATTTGGTTGGGTTTCACTTATATTTATTAAATTTCTGAAAGTTGAGTCCTCAGTTATTAAAGTAACAACATTTTTTTCTTATACCTCACACTATAATCACATATTATCAACATTAAATAAGTATTTAATTTTATCATATTTTTCAATAAAAACATGGAAGTCATACTATGAATTCCAGTTGTTCAATTATGATCTACCTTTAGTTGCAAAGAAAAAAGCAAATTGTATAAAAGAGGACCTACATGATAAATCTTCCCCAAATCAGACTAACTGGAGTTTGGACATTTCACTAGAATACCATAAACCAATTTGTTTTTCATAGTTCTTTTTTACTGTACTCAAAATCAAAGGGATAAATATGCTGAAACTGTAACATACAATGTGATATGACTTCCGATCGTAATGCCCAAACTTTGAAACTAAAAAGGAAAGCTATCAATTATTCATTCTGCTTTTACTGTTCAATATTGCACCAACTTTTTAAGACTTTTTCATCATAAATATGTTTTGCTATAATAAACTTTACTTTTGCAATAGATTTTGTAATGTAATTAATTGCATAGTGCACTATTAAGATAGTGCTGGAATCCGTCTTCCTATGCTGACAAACAGCGAAAACTATAGTTTTGGCCATTGGTTGAATAATGGTGGCATGAGCAAATCCGAACTCTCTACCTGGGAAACACCACAAGTCTTCTGAGAAAGGAATGAAATTTATTTCATTAACCCAGTATTTAAAATAAGATCTAAATAATAAATGTAAACCAAGTATTCATGTGAGTGAAGAATTCAAGCATTGAATCACTAAGAGCTGACTTTAGTCAATAAGAGCTTTACTTGAACAGTGGAAATATTAGGGACATTAAACTTTTCTGGCCTCAGTCTTCTTACCTAAAAAGTATGAGTAGCTCGGTGATTTAAAGAAATAATGATAATAGCCTGAGATTTATCAATAGCTAAGTGTGCAAACCCTCACAGCTAGCACAATCCACTGTTGTTTTTCAGTCGCTAAGTCTTGTCCAGCTCTTTGTGGCTCCATGGACTGCAGCATGCCAGGCCTCCCTGTCCTTCACTATCTCCTGGATCTTGCTCAGACTCATGTCCATAGAGTCGGTGATGCCATCCAACCATCTCATCTTCTGTTGTCCCCTTCTCCTCCTGTCTTCAATCTTCCCCAACCTCAGGGTCTTCTCCGGTGAGTCAGTTCTTCACATCAGGTGGCCAAAGTATTGGAGCTTCAGCTTCAGCATCTGTCCTTCCAATGTATATGCAGGACTTATTTCCTTTAGGATTGACTGGTTTGAGCTCCTTGCAATCCAGGTGACTCTCAGAGTCTTCTCCATGCCTTTGGGTAAATTAGGAAAGAGGATCTCTCCTGGTGATGTAGGCTGCTTTTCTGTAGGTGGCTCAGTGATAGCTGTGGGGCCTGAATTCCTGAGTGCCTTCTCACAGCTTCTTGGTGGAGCCTGTGTCCATGACATGACCTGCACTAATGTGTTTGAACTCCTTTAACCCCACAACTGGGATGCTGGGAAAGATTGAAGGCAAAAGGAGAAGGGGATGGCAGAAGATGAGATGGTTATACAGCATCACCAATTCAATGGACATGAATTTGAGCAAACTCTGGGAGATAGTGGAGGACAGAGGAGCCTGGCATGCTGCAGTCCATGGGGTCCCAAAGAGTCGGACACCACTTAGCAACTGAACAACATCAACAACAACCCCACAGCAACCCTGTGGTGTGGATGCTGTTATCCCATCTTAACAATGAAGCAAGGGAGACACAGAAAAGTTAAATCATTTGCCAAACTCACACAGCTCATAAATGGTTAAGTGTTTGGAACCAGGCAGTCTGGGTCCACAGTTCACACATGTCCCCAAATTTCTAGGCTGCCTCCATGGAGGTCTCAGGTATATTTTTCTAAGGTGAACAAATTCATGAATAAAGGGACTGACTCATATATACATAATTAGTATAACCTATGCTATCATGATTAGCATTGGCTCATGATTGATTACCAGATGGCTAACACATGCTCGGGGTTGTACATATAGAGTTTCCCTCTAAGCAGAATGCAGAATTTCTTTTAGTTAACATTTAGACATAGGTTTCCTATTGCAACATCTATCTCAGATTTTCAGACCCCATATCTCCTCAATGATTTTTAAGTCTAGACCTTCTATTTTCCAAACAACATAGACAAGGTCCAATCTGAACATCTCCCCAACAACAAGGAATATCAGTTCAGTTCAGTTCAGTCACTCAGTCATGTCCGACTCCCTGTGACCCCATGAATCGCAGCACGCCAGGCCTCCCTGTCCATCACCAACTCCCGGAGTTCACTCAGACGCAGGTCCATGGAGTCAGTGAGGCCATCCAGCCATCTCATCCTCTGTCGTCCCCTTCTCCTCGTGCCCCCAATCCCTCCCAGCATCAGAGTCTTTTCCAATGAGTCAACTCTTCGCATGAGGTGGCCAAACTACTGGAATTTCAGCTTTAGCATCATTCCTTCCAAAGTCCCAGGGCTGATCTCCTTCAGAATAACTTTAGTCAAATTGTCAGGCTATGTTCTATCATCAGTGATATGTTAAAACATGAAAGAAACAATCTCGCCTGATAGTTGTATCCATCATTTACCTGTGTGCTAAGCATCTAACACAGAAGACAGAGAGTTGGAGAAGGTCAACATTGCTAATAAGACCATCAGCTGAATTTCCACTTTGAACATCTTTATTTAATACTGTCCCTTTTTAATGTTAATGTAACAGATATTACCATCTTCCAGTAAAAGAATTATGAAAATAAAACCATAAAATAATGAAAAATGGCAGGTAAGGATTAATGACTATGATGAATGTGTAGTTTATTAAGTGACTGCTAATAAGATTAATTCATTCCTCTCTTGCCCAAGAGATACTTAAAGTAATTGCATCTTTGAAAACTGCACTGTCATCACTTTATGCTTTTGATGATGTCATGGAATAGTACCACAAGCTGGAATACTCTCAGCAGTTTTTTGCAATTAAAAAAAAATCTTGTATGTCCCTTGGTATTAATCTATGGGCTACTGGTCACCACCTATGATTTTGCAATATTCTGTGTCATTTAGATGATCAAAATGGAAGTCTCTAAATCGTTCAGTCTTCTAAATAAAATGTTTGCCAATTTCAATAATTTCAAGTGAATACATATTAAAGTGTTCTGCAGAAATGTGGAGGTACCCTGAAACATACGTAATGCACTTTGCAGTATAAACAGGTTAATGGGTTACTGCTGGGTGCACTTAAAAAGAGAAAGTAAACACACACACATTACTTCAGAACACTGTAAATGCTTAAGAATATCCATGTGCTCTCCAGATATATTCTCCCATCTTAGAGACCTGAATTTTGAATTATTTTTCATATGTATGCATATACCCCCAAAGTAAAATTGTCTTACCTTTGTCCTAAAGAAGATGTCATTATCCTCCAGTCACTTCACAAATTTAAATGATTGCACCCCCTCCCCCAGAGATATCCTCTACACAAGGGATCCCCAAACTGCCTGATGGTCTGAGGTACAGTTGATGTAATGATAATAGAAATAAAGTGCACAATAAATGTGATGGGTTTGAATCATCCCAAAACCATCCCTCTACCCTACGTTCCATGGAAAAACTGTCTTCCATGAAATCAGTCTCTGGTACCAAAAAGGTTGGGACCATTGCTACACATCTGTGTAGAGCAACAAATGGGTACTGGTCTAAGATCTTAAAGTAATTACCAAACTAGAATTAAAAATTCACTAGATATTCTGTGATCACTATCCTCATGGTTATATATTTTTATTGCATATTCGTGCATCAAAATAAGCATAGCCAGGAATTTATAAACATACTCTTCTATTACTGCTAGATACTATGAAATTTTATGAGGCAGGTTAAGATACTGTTTCATAAGCTTATTCTCTTTAAAATGCTTTCACTTCATTTATAAATAATGCTCTCAACTTTTAAAAAGGTGGTGTATGTAACAGTATTGGAAAGTATCTTATTGAATAAAGTTATGAGTTCTTATCTTTTTTCCCTAGGATAAATGGTTATTTTTCATATATTATATGGAAATTATAATGGTTAAAATGATCTTCAATAACTAAAAAATGCATTCCATATATTGTAAGTATGTTCCTAATAATGGCCCTAAAAAGCTTGTTTCAGTTGACAGACAGTTAAGTAGAATTTTGGTAAATGGTCCCTAGTGGCATGAAAAAGTTGATGCACGTTTCAAAGCTTCACAGCATCCAGGGAGATATTAGACCTAATATTTCCAAAATATCAGGCTTTAGACTGCTCTGTTCTCATGCCATTAATGGCTGATATATACATTTTAAAAAATTAGTGTTCAGAGGATAAAATTACAAATCAATTTATAATGGTTAGATTTCAATGTGAGTTTGTATGGCAAAGACAAATTATTCATAAGAAGAACATAACTTGGTAATTATTTTACTATCAAGTAAACATCATCATTTATGTTAAATTGAATAAATCATGTTCACTTAATTAGAAATTTTCCAGATGTCACCTACAAGATGTCTATAAATACTTACTAGAAGAACACAGCAAAAGGTTTGTAAGCATTTATGCAGTAATAGAACACAACATGAACTTTTCATCAATGGTTTTTCTCAAGGTCTGCTTTATGTATTCTTCTCCCTTTGCAAATTTTAAGAGATGAAACAGGAATATACCTAATGGAAACTATTTAAGTCAGTGAAGTTTTCCATTGTGTTTAAGAAACACCTTAAGCTCAGAGCCTGATCTCTGCTGTTCATTCATTTGCACGAATTCTGACAGAGACAAAGGCAGTCAGATGCTTAATTCACACATTCAGATGAGTCTGTATGCTGGACTTTTCTTTGAAGCTAACTTCGGCAGGAGGAATCCAAAGTTAGGGCTTGTGTAACCTTATTTGATTCTGAAATGTTTTCATTTTATATTTAAATAATAACAGCCTGGAAAAAAATGTAAGCAATATGCATTTCCAAGTGACCTTTCACACAATGTATTTAATTCCAGTATTTCCAGAGGGCCCAAAAGTTAGTGGAGAGTGATTGATACCCAGACATTGAAGGATTGTATTCAGAAGAGGCAGAACATCACATTGCTGAGGGGAATATCAGTAACAATTAGGCTTAATAGGCCAATTTCTAAAGGTCTGGCTTCACTACTGATTAAGTCGCTGTCATCTGTCATCTACCTCTAGTGACACCTGTTATACAGACGCACAGAATGTGAAAAGGAATCTGTGCTTTCTACATTAAAAAAAAAAATTACACACTTACAACCCACATGCCTTCAACAAATGTCTATTGCAACACTATAATTAGCATCACAAGAAATTTCAATAAGGGTAGTTATGCTCAATTTTCCTGTAAGGCCCGATTCATTCATCCTAGGCTTTCGAGAATCTTCGCTTTTTTTTTTTTTTTAAAGAGACCTCCCCCCAAAGTAAGGGAGAGTGAATGTGGTATGAATTGCTCAACAACAGGACAGTATAAGTCGTCGAAGAAAGAAAAAAAAAAAAAAAAAAAGCAAAGCAAGGGCCGGGAAACTTGCCAATTCTGATCCCTTTCCTTTGCATAGATTAGAATCGACCTAATTGGGCCCCTACTGTGTGCATAGACCTGCATTGATGATCGTGCACACCTCAACCCAACTCGAGCCGATTTCGTGTTCTGAGACGTCCCCAGCTTGCAACAAGGTGTGTAAAAGAAAGATCTCCTCCCACGACGACCAGTGGCCTGGTCTTTGTCAGCCCTCCTGAGAACAAAGGCTGAGCACCCCGGGGTCGGTGAGCCACCCACAGCGAACAGGTCTGGTCTCAGAAATCATCTGCATAAAGCCCGTGCAGGCGGGCGGGGACTGGAATCGAGCCAGGCCAACGGGGGTGGCATTTCTGCAGCGGCTCTTCTGTCTCTGGGCTCCGTCTGCCTCCGCGGTACCCCACCCCTTCTACAAGTACCAGCCCTGCGGCCAACTCTCTTATACAGAAAGTCGAAATAAGTCCTAGAAAATGCAGTACTGCCCAGGATGAAGCAGAGCTCGCTTCGCAACTACTAAACCAGGCACTTCCAAAAGAATGTAAACTTTTCTGGGTGTTTAGGGAGGGATGGGGAGAAAGCAGCATGCAGTCAATTTCCTCCTGCCTCCTCCGGCCCCCTACCTACCCCGCCCGGGTTTCCAACCCCTGGGAGAGCCTCCACCCCTGGACACGCAGGCCCGAGCCCGCGCGCCCCGCGATCCCCTCTCCCGGCTTGAGAGCCCGGCGGGCTGCCCCGGACTCACCGCTGACCACCCGGCGGCAGAAGGCTCCGTGGCCGCAGAGCAGCGCGGCGCCCAGCAGCAGCGATACCACGCGGCTCATCGTGACGGGGCGGCAGGTGTGGCGTGGAGCGAAGGTGGCCTCTGCCCTCCTGGCGGCCCGGCTCTAACCCCGCAATCCCCCTGCCTCCACGTTGGAGGTCCTACTCCCGCCGCCCGAGCCCGGCTGCCCGGCCCCCTGAGAGCATCGCCTCGGGCCGGACCCGGCGCCGGGCGCGCTGATGCCGCGCGCGAGTGTGCCGGGTTGGAGCGCACGACCCTGCGGGTGCGCGTCTCCAGAGAGGCACCCGAAGTGAAGGGGTCCCGTGTCTGTCCCAGAAAAGAAGAAGGAGCCCCGGTGAGGCCCGCACCGTCCCCCTGGCTCCTCTCCTCGGCCTCTGGCCAGCGAGGGGCTGAGCCCGTGCGCCCAGGTCTTGGCTCCTACAGACGCAGCAGCAGCTCTGCGCTGGAGGCGCCGTCTTATATACCCACGTACCCGAGGCTCCAGCCCCTCGCCAGTAATAATGTTTAACTACTTCGCCTCTCCTGCCCTGCGGAGCATCCTTGGCCCCTCCCCTAAAAACTGGAGCCACTTTGAAAACAGTCCAGTCAGCAGCCCCACCTCCTCGCGCTCTCCTCTTTCCATTCGCTAGCAGACTCATTTGTGTAAAATGAGACAGTTTTGCTATTAAACTCTGGCAAAAGTTGGACCCATTTGATTTTCTCAAAGATTAATGGCCACGGGGATGCCAAGTTGTGGGGCCTTTCTCTCTCTCTCTCTCTCTCTTATTTTTTTTTTTTTTTTTTGGTGCTATATTACTTGATCATATGTATTGCTAGGGGCAGGGCACTAGCCACTATTTAAGATGGACTGGTGGAGTGGGAGCCAAAACCTATTCGGTGAATTATACTGTTTGGCAGGTTTTCCCCCACCTCGGTTCTGCAAGGAGATTACTTTCAAGCAGGGTTGTTTGACTAAATTGCCACAGGAGTAAATTGAAGAGAATATTTGAAACTCAGTTTTCCCAACAGATTTTCATTTCAGTATTTCGGAATACTTGGGAATTTCCTGGACATAAAGGTAAGTATTTCTTTGCAATCATCTATCAGTGAGGTATGGTGCTGGAGAAGACTCCTGAGAGTCCCCTTGAACTGCAAGGAAATCAAACCAGTCAATCCTATAGGAAATCGGTCTTGAATATTCATTGGAAGGACTCATGCTGAAGCTTCAATACTTTGGCCACCTGATGGGAAGAACTGACTCATTGGAAAAGACCCTGATGCTGGGAAGGATTGAGGGTAAGAGGAAAAGGGGAAGGCAGAGGATGAGATGGTTGGATGGCATCACTGACTCAATGGACCTGAGTTTGAGCAAACTCTGGGAGACAGTAAAGGACAGTGAGGCCTGGCTTGTTGTAGTCCATGGGGTGGTAGAGTCAGACACAACTGAGCGACTGAACAACAGGAATAAATCAGTGAGGTATGGTTAACAACAGAAGTAAACCCTACCACAACCTGCAAACGAACTTTTCCATAACCTGATTTGGTCTTTATTGTAACAGTCCACTCAGGGATGCTAAATTTTCCTGGAGTACTGAAAAGAAGTTCATGAGAGTTTTATCTATATCTGGTCCATTATAGAAACTCTGAGTATGGTCTCATAGTGGGCTTCAGTAGGACTGATATTTTGCCATTATGTTGCTTTAAGTGCATGAGAATTTGTTAAATAAAATCCTCTGTTTTTAGTTATTTTAGTTATTTTAAAGTTCTTTGGCTTTTATAACATCTCCCTGTCTTTTGTTTTCATAAGCTATGAGTACACTCAACATTTGTTGGACTGTTTTCTTAGGGAAAAAGTTAGTCTACAGTAAAGATAGATCTTACAGAATAAGACATATTAACACTTGGAAGGATCTTATGGAATATTAAGTCCACCCTACTCAAGTAGAATCCCAAAGTGATTATAATGTCTATTATTTTATTTTCCTTATGGAACCATTAGAAATACTAGTTTATTCTAGGGTCAGGGCAATTAACAAATCATGTAAAGAATATGGATTTTCACCGCTATCTACAGATCCAAAAGAAAGAATTGTTGCTAGGATTTTGATTGGTAAATGGAAAACATAAGTCCTCAAAGCCATGAAGGAATATATAGCTCAGTCTGTAAGCCATGTCAAAGAGTGTCCCTGGGTGTGGCTATGTCAGAAAGTTGCTCTAGGGGTTCTAGAGGGGCATGTTTTTGGGTTCCAGACTGTGGACTTCTGGTCAGGTCCTCAGGTGAAGGAAAGAAACCTAAAGAGCATTGGGGGTATCTTCCAAAAGGGCACTAGTTGCTTTCATGAGAGTTCTACTCTCATGACCTAATTCCTGCCCAAAGGCCTGATCTCCTAATACTATCATATTGAGAGGTAGAATTTCAACATGCGGATTTGGTTGGGGGGCAGGGGTGGGGATACAAACATTCAGTTCATTGCAATGGGCTACAAAGGAGATTTGTTACATTTAAAATTATTACAACTTTATATGAATATATTTGAAATGTCATTGAAATTCAATGGTAACTAATTTACTCATTCTATTACAGTTTAAAGATAATAAATGATTCTTCTGAGGACTATCAATATCATTGGTAGGACATAATAAAATAAATATTTGAAAATGAAAAAATAAAGCTATTATAATATAACCACATCAGTAGTAGGCACAAGCTGTTCTTTTCTTTTCTTTTCTAAATAATAGTTATCAATCACTTCCAGGAAGAGACTATTGAATCCAAGGTTTTCCTTCCAGTTCTTCAGAGATGACACCTTGGCATCTGTTCAGGCCTATAACTGACTCAAATGCAAGGATGAGCTTTTGGTCAAATTCTCCCCAGATTTACTTTTTCCTTTCAAACCATGTCTGTGCTCTGGAATACATGACCTGCCTCATTCAAGGGCCAGTTTTACTCTCCCTCATAATTCTAGGAGAAGGCTTAATTTTTATAGGGTTATCTTAAGAGCTTCAGTGTTCATAATGCTGTTTGAAATTTAATGAAGAATTATGTGTGTGCATGTTTCGTTGTGTTCAATTCTTTGTGATCCCATGGACTGTAACCCCCCCAGTTCCTCTGTCCATGGGATTCTCTAGGCAAGAATACTGGAGTGGGTTGCCATACCCTCCTCCAGGGGATCTTCCCAACCCAGGGACTGAACCCCCTTCGCTTACATATCCTGTGTTGGCAGGCGCCACTAGCACCACCTGTGGAATGAAACCTGCCTTCCTATCATTTAAAGTTTAAATTCAGGAACTCTTGATCTGTTACACATTTTAACCATTCAGGTGATGAGTTAGTATTTATGGAACTCAATTACTAGAAGTATGTTATCAGATCTGAAGATTCATATGAATTTATATGGATATGTAATTAAATATCAACTCAGTAGATTGAAATTTCCTTTTAGTGCCTCTTTATTAATTGAAAGCAATGCATTCAGTACCACTGTTACCCATTTATCATGGGCCAATACTTTTTACTCTAATCTTTGCTGAAATACTAAATCTGATCTCAATATACATTGATACAAACAAGCAAAATTGAGGTAATTAAACCAAAAAAAAAAAAAAACAACAACCCTATAAGCTAAAGTCATCCTTACTTCAAGTGTCCAGCTTGAATTCTCTAGGTATGTAATTGACCAACTCCTTCCTGTGTATTGAAGTATGGAAAAATTACTTGGCTAAGAGAATCATTAATCTAGATTTAATATGATCTTGAGTAAGTTTCTTCATTTTTTTGTTTTTGACTTTTAAAATATAAAGAGAATGAGTTGAAGTTCTGTGCTCTCTAACTGGTTGGGATTCTTGCCCAGAAAGGTTTATTTCACAAA
The DNA here is from genome assembly GCF_014754425.2 of Oryx dammah. Lineage (NCBI taxonomy): Eukaryota > Metazoa > Chordata > Mammalia > Artiodactyla > Bovidae > Oryx > Oryx dammah. The sequence goes on along the minus strand of NW_024070186.1, from coordinate 137,909,006 downwards.
ATTTTCAAATCTTAATCTTTATGTTTACCAAGAATTATCCCCAACCAAGATAAGTAATGATGTATATAATTGCTGTTGTTCAGTCACCAGTCATGTGTGACTCTTTGCAACCCAATGGACTGCAGCACGCCAGGCCTCCCTGTCCCACACCATCTCCTGAAATTTGCCCAAGTTCATGCCCGTTGCATCAGTGATGCCATCCAGTCATCTCATCCGCTGACACCCTCTTCTTCTCAGTTTCAGTCTCAATTCAGTTGCTCACTTGTGTCTCACTATTTGTGACACCCAGGTCTTTAGTACACCATGATTTCCTGTCCATCACCAAATCCCAGAGCTTGCTCAAACTCATGTCCATCGAGTCAGTGATGCCATTCAGCCGTCTTATTTTCTGACATCTACTTCTCCTCCTGCCTTCAATCTTTCCCAGCATCAGGGTCTTTTCCACTAAGTCAGTTTTTTGCATCATGTGACCAAAGTATTGGAGCTTCAGCATCAATGCTTCCAATGAATATAGGAATAAAGGACTGATTTCCTTTAGAATTCACTGGTTTTATCTCCTTGCAGTCCAAGGGATTCTCAAGAGTCTCCTCCAACACCACAGTTCAAAAGCATCAATTCTTCAGCATTCAGCTTTCTTTATGGTCCAACTCTTACATCCATACATGACTACTGGAAAAACCATAGCCTTGAGTAGACAGACCTTTGTTGGCAAAGTAATGTCTCTGCTTTTTAATATGTTGTCTAGGTTGATCATAGCTTTTCTTCCAAGGAACAAGTGTCTTTTAATTTCATGGCTGCAGTCACCATCTGCAGTGATTTTGGAGCCCAAGAAAAGAAAGTCTGTCACTGTTTTCATTGTTTCCCCATCTATTTGCCAGGAAGTGTTGGGACCAGATGCCATGATCTTAGTTTTATGAATGTTGAGTTTTAAGCCAGCCTTTTTACTTTCCTCTTTCACTTTCATCAAGAGACTCTTCAGTTCTTCTTCACTTTCTGCCATAAAGGTGGTGCCATCTGCATATCTGAGGTTATTGATATTTCTCCTGGCAATCTTGATTCCAACTTGTGCTTCATCCAGCCCAGCGTTTCTCTTGATGTACTCTGCATATAAGTTAAATAAGCAGGGTGACAATATACAGCCTTGACATACTGCTTTCCCAATTTGGAACTGGTCCATCGTTCCATGTCTCAGTCTAACTGTTGATTCTTGAACTGCATACAGATTTCTCAGGAGGCAGGTCAGGTGGTCTGGTATTCCCATCTCTTGAAGAATTTTCCAGTTTGTTGTGATCCACACAGTCAAAGGCTTTGGCATAGTCAATAAAGCAGTAGTAGATGTTTTTCTGGAACTCTCTTGCTTTTTTGATGATTCATCAGATGTTGGCAACTTGATCTCTGGTTCCTCTGACTTTTCTAAATCCAGCTTGAACATCTGGAAATTTCTTAGTTCATGTACTGTTGAAGCCTGGCTTGGAGAATTTTGAGCATTAATTTACCAGCATGTGAGATGAGTGCAATTGTGTGGTAGTTTATGTACTCTTTGGAATTGCCTTTGTTTGGGATTGGAATGAAAACTGACCTTTTCCAGTCCTGTGGCCACTACTGAGTTTTCCAGATTTGCTGGCATATTGAATGCAGCACTTTAACAGCATCATCTTTTAGGACTTTAAATAGCCCAGCTGGAATTCAATCATCTCCATAAGCTTTGTTCATAGTGATGCTTCCTAAGGCCCACTTGACTTTGCACTCCAGATCCAGATGTCTGGCTCTACATCTGGCTCTGGGATGTCTTCTCCTTCTATCCTCATCTTTCCCAGCATCAGGGACTTTTCCAATGAGTCAGCTTTTTGTATCCATTGACCAAAATACTGGAGTTTCAGCTTCAGCATCTGTCCTTACAACAAGTTCAGGGTTGATTTCCCTCAGGATTTCTGGTCTGGTCTTCTTGCCATCCAAGGGATTCTCAGGAAGCACTGCAGTTGAAAGGCATCAATTCTTTGGTGCTCCACCTTCTTTACGGTCTTTCTCTCACAACCGTATGTAACCACTGGGAAGCCCACAGCCTTGACTATATGGACCTTTGTTGGCAGAGCAATGTCTCTGCTTTTCAACACCCTGTCAAGGTTTGCAATAGCTTTCCTGACAAAAAGCAGTCATCTTCTGGTTTCATGGCTGCAGTCACGATCCGCAGTGATTTTAGAGCCCAAGCAGAGGAAGCCTGTCACTGCTTCCTCCATTTCCCCTTCTATTTGCATGAAGCAGATGGTGACTGCAGCCATGAAATTAAAAGACGCTTACTCCTTTGAAGAAAAGTTATGACCAACCTAGATAGCATATTCAAAAACAGAGACATTACTTTGCCGACTAAGGTCCGTCTAGTCAAGGCTATGGTTTTTCCAGAGGTCATGTATGGATGTGAGAGTTGGACTGTGAAGAAGGCTGAACACCGAAGAATTGATGCTTTTGAACTGTGGTGTTGGAGAAGACTCTTGAGAGTCCCTTGGACTGCAAGGAGATCCAACCAGTCCATTTTGAAGGAGATCAGCCCTGGGATTTCTTTGGAGGGAATGATGCTGAAGCTGAAACTCCAGTACTTTGGCCACCTCACGTGAAATGTTGACTCTTTGGAAAAGACTCTGATGCTGGGAGGGATTGGGGGCAGGAGGAGAAGGGGACAACAGAGGATGAGATGGCTGGATGGCATCACTGACTCTATGGACATGAGTCTAGTGAACTCTGGGAGTTGGTGATGGACAGGGAGGCCTGCTGTGCTGCGATTCATGGGGTCGCAAAGAGTTGGACATGACTGAGTGACTGAACTGAGCTGAACTGAATGGGGCCAGATGTGACCACATTGGTTTCCAAATTTATACAGATGGAAGTTTAATTTTTCAGTATCAATAAATTCATAAAGCTCTTTTCCCCACATGTTTTTTTAATCAGTATTTACTGAAAGAACAATTGTTATTATGTGGGGTCATGCAATAATATGTTTAGTAAAATTACAGCATCACAGTCATAGAGGTAGAGAATCACTAAAGCATAATACATTACCTCTAAATTTCCTTTCAGCTTTACAACCTGTTCTCTCTAAAGTTAGGAAAATCTAACACTTGTCTTTCTTCCTCAGCTTTGCTTTTCTTTCTGCTTCCCTCCATCCTTCACTGTCTCTTTCTATTAAAAAAAAAAAAAAAACAGTGTCAATTTACAATGAGTGGATACACCCCATCATTTGATTTCCAAGTTAATCAGAAGATAGGAGTCCTGGAAAATTTTCCTACGATCTTTTGAGTATATTGCAGTTGCCACATAAATTGAAAATCCAAACATAGCAAAATAAAACTGAGTGCCAGGTTGAGTGAAATAAAATGCAATTAAGAGACTATAAAACTGTAAATAAATATTTGATGAACTCAGATTTTTTTCTATAAAAGTGCTCCATTTTATTCAAAAGGAAGTTGTATCAGGAAGAGAAATAGCTAAAGACCCAGAAAACATAAAATATGCCTTTGTTGTATTCACAAATATTCAGTATTTTTCCAAATATATCAAGTGACTAGAAAACAATGGTGTCAGAGCAACCATAATAGCAATAAACTGAGTTATGTGGAATGACATATAAAGTTAGAATGGGGGGGCAGAAATAAAGGTTTTAGGACCAAAAAAAAAAAAAAAAACAATTTAAATTTCCTTCTGGAGGTACATCTGTCACTGCGATATTTGTTCATATACTATTTCTAAGGGCAAAGGCTTACGTGCCAAATGCATGTTTATACTGCAGCACAGCAAAATGGAAATAGTAGGAAAAGCAAGGAACACACTGTCAGGTAACTCATAGTAACTGGCATCCATAAAAGTCTCCTTATCCTCTGAACTACGCTTTTTAACATACACATATACCAGTTGTCATTTATCTGTGTGTGCATGCTCAGTTGCTACAGTTGTGTCTGACTCTTTGTGACATAATAGACTATAGCCCTCCAGGCTCCTCTGTCCTTGGGATTCTCCGGGCAAGAATACTGGAGTGGGTTGCCATGCCCTCCTTCAGGGGATCTTCCCCACCCAGGGGTCGAACCTGCATCTCCTGCATTGCAGGAGAATTCTTTACCACTGAGCCACCAGGGAAGCCCCATTTATCTGTAAAAAGTTCTAAATATTCTGCATTGTAAAGAAACTCTTTTAAAATAAACCTGAACAGAAAGGGGGAAAGAAAAATAAAAACAGCAAAAGTAAGTACATTTCTATGGTGAAATCTTTTATATCCAAAAAAAAAATAAATAAACTGGCCATATTACATAAGGAATTGATGCTACAATATTTCTCTCCAAAGAATGGACACATAAGATTCATAAGAAAGCCTTTATTTTCCAGCGTTTTCAAGATCAGAGACAAGTTAGGGACAGTTAGAAAGTTTGGGATGGACATGTACACATTGCTTTGTTTAAAATGGATAACCAACAAGGACCTAGTATATAGCACAAGGAACTCTACTTAATATTATACAACAATCTATTGGGAAAAAATTTTTTAAACAATAGATAGATGTATACGTATAACTCAATCAGTTTGTTGTATGCTTGAAACTACTGCAACATTGTTAATCAACTATACTCCAATACAAAATAAAAAGTTAAAAAATAAAGAACAGAGAGGCAAGAAATCATCATGAATCTATGAGCTAAGTATCTTCTATCTTTCCCAACACTTAAGGGGTCATTAAATTGGATACTAAATAATTGAAAAAAATTAGTTTAGATTTTTAAATGTTTGTGAAGTCAAATAATACAACTGTTGCAAAAAGGTATAAAGTTCTTAATACAAACTGGGATGATCATTGTGGATTCTGGTTCATCCCCACTGGAGGTCATTAGCCTGTAACCTAATGACTTTAAATACATATATATATAGGGAATAAAACGGGGAACAGAGGTAGCAGGTCTGGATGTCTTCATCCCCAAATAATTTCCCAACACACATGCATCGACCCCTCCCTAAACAGGTCACTTACTCTAACACGTTGAGGGCCACTAGAATGCTGGGGTCTTCTTGCAGACTCTACATTGATTTCCCTAACTAACTTGATTTAGTAGTTCATGGGGCTAAGAAGCTCTTTATGAGGACCATAAAGGAAGTGAAGACACTGTCCTCCTTTTCTGTCTAGACCTCCAGAAAGATCTCCCTTGTGACACAATCTAAGTCTACCTCTTGTTTATCTCTCTCCCAGTTTTTCCAGTGACAGCATCTGTTACTCATTCAACAAACATTTAAGGAGCACATGTTGTACTTTTCTTCCTGTTAAAATCGGGGGTATATCTGTTTAGTTGTTTAATGCTTGCCTGTCCCTCTTAGGTTATAAGTTCTGAGCTGGTTTTATTTTCCATCAGTAGGTGCCTGATAATTATTTATCAGGTAAATAAGTGAAAGGATGAATGAATCTCTGCATTAAACTTTTTACCTTCACCTGAAGCCAATTTTGGCACTTCTCCCTTTTCCTTTTCTGCTCACAGGAAAGGGTGGTGGGAGTAGGAGGGACCTCACATGTGGCATCCAGCACACAAAGGACAGTCTCTTTCCCTCCATCCTTACTCCATCACCTGGCAGGGATGAAAAGAGACTTCCGCAATTCTGAAGAACTCTTCAAAACCTTATTTTCCTTGACTGATATTGACAGATCTTATGCTTGCAAATGGAGAGAGGTTTTCAAGAGTAATTCACCTCTCTTGCATTCAAGAATCCTAGTTTAAACCTTTCTTCCTAATCTGCAGAAATCGTGGTCACACACATTTTAGCTAGATATTTTTTTGTGAGAGAGTGAACATGAATCTAAAATTCCAATATACATTCCTTGATGATAATGTTAGAGGCTTTCAATTTTGGTTTTCTATCTCCACACACCTCCACATGCCCATTGGTAACATCTTCCATGAATATGTCTCCACACATTCCAATTTGTCTGGCAAAGTTCTGCTTTGCCCAGAACATTGCCTGTCCACACCCTGATGGATGACTATCACTTTCTATATGAAGCTTATTTTTTAATTTCCAGAAAAGAAAATATTTTCTTGCTCTGATTTTTAAAAAATATTATGCTATATTTTTCTCCAATACTTAATTGGGTACATTATATTTCTTTATGTAGACACATCAATTTCCTTTAGGGTAGATTCCTTGTCATTAATATCCTGCAGTGCCTAGGAATTCATAAATGTTAACTTCAATTAAGCATTCTCAAAATCCTACAAATAGAAATTACAGAATAAAATTTAGCTTATTTGAAGGTTAATATAAAATTTCACTATTATTATATACTCTTATATAATTGCTTCTTTACCAAAATTATGCTTAATGTTTTAGGATGACTGTGATTATTTTATCATGACTATCTTTGCTTACATTTTCCTGTTTAGTATTTTACCACATTTATCCTTTCATATTCTATTTTTTACCCTTGTGTATAAGGGACTGAGGAGATCTTATAAATACAAATAGAAAATATGTATTTATTGCTCAAATTTTTATCAAATTGCTGCAAACATTTAGAATTCTGAAATTACCTACTCTTTTCCTGAGTACCACAACTTCAATTTCTAGTGTGGTGGTAAGGTAAAAATCTAAAAGAAATAGAAAGCACCTAAACCAACTAACCATAATAACCACGCTTCCTTCCAAAGAAACCTTAGAGACACTTTGTGAAACACTTGGGATTTATAAAACTCATTTTGAAAACCAGAGTTTCAATCAATAAATAGCTATCATATGCTGAGCTAAGGGTCAAAATGTTCTGAATCTACCAAAAGCAATCAAAACTCAAGTAAATGAAGTGACTTTTGAGATTTAAAAATAAAGGATGGTTGACTCATTTAATAACCAGCAGATGATGCAAGTATAACTGGATATTCTAAATCTATATGATTTTAAGGGGGAAAACTATTCAAAACATTGTTGAACACTAAAGAATTTCAAATTTTTCCCTGGATTTATAAAATTTAAAAAAATTAAAAAGAAATACCATCTAGCTAAATATGAGCTATTTGTCTGTCTTTTTTGTCTCACCTTTAATACTCTAGTTTCCAATTGCTCTTCTAGGTTGTCATGGCAACAAAATGCTATTTTCAATAAGTTTTGGTAGAAAACCTGTGTGGAACACCTAATTTAGGATAAGTGGAGTACATTAAGTTGGTTGCATGTATGACAGATATTTTAACTTTTTTACAGAATTATTTGATCATATTATTCCTGATGAGTACTGCTTCTTAAACTTTTTATGACATAAAATAACTTTTACAATTCATTGACAATACTAGGAATAACTTCAGTGCAGACATACCTATAGCCAATCCAAACAGCTGCCTGGGATTTAGGCTTTTGCTTCCCCCAAACCCAATACATCCAATTATCCTCTATAGCAGCAACATGTTGTTTGCCTGAAATACAGATTTCTCATATATTCATTATTTTAATTTCTTAATTTGCTTCCACTGTTAATATAAATATACTTGTAGAAAACAAGACAGATATCAGAAAGAAAATGTATGGATGATGCCACTACCAAAAGCTCCTGTTAAACACACACACACACACACAGACACACACACACACAGAGGTTTTCACATATTTTACATCTCAAAAGTTTTCAATTACATTCTGGATGGTAGAATGAAATTTTAATTCTTTTGTGCTGCATCCAAAGCCCTCCAATACTTGACCCTGTTTACCTTTCTAGATTTATTCCCACTTCCTACTTTCATACATCAGCCAATACCACCAACCAGGTGACTGACAGTCTGTCGTTATGTTTTCTCACCTCAGTGCACACTGCTACAATTTTCCACAACTTTTCATGCTTTTCTCTCTCACCATGCCTATCATAAACATGGATTCCTCTTTTCTAAAAAAAAAAAAAAAAAAAAAGAGCCACTCAGTTAACTTCTTACCTTTCCCAGATTGAAAAACAAAAAAAAACTTATTTTGTCCTTTAATAGAATCTACTCTGTAGAATGTTTCATATTATCAGTGTTCACAAGTTACTTAGCTGCTTACATGCAAGTATTTTACCTTCTCAACTGGAAAGTAAGTTCATTCAGAAATAGAACTATGTTTGGTGTGTCTTTGTTCCAACCCAACAACAATTTTGTCTATTTTACTTAAGGTGAAAAGCTGCCTTAAACTCAACTTACAAAAACAAAGATCATGGCATCCAGTCCTATCACTTCATGGCAAACAGATGGGGCAAAAATGGAAACAGTGGCAGGCTTTATTTTCTTGGGCTCCAAAACCACAGTGGACAGTGATTGCAGCAATGAAATTAAAGGATTCTTGCTCTTTGGAAGAAAAGCTATAACAAACCTGCTGCTGCTGCTGCTGCTGCTGCTGCTGTTAAGTTGCTTCAGTCGTGTCCAACTCTGTGTGACCCCATAGACAGCATCCCACTAGGCTCCCCCTGGGATTCTCCAGGCAAGAACACTGGAGTGGGTTGCCATTTCCTTCTCCAATGCATGAAAGTGAAAAGTGAGAGTGAAGTCGCTTAATCATGTCCGACTCCTAGAGACTCTATGGACTGCAGCCTACCCGGTTACTCCGCCCATGGGATTTTCCAGGCAAGAGTACTGGAGTGGGGTGCCATCGCCTTCTCCAAAAGCAAACCTAGACAGCATATTAAAAAGCAGAGACATCACTTTTTCTCAGAAAGGTTCCTTATGGTCAAAACTATGGTTTTTCCAGTAGTCATATACAGATCTGAGAGTTGGACCATAAAGAAGGCTCAGCACCAAAGAATTCATACTTTCAAACTGTGAGGCTGAAGAAGACTCTTGAAAGTCCTGTGGACAGCAAGGAGATCAAACCAGTCAATCCTAAAGGAAATTCATTGGAAGGACTTATGCAGAAGTTCCAATACTTTGGCCTCCTGATGCAAAGAGCCAATTCATTGGAAAAGACCCTGATCCTGGGAAAGATGGAAGGCAGGAGGAGAAGGTGGCAACAGAGGATGAGATGGTTGGATGATATCACTGACTCAATGGACATGAGTTTGAGCATACTCTGGGAGATGGTGAGAGACAGGGAAGCCTGGCATGCAGAAGTCTATGGGGTGGCAAAGAGTCGGACTGAACAACAACTTAATAGAAGAGACTTCAGGGTAGAAGTGGTATTCCAGATCCTTCCTGACTCCCAGTGATGCACTCTAATAATTCACTTTACTGCCATATGTTATCAAACATATGGGAACACTGTTGGGGAGTGAAGGTGAAGGAATGTATTGTCTCCTCCCTCTTTTAATTGTATTCTCTTATTTATCCCAGATATTGCATGATTGCTACAAACAACTACTTCATGAGTTACCTACCTAAGAGGTCCTTAGCATACACCCATAATGTACACAAGGAAAGCTGGAAAAATGGGTTAAGAGCTAGGAAGCAATACCAGAAACATGGGTGTTTCTTTTCTGTTTAACTACAGTCCAGTTCAGTGCAATTGCACAGTTGTGTCTGACTCTTTGCGACCCCATGAACTGCAGCACCCCAGGCCTCCTTGCCCATCACCAACTCCTGGAGTCCACCCAAACCCATGTCCATCGAGTCGCTGATCCCACCCAACCATCTCATCCTCTGTCATTCTCTCTTCCTCCTGTCCTCAATCTTTCCCAGCATCAGGGTCTTTTCAAATGAGTCAGCTTTTTGCATCAGGTGGCCAAAGTATTGGAGTTTCCGCTTCAACATCAGTCCTTCCAATGAACCCAGGACTGATCTCCTTTAGAATGGACTGGTTGGATCTCCTTGCAGTCCAAGGGACTCTCAAGAGTCTTCTCCAACACCACAGTTCAAAAGCATCAATTCTTCAGAGCTCAGCTTTCCTTATAGTCCAACTCTCACATTCATACATGACTACTGGAAAAACCATAGCCTTGACTAGATGGACCTTAGTTGGCAAAGTAATGTCTCTGCTTTTTAATATGCTATCTAGGTTGGTCATAACTTTCCTTCCAAGGAGTAGCGTCTTTTAATTTTATGGCTGCAATAACCATCTGCAGTGATTTTGGAGCCCAGAAAAATAAAGTCAGCCATTCTTTCCACTGTTTCCCCATTAGTGATGGCACCAGATCCCATGATCTTAGTTTTCTGAATGTTGAGCTTTAAGCCAACTTTTTTACTCTCCTCTTTCACTTTCATCAAGAGGCTCTTTAATTCCTCTTCACTTTCTGCCATATGGGTGGTATCATCTGCATGTCTGAGGTTATTGATATTTCTCCCAGCAATCTTGATTCCAGCTTGTGCTTCTTCCAGCCCAGCATTTCTCATGATGTACTGTGCACAGAAGTTAAATAAGCAGGATGACAATATACAGCCTTGATGTACTCCTTTTCCTATTTGGAACCAGTCTGTTGTTCCATGTACAGTTCTAACTGTTGCTTCCTGACCTGCATACAGGTTTCTCAAGAGGCAGGTCAGGTGGTCTGGTATTCCCATCTCTTTCAGAATTTTCCACAGTTTATTGTGATCCACGCAGTGAAAGGCTTTGGTAGAGTCAATAAAGCAGAAATAGATGTTTTTCTCTGGAACTCTTTTGCTTTTTTGATGATCCAGTGGATGTTGACAATTTGAACTCTGGTTCCTCTGGCTTTTCTAAAACCAGTTTGAACATCTGGAAGTTCACAGTTCACATATTGCTGAAGACTGGCTTGGAGAATTTTAAGGATCACTTTACTAGGGTGTGAGATGAGTGCAATTGTGTGGTAGTTTGAGCATTCTGCGGCTTTGCCTTTCTTTGGGATTGGATGAAAACTGACCTTTTCCAGTCCTGTGGCCACTGCTGACTTTTCCAAATTTGCTGGCATATTGAGTGCAGCACTTTCACAACATTATCTTCCAGGATTTGAAATAGCTCAACTGGAATTCCATCACCTCCACTAGCTTTGTTCGTAGTGATGCTTCCTAAGGCTCACTTGACTTCACATTCCAGGATGTCTGGCTCTAGGTGAGTGATCACACCATCGTGATTATCTGGGTCGTGAAGATCTTTTTTCTACAGTTCTTCAGTGTATTCTTGCCACCTCTTCTTAATATCTTCTGCGTCTGTTAGGTCCATACAATTTCTGTCCTTTATTGAGCCCATCTTTGCATGAAATGTTCCCTTGGTATCTCTAATTCTCTTGACAAGATCTCTAGTCTTTCCCATTCTATTGTTTTCCTCTATTTCTTTGCGTTGATCACTGCGGAAGGCTTTCTTATCTCTTCCTGCTATTCTTTGGAACTCTGCATTCAGATGCTTATATCTTTCCTTTTCTCCTTTGTTTTTTACTTAACTTCTTTTCACAGCTATTTGTAAGGTCTCCTCAGACAACCATTTTGCTTTTTTGTATTTCTTTTCCTTGGGGATGGTCTTGATCCCTGTCTCCTGTACAATGTCATGAACCTCCATCCATAGTGCATCAGGCACTCTGTCTGTCTGATCCAGTCCTTTAAATCTATTTCTCACTTCCATTGTATAGGCATAAGGGATTTTGTTTAGTCATACCTGAATGTTCTAGTAGTTTTCTCTCCACTTTCTTCAATTTCAGTCTGAATTTGGCAGTAAGGAGTTCATGATCGGAGCCACAGTCAGCTCCCAGTCTTTTTTTTGCTGACTGTATAGAGCTTCTCCATCTTTGGCTGCAAAGAATATAATCAATCTGATTTTGGTGTTGACCATCTGGTGATGTCCATGTCAGGCAGTTAAGCCCAGTTTCTTGACAAGATTTTCTACACTTTAAAGTTAAAAAAAAAATGTGACTTGTTTTCTTGCACTTTAGTTAATGCATACAGTTAACCAAGAGCCTTGGGCATGGAAATTTTCTTTATCTTAGCATTTTAAAAGTTAAGCTTTATTGATTCATTCTATGAATAATATAATTTGGAATATCACCCTTTGATATATCACTAAAGAATTTAAATACCATGCAGTCTGTACTATGTTTTTTTGAAAGTTGTAGTCAGTATATAGACAGTATTTTATTGACTTAAACATTTAAGCTTTGATAGGTTATTTTAAGTCACAGTGTAAAGCAATAAATAATACAATCTTGCATATGAAATCTTTTCATTGGCACTTCAGAAGAACAGAAAAGGAAATGCATAAAACCTTACCAGAAGGAGCCTAAAAATTATAAATTAAAGCCAAATTATCTAAGTAAAAGAAAATTTATACATATATTCAAAATATTTGGCTTGATGTTTTAGCAAAATATTAGATGGGCTGTAAAAACTAAACTCAGGCCATCATATCATATAATATTATGGAGACTATGAGTTTCATAGGAGAATAATAATAATAATGATCAAATCAGTTTATAGTTACAATGAGAACAGGAACTATTCTGAAAGATTTATATTGTCAATACATTGCATCCTCACAAAAGTCATGATTTTCCTGTTATTCTATTTATTTTATTCTAAAGATTTTTTTTGATGTGGGCCATTTTTAAAGTTTAATTGTATTTTGTTGCAATATTGCTTCTTTTTTTATGTTTTAGCTTTGTGCCTGAGAAGCATGTGAGATCTTAGCTCTGCAGGCAGGAATCGAACTAGTACCCCTTGCATTGGAAGGTGAAGTCTTAACCATTGGACCACCAGCGAAGTTCCCCCATTTCTCAAGATAAAGAAAACGAAGCACAGGGATGTTAAGTGACTTGTCCAAGGCTACACTTGGCTGAAAGATGAGAGCAGGAATCTGAACCCAGGAGTTAGGTTCTAGAATCTTGGCTTTTAACACAACATCAAACCAGCTCTCAAGGGTAAGCCCTCCTGAGTGATAGACACAGAAAGACTGGAGCTTCCACTAGCTTCTGTTTCCCAAGGCAGACTTTTTATCCATTTCATATACCTAATCCTCCATCCATCACACACCCATCTACCAACACTTTTAAAATTTTAATAGCTATATGTTAACCTTTATGTGTATTAAGAAATCAGCATAATTAGCACATCAACCACATGATCATACAGATATGAACTAGACTGAATAGTGAATAATTTAGATCATTTTAAAGAAAAAATATTAAGCAAGTATTAGGACAAATGGGGCAGAAATATTGAAGATGGCATGTAACCAATGGATATTTGCTAAACATTGACCTCAGCAGTGCTTTTTTCTGAGAGCTAAATTTCCAGATAACCAGCCCTAGAGTGTTTCAGTTAACCTAAGGCAGAATTATTCTAGTTGCATCTCCTTTGCCACCATTTTTCTTTTATTGGAATATAATTGCTGTACAACATCATGTTAGTTTCTGCTGTACAACAAAGTGCAGCAGCTATATGTGTACATATATCCCCTCCCTCTTGAACTTCCCTCCCACTCCCATCCCAGCCCTCTAGGTCATTACAGAGCATCCTATCACAATCACACAGGGTCGCCGAGCAGTCATATGCATTTTTCAACTGTGGTCTTTCCAAATAGAAGCCTATCTAGCACCCAGTGAGGCTCATGTCTCCTTTATTTTCAGAACACCTAGCCAGGTCCCTCTGTAGAGGCCCAAGCAGCAAAAATAAGGCTTCCCAGGTGGCTAAGTGCTAAAAAAATCTATCTGCCAATGCAGGAGATATGGGTTCAATCCCTGGGTCAGGAAGATGTCCTGGAGAAGGAAATGACAACACACATCAGCATTCTTACCTGAAAAATCCCATGGCTAGACGAGCCTTGTGGGCTACAGTCCATGGTGTCACAAAGAGTCAACCACTGCGCGTGCGCGTGCGCACACACACACACACACACACACACACACAAGCAGCAAACAAGGGTATACATGAATAGAGATGAAAAGGAAAAGGAATTGTGATTCTTGGAAGACCAAAAAGGGAAAGCACTTACACTGTGCTGACTAGTCTTCAAAGCACTGTACCAGCTAGTTAGTTTACTCTTCCAAATAACTGACCTGAAGACATCATTGTCCCTGTTTTTTAGAAAAGGACACCAGAGCCCACAAAGCCTCTTTGATTCTGAAGCTGGAGGATTTCTACTGTGGTGTGGAATAGAGGCTGAAGAAGAGAAACAAAAGATAGTGAAAAGAAGCTGAAAGAAACCTTGAAATGATATATTTCACATCTTTTTAATAGATTAAAAATTAAAGTAATGCAGAGCCAAATGGCCATGCACCCAGACCTACAACATGGATATTCAAATGGCCATTTCAATGCTCTTTCTAGCACCCTTTTCAGAAAGGCGTAGGTATTGGCTAAGGTAGAGAAAATGTTTGGCTGAAGAAGAGCTTAAATTAAGTCAAATGGAAGAAAGCTTTGCTGTGCCAAGTCACAGAGTTAGTACACGCCCAGTGGCCAGCAGCCATGGAAACAATTTCTGCTGAATAGGTTATAAAACAAATAGGTGACTGCAGGGAACTCTCCAAGCACTATCATTTCATGCTGTTGGAACCAAAAACACTGAGCACGTTAGTGGACTGGCAGGGAGAGGAGCTGAGTTACCTTGTCAAAATCTTTATTAGAAGTACCATTACTTTATTGTAACATTGATTAGTACTTTTTTTAAATTTAAAAAGCTGAGTAAATTTGCTTCTTCAAAGACAAGCTACAGCAGACATTCTCCCCAGTGAACCATAATATCACCAACCATTATATCCCCATATCGTCATGCCCACGCTTGCAGATATAATTTTGTTGAATTGAAGCAAACACATTATAAAGGTTGAAACACCTGTGCAGGAATAAATGAAGATCCTCTAAGTGTAAGTGAAAGAAAAATCAGAAAATAAAAAAGTGTTTGTATGTCTAGTAGTTTGTATTTATCTTCTTTTAGAGATATCTTTTGAGAAAGTCATTATAAAAATAACTTTGGCCAATTATGATATATATTATGCTAAAATTATAACTCTACTTCTCAATGACTCATAGTCATATTTTACCTTCTTCTTTGGTATTTTAATGCATAATGCTGCTATTAAGAGGCACATTAGCCCACCTTGTAACTCCAACAGTCCTCTAACCAAACTTTTTATTTATAAAATGATACTAGATATACATTTTCTGTTATGTTAATTCCTTTGCATTTGTGAGTATTTACTTCCACTTTGTCTTTCTTTTAACATTTTATAATAAATTATAAAGCCATATCATATGGAGTAAATAAGCATTAGCGGTAATAAACTCCAGGTAATCGAAAACCTAAATGCTTAAAATTCTTTTCAGTTTCTACTTCCCTTTCTTTTATTTAGTGATCACAGAAAGGTAGAGCTATTTAAAAATTCACAACAAGGAATTAATAATGCTAATTTTGCAATCTTGAAGTATGTGATTCTCTCATTGAAAATAACCTTTGCAAGGGAATACAAAACGACTATCAGAGGCATACCATTTGAGTGGTTTTTGTTTTGCTGTTTTTGTGTGGTTCTACTTCCTGGCTTTTTTCACTACAAGGATTATTCTAGCAAAACCAGATCTTGTGTAGAACTAGAACTATGAAGACCCTGAATGGCATTGAGAAAATTGCCCGAAGAAACAAATGAAGATATTGTAAAAGGTAATAGCTTCGACTTAGCGTTAAGTTCAGAAACTTTTTCCCGCTAAATTCCATAAGTACGTTTTATCTGGCGACATTGCACTTAAGCATTTGACATAGATTGTACTATTTGTTTTTAGTCACTAAATCATATCTGACTCTTGCGACTGGGATTTTCCAGGCAAGAATACTGATACTGGAGTGGGTTGCCATTTCTTTCTCCAGGGGATCTTCCCAATCCAGGGATCGAACGAGCATCTCCTGCATTGGCAGGTGAATTCTTTACCACTGAGCCACAGGGAAGCCCTATGGATGTTTCCAGTTTCACAAGTATTTACTCCCCACTTGCGCCTTCCACAGGAGGAGTAACATGGCCCATTTAATTGATTTCAATTTGGGTCATGTGACTTACTTTGGCCAACAGCGTGAGAGAATGTGACATAAGCCACTGTGCATAGTAAGTCAATTCAGTCATATCCAACTCTTTGCAATACTATGGACTATGACCCACCAGGCTCTGCTGTCCATGGGATTTTGCAGGCAAAAATACTGGAGTGGGTTGCCATTTCCTACTCCAGAGGATCTTTCTGACCCAGGGATCAAAGCCACGTCTCTCATGTCCCCTGCATTGGCGGTGGGTTCTTTACCACTAGTGCCACTGTGAGGCCCGACATAAGCCATATCAAAGCAAAAACCTAAGATGTGCTTGGGTGATTTTTCTTGTTCTTTCACACTCTAGATCTTTCCACAAAGATCTCTCCCTAGCAGAAATCTCTCCCTATCTATTAACACAGATAAATCCTGTGTTATCCTAGCACAGGGTAACAAAGATCTGACACCAACCAGATCCACAGGGACAGCCTAGAGCAGAGCCTCTGCAGCCTCCACACACAGGACCATTTTTAGAGATTAATTGTATGTCATTGCAAGTTACCGGCATGCTTCAATCTACTGTTACATACCATCAGTATAGCAAAAACAAATACAGAAATTGTTACCAGAAATGGGGTGCCTGAAGGAAAATGTAAAATTAATGACATTGGCTTTAGGGTGGGTGGCCAGGAAACTTACAGTTTTAGAGATTAGTCTACTGTTCCACCTCTGGATATTGTTGGAGATAGGGGAGGGGCAGCTATGATGTAGAGGCTACCACACAATTTTGAACTTCAAGTATGATGCCATAAAAGCATAAAACTTTGAGGGAAGGAAAGGGTCTTCACTGGCATAGGGATGAATACATTTTATGGGTGGAACAAAGGAAAGCTGGGCTTCCCTGGTGGTCCAGTTGTTAATCTCCCCGCCAGTGCTGAAACATGGTTCGGTCCTTGGTCCAGGAAGAACCCACATGGTGCAGGGCAACTAAGCCCATGTGCCACAACCACCGAGCACTCAGTCCAGAGCACATACTGCACAGTGAGAAAAGGCACTGCAGTGGAAGCCTGCACAGGTGCCGAGAGAAGAGCCTCCACCACTCAGCTAGAGAAGGCTCACACACAGCAGTGAAGGCCTAGCCCAGCCAGAAAGAAAGAGAGAAAAAGTTAATATCTGTCTTCCAAAGAACAAATTATAGATTGCATAAGTATAGCACAAATATTTATTCTTCCAACCCACATTACTGGAGAAGTACATATTTTCACACTGTTGATGTTTGCCTTGACCACAGGAATATGACAAACAGCCAACTCAGACTGAGGCTTTGAAGGTGCTTATGAGTTTTGGTTTGGCCTTATATCTCTTCTTTTCTGCCATGAGAATAATATGCTCTGGTTAGCTTGCATCTTAGAATGGCAGATATATTGAACACATCAAAACACACCTAGAGTCTCAAGAAGAGATGCCTCAGCCCTCTACAGGACCTTGAGTAAGAAATGAATGTTTTTTGATGAAAGTCATGGAAATATTCATGTTATGTGACATTATCACAGAAACGACTAGTATACAGTTTCAAAATAATGTGTCTGTAATCTATACAAATCCTACTTTTGCATTCGAGTCCGCTATCATGAAAAGGACATCTTTTTTGCGTGTTCATTCTAAAAGGTCTTGTAGTTCTTCATAGAACAGTTCAATATCAGCTTCTTCAGCATTACTGGTTGAGGCATAGACTTGGATTACCATGATATTGAATGGTTTGCCTTGGAGACGAACAGAGATCATTCTGTCGTTTTTGAGATTGTATCCAAGTACTGCATTTTGGACTCTTTTGTTGACCATGATGGCTACTCCATTTCTTCTGAGGGATTCCTGCCCGCAGTAGTAGATATAATGGTAATCTGAGTTAAATTCACACATTCCAGTCCATTTTAGTTCGCTGATTCCTAGAATGTCAATGTGCACTCTTGCCATCTCTTGTTTGACCACTTCCAATTTGCCTTGATTCATGGACTTGACATTCTAGATTCCTATGCAATATTGCTCTTTACAGCATTGGACCTTGCTTCTATCACCAGTCCCATCCACAGCTGGGTATTGTTTTTGCTTTGGCTCCATCCCTTCATTCCTTCTGGAGTTATTTCTCCACTGATCTCCAGTAGCATATTGGGCACCTACTGACCTGGGAGTTCCTCTTTCAGTATCCTATCATTTTGCCTTTTCACACTGTCCATGGGGTTCTCAAGGTAAGAATACTGAAGTGGTTTGCCAGTCCCTTCTCCAGTGGACCACATTCTGTGAGAATAGAGTTTTGCCAAGAAAATGCACTGGTCATAGCAAACACTCTCTTCCAACAACACAAGAGAAGACTCTACACATGGACATCACCAGATGGTCAACACCGAAATCAGATTGATTATATTCTTTGCAGCCAAAGATGGAGAAGCTCTATACAGTCAACAAAAACAAGACCGGGAGCTGACTGTGGCTCAGATCATGAACTCCTTATTGCCAAATTCAGACTTAAATTGAAGAAAGCAGGGAAAACTGCTAGACCATCCAGGTATGACCTAAACCAAACCCCTTATGATTATACAGTGGAAGTGAGAAATAGATTTAAGGCCTAGATCTGATAGAGTGACTGATGAACTATGGAATGAGGTTTGTGACATTGTACAGGAGACAGGGATCAAGACCATCCCCATGGAAAAGAAATGCAAAAAAGCAAAATGGCTGTTTGGGGAGGGCTTACACATAGCTGTGAAAAGAAGAGAAGTGACAAGCAAAGGAGAAAAGGAAAGATATAAGCATCTGAATGCAGAGTTCCAGAGAATAGCAAGAAGAGATAAGAAAGCCTTCCTCAGCGATCAATGTAAAGAAATAGAGGAAAAGAACAGAATGGGAAAGACTAGAGATCTCTTCAAGAAAATGAGAGATACCAAGGGAACATTTCATGCAAAGGTGGGCTCGATAAAGGACAGAAATGGTGTGGACCTAACAGAAGCAGAAGATATTAAGAAGAGCTGGCAAGAATACACAGAAGAACTGTACAAAAAAGATCTTCACAACCCAGATAATCATGATGGTGTGATCACTCACCTAGCGCTAGACATCCTGGAATGTGAAGTCAAGTGGGTCTTAGAAAGCATCACTATGAACAAAGCTAGTGGAGGTGATGGAATTCCAGTTGAGCTGTTTCAAATCCTGAAAGATGATGCTGTGAAAGTGCTGCACTCAATATGCCAGCAAATTTGGAAAAGTCAGCAGTGGCCACAGGACTGGAAAAGGTCAGTTTTCATTCTAAACCCATATAAAGGCAATGTCAAAGAGTGCTCAAACTACTGCACAATTGCACTCATCTCACATGCTAGTAAAGTAATGCTCAAAATTATCCAAGCCAGGCTTCAGCAATACATGAACCGGGAACTTCCTGATGTTCAAATTGGTTTTAGAAAAGGCAGAGGAATCAGAGATCGAATTGCCAACATCTGCTGGATCATGGAAAAAGCAAGAGAGTTCCAGAAAAACATCTATTTCTGCTTTATTTACTATGCCAAAGCCTTTGATTGTGTGGATCACAATAAACTGTGGAACATTCTGAAAGAGATGGGAATACCAGACCACCTGACCTGCCTCTTGAGAAATCTGTATGCAGGTCAGGAAGCAACAGTTAGAACTGGACATGGAACAACACACTGGTTCCAAATAGGAAAAAGAGTACGTCAAGGCTGTATATTGTCATTCTGCTTATTTAACTTCTTTGCAGAGTACATCATGAGAAACGCTGGACTGGAAGAAATACAAGCTGGAATCAAGATTGCCGGGAGAAATATCAGTCACCTCAGATATGCAGATGACACCATCCTTATGGCAGAAAGTGAGGAGGAATTAAAAAGCCTATGGATGAAAGTGAAAGAGGAGAGTGAAAAAGTTGGCTTAAAGCTCAACATTCAGAAAATGAAGATCATGGCATCCGGTCCCATCACTTCATGGGAAATGGATGGGGAAACTGTGGAAACAGTGTCAGACTTTATTTTGGGGGGCTCTAAAATCACTGCAGATGGTGACTGCAGCCATGAAATTAAAAGATGCTTACTCCTTGGAAGAAAAGTTATGACCAACCTCGATAGCATATTCAAAGGCAGAGACATTACTTTGCCGACTAAGGTCTGTCTAGTCAAAGCTATGATTTTTCCTGTGGTCATGTATGGATGTGAGAGTTGGACTGTGAAGAAGGCTGAGCACTGAAGAATTGATGCTTTTGAACTGAGGTGTTGGAGAAGACTCTTGAGGGTCCCTTGGACTGCAAGGAGATCCAACCAGTCCATTCTGAAGATCAACCCTGGGATTACTTTGGAAGGAATTATGCTGAAGCTGAAACTCCAGTACTTTGGCCACCTCATGCGAAGAGTTGACTCATTGGAAAAGACTGATGCTGGGAGGGTTTGGGGGTAGGAGGAGAAGGGGATGACCGAGGATGAGATGGCTGGATGGCATCACTGACTTGATGGACGTAAGTCTGAGTGAACTGAGGGTATTGGTGATGGACAGGGAGGCCTGGCGTGCTGCGATTCATGAGGTCGCAAAGAGTCGGACATGACTCAGCGACTGAACTGAACTGAGCTGAATCCATACACATAAGAAAACAGTGATATTTCACCTGATCTTGTGTTCTTCCATTTCCATTTGTTTTATATGTGCAATTTTTGTAGTTTTATTTGTAGGTCTGTTTCACCATACCACAAAAGTACACTTTTGTTGGTGTCTGTTGTATTCATCCATGCTTCCCTAGGACATCCAAGGGACTTAGAATATTCATAAATTGTTGGGCTTGTGAGGTCAACCAGATAGACCTTATAGATTTGTCTTTTTATAATAAATTATGGAAGTTTTACATTAATCATTACTTTTATTTGGTGAGTTAAATAACAACACAACTTTGTAGTGCATCTAATAGTAACCTAATTCATAACCTACATACATTTATGTCAATGGTTTAGTTGAAATAAGCTATCTTCTATAATCCTAAATATCATTATTCAAAACTAAAGAGAAAAGCTTTTGATAAACCAACCAATTTAAGGAAAGAAGTACATCAGGGTAGATTATTAGGGTTTTACGATTTAAGAGTTCTCTTCTAACCGCTGGCAGAATTAACAAGAGAATTAAGTTGGCCTGTGAACACCTTCTCGTGCCAAAGTAGACAGCAGGGAACTGAAAACACAGCTGGGATGCTTAGATTATGTGTGTGACAACCCCACGAGGGACTGCCAACCAAATGCCCACAGAAACTCCAGCATTCCTTGTGCTGTGTAGACATGAAACTAACGATGCGTTCCATGATGTAGCCATTGAGAGAAAACCATCTGTTGGTTTATTCGCCCACCATTTTGTCACTACAGATGAGCATTAAGGAAAAAACATGGCATAAAAAGCAATTTACATAGGGAGGTTTGTGGTGTGTAGACACTCCCTAATGACTATATGCACCCATAAATTTGCAACTGTCCATCCACAGCACTGTCTTATGTTACACTATCTACATAAATTATGTTTGTGACTCCAGCAGGTTGCAAAATTAAACTATTGGCTGCAGTAAGTAAGCCATCAGATCAATTAATTACTATAAAATCTTGATGTGAGATGTACAAAGCCTTGAGAAAAATCAGATTAAAAAGTTGACTTTTTAAAAACTGTAAACAAATAGCATTGCCACACTGAATGGTTGGGTTTATTCCTATCAAATAAAAAGATGCAAAACTGAAAAATTAGCAGCCCCAACCATAGCCAACGCAGTATTCTGAATGCTTGTGTAGTAGTAATACTCGTAATAGAGACTTCAACACAAAAGTCTCAGTCTTTTAGAAAACTTAAACTTTTTATCACAAACCACTATTTTCATTCAGATATTGTCACTCACAATATTTTGCTTTGCAGATATATATAGCATTGTGGGGAAACAAGTTTTCTAGTTATGCTATAAGCAAGTGAATAATAACATTTTATAAATAATTACAATTTAGAAAATGTTTTTTATACAATTTTACAGGCATACCTGAGATTGCAGGTTTAGTTCCAGACCACTACTATAAAGCAAATATCACAATAAAGTGAGTTACATGAATCTTTTTTTTATGTATATAAAAATTATATTTAGACTACACTGTGGTCTGTTAAATGTACAACAGCATTATGTCTCAAAAATCAATGCACATACAGTAATTAAAAATTATTTTGTTGCTAAAAAATGCTAACCATTGCCTGAGCCTCCAGCGAGTCCATCAAACAGCAGTGATCACAGATCCCTATAACAAATATAATAACAAAAAAATTGAAATATGTTAGAATTACCAAAAGTGACACAGACATGCAATGAACAAATGCTGTTGGAAAAATCATGATGATAGACTTAACACAGTGTTGCTAGAAAGCTTCCATTTGTAAAACAAACAAACAAACAAAATCCCACAGCATCTGGGAAGCACAAAGAAGGTATGCCTGTATGGTTGATTCAATTAACCACCTAGTGTGTTAGTTACTATTATCTGCATTTAACCATGAGGCTCCTGAGACAGGGAGAGGGCCATGACCCTGTCTTCCTTCTCCATCAGAGAGCTGGGAACTGGAAGAATTTAGACTTGAACCTAGATTTTTCTAAATCCAAATCAAGTTGAATTTCTGATAAGCGAACAGATTGTTTTTATTTATTAGTTAAATTAACATGAGTATTACATTAACAAAAGTTAAATACCCACTATATAAAACAAGTATGCTTAAACAATAATATTAAAGAGTATTTTTAATGTAAATGTCAGGCACAGGAAATCTTGGCAAGTTTCATATTAAGAACCTTGATTCCACAGCAGAATTATTTTACATTTATCACCATTAGAAACGTTTACATTATTTAGATCACTTAGTTTCCCCAAAATCTGTTTGACAAGAAGATGCAGATAAATAAGAATTGAAAGAATTAATGCTTTCAAATTGTGCTGTGGAAAAGACTCTTGAGAGTCCCATGGACTGAAAGGAGGTCAAAGTAATTAATCCTAAAGGAAATCAACCCTGAATATTCATTGGAAGGAATGATGCTGAAGCTCCAATAGTTTGGCCACCTGATGTGAAGAGCCAACTCATTGGTAAAACTCTGATGCTAAGAAAAATTGAAGGCAAAGGGAACAGGGGGTAGCAGGGGATGAGATGGTTAGATAGCAACACCAACTCAATGACATGAATTTGAACAAACTCTGAGATATAGTGAAGGACAGAGGAGCCTAGAATGCTGAAGTCCACGGGGTCTCAAAGAGTCAGACAGAACTTGGCAACTGAACGACAACAACAAAAACCTAAGATTTTAGGAGCTTGATGCATACAAAGGATGAACCTTTTCTCTGGGATATCTAACTTTTTTTTTTTTTTCTCTTGCCCCAGAATTTTTTTTTTGAATTTTACTGCTTTAAAATATACTTTAAACAACTACTTAAAATAAATGGATCCACATATTTATTTTATTACAAATGACAGGAAACATGAAAATTTCCACAGGACTATAATAAAAAAATCAATTTATACAAAAAACAAGATATTATAGCTTCACTTCAATGAATATTGCTAAGAGACAGGAAGAATATCTTCTATTTAGGATAGAAAAAGCAAAACATTTCCTTTCAATCACAACTCATTTTCTCCATAACTTAAAATAATGAATCCATCCCTTGGAACTGGCAGAAATAAGCATTCCATCTTCCCAAGCGTGAAGGGGAAGAACCCTTGTGAAAATGATGTACTTCAGGTTTTCCCCAAACTTGGCAGCCCTTACGTTCATTAAAAGGCATACTTACAAGGCAGTAGAGTTTACCTTTGGCTCCTGTCCCATATCACTTTTAGATCCCTCCTCTCTCCCCTTTTCCTGTCTTTTCTTCTGATGCACTAGATTCCCTTGCTAACAGTATTATGCATCCAGATGGACTTTATTGTCTGTGTGTATTCATTTATTTTACATGGGTCTCGAAGATAAATACCCCTAAAATCTAAAGAATTACTATCTTAAGACAGTTACAGTGTGCTTGTGTGTTAATTTTGAGTATATGAAAGTCAAAGTGATAGCTGCTTAGTTGTGCCGAACTCTTGGTAACCCTTGGACTGTAGATTGCCAGGCTTCTCTGTCCATCGAATTCTCCAGGCAAGAATACTGGAGAGGGTTGCCATTTCCTTCTCCATGGGATCTTCCCAACCCAGGGATCAACTCGGGGTCTCCTGCATTGCAGGCAGATTCTTTACAGTCTGAGCCACCAGTGAAGCCCAATTTTGAGTATACAATCAATTTATATTTTTCATTAACTTGAAATGAAAGATACATAAAGTGTCATCTTGCTTCAATTGCTTTCCTTTCCACTCATCCCACCAAAAAAAAAAAGTCACTGTATCTGTCTCATGTGTTCTTTCAAGTATAGTTTAAGCATATGTAAGAAAAAAATATAGTCTATCTTCTTCCCTACAAATATTGAATAAGGTACAAATATTTATGTTGCTTTTTTTTAAGTTTACAGTATATTCTGAAGATTTTGCATTCAACTACATAAGAAATATTTCTCTTAAATTGTTAAAATATATTTCACTTATATTAACAATATAAGAAAGTCTGTATGTCTTCAAATAGTTTAAATAGTGAATAAAATAATAATTAGAGAAATGCAGCTCAAAACTGCAATGAGGTATCACATCACATCAGTCAAAATGGCTATCATCAAAAAGTCTACAAAAATAAATGCTGGAGGGAGCCTGGAGAAAAGGGTACCCTCCTACACTATTGGTAGGAATGTAAATTAGCAAAGTCACTATGGAAAACAGGATAAAACTTTCTTAAAAAACTGAAAGTGGAGTTACCACGTGATCCATCAACCCTACTCCTGGGCATATATTTGGAAAAGATGAAAGCTCTTTCAAAAAGTTACATGCACTCCAATATTCACAGTGGTACTATTTACAGTAGTCAAAACATGGATTCAACCTAAGCGTCTGTCAACAAGCAAATGGATAAAGAACTTGTGGCATACACACACACACACACACACACACACACACACACCGGAATATTACTCGGCCATAAAAAATAATGAAATAATGCCATTTACAGTAACATGGATAGACTTATAGATCACACTAAGTGAAATAAGTCAGACAAAAAGAAATAATATTTCACTTATATGTGGAATCTAAAAAACATTAAACAAATAGGGAACTTGGCTGACCATCCAGTGGCTAAGACTCCAAGCTTCTAATTCAGGGGGCCCAGATTCCATCCCTGGATAGGGAGGTAGATTCTGCAGGCCACAACTAAACATCCTGCATGCTGCAGCTAGGACCCACTGCAGCTAAATCAATGTTTTTTAAAATTATACAGATATATTTATTTACAAAACAGGAATACTCAAACATAGTATGATGACCAAAGGTGGAGGGAGGTATAAATTGGTAGTAGGGATTAACAGATGCATACTACCATAAATAAAATAGATAAGCAATAAGGTTTACTGTATAGCACAGGGAATTATACCTTATAATAGACTATAATGGAATAAAATTTATATATATATATATATATATATATATATATATATATATATACACACACACTCATATAACTGAATCACTATGCTGTATACCTGAAAGTCAATATTGTAAATAAAAAATACTTCAATTAGAAAAAGATTAACACCTAATCAAGTTGCATAATTCATTTAATAGAACTTTTCCCACTGGTGGGCAAATTGAGTCTATAAGGTAACACCTACAAGTAATAGGCAACTGCCCTTAAATACAAGACCAAACACATTAGATACACAATCAGGAGTAAACAAAAGACCTAGTTATTTTTTTAATAGAAAGACAACATTTTAAGTGAACATATTATGTTTAACTCAAATGAAATATGTCACCTTTAATAATTGCACACTTAAGATGATTACATAAATAACTATTTTATGTAATATAACAATTTGTGTAATACCACAAATCATAAACTGAGTGTGTGTGGGGGTGTGTGTGTGTGTAAAACTTTCCCAATATAGTAGAAAAATCAACTCTGTAATATAAAGAATACTAAACTGCACTTCTATCCAAGCCTTTTTAAACGTAAAATTTAGGAAGTAAAACATGCATTCAGAAGAGTAAACATATCATCATAAGTGTTCAATCCACTCGTTTTCACAAAGTGAACATACCTGTGTAACCAGCATCCTAATAAATAAACAGAAGATTTACCAGCGCCCTCAAGACTTATCCTGAGCTACCCTGGTGGCTCAGATGGTCAAGTCTGCCTGCAATGCAGGAGACCCAGGTTCAATCCTTGGGTTAGGAAGATCTCCTGGAGAAGGAAATGGCAACCTGCTCCAGTATTCTTGCCTGGAGAATTTTATGGACAGAAGAGCCTGGAGAGCACCAGTCCATGGGATTGCAAAGAGCTGGACATGACTGAATGATTAACACCTCACTTCAAGATTTGCCCATGTGAAAAAAAAAAAAAAAAAAAAAGAACAGGCAGAGGTACTACATAGACTTTAAAAAAAAAAGAAGAACAATTGCCTTTTATGAGAAGTTGAAGAAAAACCATTAAAACTCTAAAAATACTAACTCCAATACCTCACTTCTATCTCTCTCTTCATTTATATATATAGGAGGTCTATAACTTCCTACCCTCTCAGTTTTTATACAATGCTGAAAATATACTTGATGTTTGAAATCCAAGGAGTGTGCAGGTTTGAAGAGTGGGACATATTCAGGAAGGGAGAAAAAATGCTAATTTCTCAATCATAAGGGAATATAACAAACTCCCAGTTAATTTGTGTCTAGGATTTAAATTTCAGAGATAGATCCAAAATGGAGAACCAAGAAGTGCCAGAAACAGTGGGCAATTACAGCAACTACTTGTTAATTACAGCAATTGACAATAGGAGGGCAAAAAAAGATTGAGAATTTTGCCATGACAGAAACTATCCTAGGCACTTTATAAGATTATTTCATTTAATCTTCATATCAACTTTATGAGATCTGAATAATTATTATCTCTATGTTAAAGACGAGCAAAGGTAGAGAGGGACTGAAGTGATTAAAAAGCAATTTGGAACAGATCATCCAGCCTGGAAGTGTTGGAGGCAGGATTTTATAGCCAGTCAGTCTGATTTCCAGCACAGCAGTGGCTCAGAGCAAGTCTCTAACAGAAGTCTGAGGTGTGGAAGAGTTAGCTTGGCAAGAAATAGTGAGTGTGTAAGGGACCTCAGTCAATCAGACAGCAGTGGACTATAGGGCTCCAGGCACAGGAGCTCAGAAAACTGGGGTTCAACTCAGTAGTCAGAGTCCCAAGGAAATTAGTATGGTCAGTGTTGGGGTCCTCATTAGTCTTTCCACCATGACTCCCTGACAATAGTTTAGAGGGTCTCCAAAATTGAGGCGATTTTCCTCCAGCAGCTGGTGTTCTCTCAGTCAACCTCTAAAGCTGGTAATGATGGGCTTCTTTCAGATCCCTCCCACAGAGGTATCATAAGGCTCATAGATATAGTTTTTCTTGAGAATTCCTTGACTTCTTGTATTAAAAATATACCTATGTTAATACATATTTTATAACTCAATGCCTTTACAACAACAATATTATTTTATGATCATAGACTCTGACCCTACTTATTTAACTTATATGCAGAGTACATCATGAGAAATGCTGGACAGGAAGAAACACATGCTGGAATCAAGATTGCTGGGAGAAATATCAATCAGCTCATATATGTAGATGACACCACCCTTATGGCAGAAAGTGAAGAGGAACTAAAAAGCCTCTTGATGAAAGTGAAAGAGGAGAGCGGGAAAGTTGGCTTAAAGCTCATCATTCAGAAAACGAAGATCATGGCATCCGGTCCCATCACTTCATGGGAAATAGATGGAGAAACAGTGGAAACAGTGTCAGACTTTACTTTATTGGGGGCTC
Source organism: Oryx dammah (assembly GCF_014754425.2). Taxonomy (NCBI): domain Eukaryota; kingdom Metazoa; phylum Chordata; class Mammalia; order Artiodactyla; family Bovidae; genus Oryx; species Oryx dammah. The sequence continues at coordinate 137,881,177 of NW_024070186.1, read as the reverse complement.
CAAAATCACTGCAGATGGTGATTGTAGCCATGAAATTAAAAGACACTTACTCCTTGGAAGAAAAGTTATGACCAACCTAAATAGTATATTCAAAAGCAGAGACATTACTTTGCCAACTAAGGTCCGTCTAGTCAAGGCTATTGTTTTTCCAGTAGTCATATATGGATGTGAGAGTTGGACTGTGAAGAAGGAAGAGCGCCAAAGAATTGTTGCTTTTGAACTGTGGTGTTGGAGAAGACTCTTGAGAGTCCCTTGGACTGCAAGGAGATCCAACCAGTCCATTCTGAACGAGATCAACCCTGGGATTTCTTTGGAAGGAATGATGCTGAAGCCGAAACTCCAGTACTTTGGCCACCTCATGCGAAGAGTTGACTCATTGGAAAAGACTCTGATGCTGGGAGGGATTGGGGGCAGGAGGAGAAGGGGACGACCGAGGATGAGATGGCTGGATGGCATCACGGACTCGATGGATGTGAGTCTGAGTGAACTCCGGGAGTTGGTGATGGACAGGGAGGCCTGGTGTGCTACGGTTCATGGGGTCGCAAAGAATTGGACACGACTGAGCGACTGAACTGAACTGAACTGAATCTTTTAGTTATGCCATCTGCCACTGGTGAGAACTGATAGACAAATGGCAGAAGCACACCTACTGAGAACTGCCTCAATCCGTAAGTTCTAAATGCAGAGGAAGCTGGAGAGCAGAGTGGGACACATGGGGTTTGGTGGACCCTATGTGCCCACGACAAACAGCTTGCTCTTTCAGAAGTTAGACATTTTTGTTGCCTTTTTTTTTTGTTCTCGATCATTGATTTTGGCATTCTAGTTGGTCTCAAATTTCACAGGCCATGTCTCCTGGGAGACCTCCAAGTCCCTTGTACAATTGTATTTCTGGTAGGGAATGCTGTGATATCCCAATGGGGATATGATCCTCTTTAAAAATATGAAAAATATTAATATAATTAGAATTCACTTTGAAACTCAAGAAAAAAATTCTATGGTTTTCTCTTGGTGCCAGTGACTGCACTTTACAGATATTGTAGATAAAACATCCTAGAAAATATATGAATTGAGTTCTTTGGACCAATAGCTTTTGTTTCTAAATTTCCATGACTTTTACTGATTATCACTCTTCAATTTCTGATCATTTCTCCCATTCATGTGATTGAAAACCTTCTAGTCATTGGTGCTTTCCAGTTTGTAATAGTTTTGTGATTCAATTCCTCTTCAAATGAAATATTATGACAGTTTCATATCAATAATATAGATATTTACTGGCAGTGAGGTTCTTTGTATCCCTGTATTTATGGTGTTCCTAGAAGTTTTCTCTTGCCTGGTTGTACTCAAAATTCACTGTCTGACTCCATTTCCAAAGCTGAATGATAATAATGTGTGTGCATGAATGCTCAGTCATATCCGACTCTTTGCAACCCCCTGGACTGCAGCCCAACAGGTTCCTCTCTCCTTGGGACTTTCCAGACAAGAATACTGGAGTGGGCTGCCATTTCCTACTCCAGAGGATCTTCCCTAAATCAGGGATTGAACCCATGTCTTCTGTGTCTCCTACATTGTAGACAGATTCTTTACTGCTGTGCCACCACAGAAGCCCTGAAAAAGCCATGGTTTTTGTTCAGTCATTAAGTCATGTTTGATTTTTGCAACCCCATGAACTGCAGAATGCCAGGCTTCCTTCACTGTCTCCCAGAGTTTGCTCAAATTCATGTCCATTGAGTTTGGTGATGCCATCCAACCACCTCATCCTCTGTCCCCAGTTCTCCTCCTGCCATCAATCTTTCCCAGCATCAGGATCTTTTCCCATGAGTCAGCTCTTAGTATCAGGTGGCCAAAGTATTGGAGCTTCAGCCTCAGTCCTTCCAATGAATATTCAGGACTGATTTCCTTTAGGATAGGCTAGTTTTATCTCCTTGCTCTCCAGGGGACTCTCAAGAGTCTTCTCCAGCACCAAATTCAAAAGAATCATAGGGTAGGAGGGTTAGCTCCATCACCTGAGCACAAGGGACTCTCAAGAGTCTTTTCCAACACCACAGTTTGAAAGCATCATAGGGAAGGAGGGTTAGCACCACCCCAACTGAGCAAGTTTATTTTGGAATCATAGGAGTTTCCCACTGGAGGTGACGCAGAGAACAATGTTTTTGCTTATATTGGTAGAAATTAAAGGATATAAGCCTGAGCTCTCTCTTCCACCCATGAATTACTTAACATGAGCCCAAGTGTGAAGGGAATAATGAGGCAAGATGCTTTCAGATCATGGAGAGCTACCTCAAGCCACAGCACTTTACCAAAATTATGCTTCATGTTTTAGGATGACCACTGTTATTTTATCATGACTATCTTTGCTTATATTCTTCTGCTTAGTATTTTAATCTACCACTTTTATCCTTTTTGGATTCTACTTTTTACCTCTTATTGTTCATGTGTTGCTAATTCTACTTTCTTGTTATTTCCACACTCCTCTTTTTTAAAAGTATTACCCAAATGAAACCATCATAGCAGGGGCTATGATGGGAGCCATAGGTGCGAGATTGATCCATGCTGTAAATCAAGGATATTAGGTGGCTATCTCATTGTGATACTGGCCAAAGCTCTAATGCTGTCTATACTGAGCTAGCCCAAAGGGATTCCTCTAGCAATAATGATGCTCAAAAGAGTGCCTGAAAAATTTTAGATGCTCAAAAATTATGTATGCAGTCAATGACTGTCTTCCCTATGTCATCCTTGTTTGGATTTCATAACTATAATATTAATCTATAGTGAGATTAAATTGGTGGTGGTGGTTTAGTTGCTCAGTCACATCAGACTCCTATAATACCATGGACTCTATCCCTCCCAGGCTCCTCTGTCCATGGGAGTTTTCAGGCAAGAATCCTGGAGTGGGTTGCCATTCCCTTCTCCAGGGGATCTTCCCAACCCAGGGATCAAACCCAGGTCTCCTGCATTTCTGGCAGATTATTTAGCACTGAGCCACCAGGGAAGTTATTGAAATTAAATTATCCCCGTTTTATTTACAATTAAAGAACTGAGGGAAAGACAGGTTTAGTAACCTGAGAACAATAAATGATCCATTGAGTCTGGCTTAGAATTTGTGTAAATATCAAGTAACCTTATTGAAACGATGTCAATTAATGATTACTATAGGCAAACCACTTTGCTAGATGCTAGTGAGATAGATAATTAAGACATTCTTCCTATGCATATTAAGCTTACAGTTTAACTGGTAAAATATAGAAACTGAAATAAAGCATGAAATAAGCACTACTTAGCCTTAAAGAAGCAGAAAGTCCAGAGGAAGATGTGACTCATTATGATGAATAGACCTAGTAAAGCTTTAAAGGTGAGGTGACTTAACATTCCTTTAATGGATAAGACTTTAAAAGGTAAAGAAGGGAGAATGCTGAGCTAATGTAATAATACAAGTCATAATTCAAACCACTGCAAGCTGAAGGAAATTGGATATGGGGAGAAAATAGATGGTGATAAAGTTAACATTACAAATTTATTAGATTCCATGGACAGAGAAAAAAATAATTTCAGAGACAGTAGACTCATTGAAATTTTTAAGGCAAGACTTGTCATCAGTTCAGTTCAGTCACTCAGTCGTGTCTGACTCTTTGTGACCCCATGAATCACAGCACGCCAGGCCTCCCTGTCCATCACCACCTCCTGGAGTTTACTCAGACTCACGTCCATCGAGTCGGTGATGCCATCCAGCCATCTCATCCTCAGTCATCCCCTTCTCCTCCTGCCCCCAATCCCTCTGACCATCAGAGTCTTTTCCAATGAGTCAACTCTTCGCATGAGGTGGCCAAAGTACTGGAGTTTCAGCTTTAGCATCATTCCCTCCAAAGAAATCCCAGGGCTGATCTCCTTTAGAATGGACTGGTTGGATATCCTTGCAGTCCAAGGGACTCTTCAAGAGTCTTCTCAAACACCACAGTTCAAAAGCATCAACTCTTCGGTGCTCAGCCTTCTTCACAGTCCAACTCTCATATCCATACATGACCAATGGAAAAACCATAGCCTTGACTAGACGGACCTTTGTTGGGAAAGTAATGTCATAGTTCCCCATATATTTTAGAATTTCTAGGTTGAACCCTTCCAGTAGAGGAAGAATAAACTAGCTGAGATACCATGGATCCCTCTCCTACCTTTCTCAATCTAGTTCACTGTTTAGAGTGGTGGGAATACTGCCCCTTCCTGAACACTGACAACTATTGAATAAACTCATTTTGACCTAACCCATTGACTGGGTTCAGTTCTTATTCCAGTGTTTCAATTTTATAGATAAAAATCCTTCTATTGGCATAGTTAATTGAAATCTCCATCATGTATGGATGTGAGAGTTGGACTGTGAAGAAGGCTGAGCGCCGAAGAGTTGATGCTTTTGAACTGTGGTGTTGGAGAAGACTCTTGAGAGTCCCTTGGACTGCAAGGAGATCCAACCAGTCCATTCTGAAGGAGATCAACCCTGGGATTTCTTTGGAAGGAATGATGCTGAAGCTGAAGCTCCAGTACTTTGGCCACCTCATGTGAAGAGTTGACTCATTGGAAAAGACTCTGATGCTGGGAGGGATTGAGGGCAGGAGGAGAAGGGGACGACAGAGGATGAGATGGCTGGATGGCATCACAGACTCGATGGACGTGAGTCTGAGTGAACTCCGGGAGATGGTGATGGACAGGGAGGCCTGGCGTGCTGTGATTCATGGGGTCTCAAAGAGTCGGACACAACTGAGCAACTGAACTGAACTGAAGGTAGCCTTTAAGATGCACACCCAAAATTAGAAGAGATGTCCCCAGGTTCTTAGTCTCTGGGCTTGTTTATCCCACCCCTGTTCTATTTTATACTTAGTCTCATCTCATCTCCCTTCACACCCAAGCCTACCCCCAACATTTTCATTTCTTTTATCTTCCTATTAATTTCTTCTACCTCAAAGTTTAGTCCACCAAATGACTGGCACTGTGCTAAGATATCTGAACCCTACTGGTTGCGATGACAAAGAAGCATTCTGTGTGTGCCAACACAGGCAAAAATGAGAATTGGTGAATAATAGCATTTGTTGTTTGATTGGTGTATACTAAATAAGATAAAATGATCCCTCGTCCCTTTGGACATTTTGTTTGAATTCTAGATCAGAAAGGATTGCTTTCTATCTCCTTAGAAATTATACCCATTTTGGTCAGGCTAATAATCATTTCAAAAACAATAAGCAGTCTGTACTGATACAAGCCTTACAGATATTACATGCTGAAAATGTACAAACAGCCATCTAAAGCAGCAAGGCTGGTTAAATTATAAGAGTGTCTCAAAAGATGTACCTTTGATCAGAACATTACTCACAATTCCAGTAACACATGCCAAAAGAAGAATTTTTCATCTATCAGAAATTGGACCCAGGTAATTTGCTTGACATCACCTAACAACTTAGAAAACAAATAAATCATTGCACTTTGTTAGTGTTTCCTGAATGATGAAAGCAATCAATATAAGTGATTGCTCTTTAAATGAGAACTCCATCACTTCTTCCAAATAATGTGATGGTCTTTGGCTTTTTGCTTTCATCTTCGTTTGTATGTCTAGCTAAGATAAACAAGGTATTTATACATGCCAGTGCAGGATAATTAGCAATTTCCCTTTGGAGACAAATATTTTAAAATATGATACTGTCATAGGAGAATCTCAAAATATAACATGTATAAAGAACAAAAGAGACAAATGGAAACTATTCTCATTTCAATCTTTCTGTAAATTTGTTTCTAGATTGTTTATTTTTAAAATCCAAATTTATCTCAGTATATTTTGATAATTTACTATTTAAGCTATAATTTATGTTGCTCTGAATTTCTTTTGAACATGATTATTTAGTTGTGGCTTTCTGAATTCTTTCTGTTTAATGCATATTTCCAATGTAAATATGTAGACTCATTAAATAATAACAAAGTGTAAATGCCTGTTGGCACTGTTTTAAGTCTAAATTTACAGACTTAAAAAAATAAACATTCTTGTTTATATTTAGGTTTCAAACTCATTTTAAATTTATCAAGATTGCCATGATCAAAAGCAACCTTTGCAAGATGTGATGTATTGCTCAATACTCATATCTAAAACCAAAAAGACTCTCCTATTGATCTATTGACTTCTGAGGGCAATTACGGTGGTTTCAGACTTTAAAATTGCTATTAACTATGATATTGTTTGGGCAGTGGTAAAGCCATGCTATTAGTTAACGTTCAGACTGATATTGATTGGCTTTTTTTGACAATAAATATAAACTTACTAGACATCAATGTTCAACTATTTCTTTTCTGACAGTTATGGAACTAGCAAAAAGAGATTCAAAACGTGTGTTGCATGACCAAACCCATACCTGTGCCACAATTAATTACTGCTTTATTTATGCCCATATAGCTCTCTGTATATGCCTTGAGTAGCACACTTACTACCCAGTATTTATTGTTTACTTTGTACATGAATTCTAAGTTCTTTAAAATTCCAGGGTCCTACTTTCTTGGAAGGCTTTCATATATTCATCATGGAATAAATATTTTTAAATGAATGCACTTATGATAGACAAATTCCAATCAGCAACAGTAAGTCTAGAGAGCAGTATCCAATAAAATTTTGAGTGCAAATTGAAATGTCCTAGATCAATGCTATTTAATATAGGAGCCACCAACCACACATGACTGTTACACACAATATGTGGCTACTACCACCGAATTTTAAATTTTATTTTTCTTTAGAATTAAATGGAAATATAAAGACACATATTGCAGTTATTGTACTGGACAGCACATTTCTAGATGCTCTTTAAGGAGTACACTTTATCTATACCTCTGAAATATTGCCAATTCTCTTCCCAAAATGTCAGGAAATCATAAAGCTATAATGGGAATTCAACCGTTAATGAGATGTTATAGTGACGTCTGCATTGATGGAGATCAAAAAACACCAAAATTTTAAATAAAGAGTGAGAAGATATCCCACAACCAAATCTAAAGACTCAAAAACTGTTGTCTTTTGCTGCCATGTGTATTTACTGAGCCCCAAAGGAAAATTGAACTGAAGCAGATGAACACAAAAAAAGGAAATTAAATGTACAAGAGGGTGATGACCAATAGAATTGGCTATTAAACAAACAGTGAGTATAATCAGAGTTCATCCTTCTTGAAACATGCAGACCTAAGACATGAATTTCCAGAATGTAATAGGCAAATTCACAATGCACCAAGACCACGTGCTGTGTCACCAAATTTCCCTGGAACTATTACGACTCTGACATTAACCTTCCTTTTGGACTCATTGTTTAGCCATTGATTGCTTTTAATTTGACTTGCTTTCCTCCAACTTAAGTAATTCATTCGTTTAATGGTTATTGGGTATCACCTTACAGGCTGTTTAGTGTCCCAGACACTGGGGTACAGATCTGAACAAAGAAAACCAATATCCCTGCTTCCTAGAGCTTACAGTAAGGGAATAAAAAAAAATGAACAAATGACACAATTGAAATATGCTAGTGGATGACAAGGAGAAGGCAATGGCACCCCACTCCAGTCCTCTTGCCTGGAAAATCCCATGGACGGAGGAGCCTGGTAGGCTGCAGTCCATGGGGTCACTGAGAGTTGGACACGACTCAGTGACTTCACTTTCACTTTTCACTTTCATGCATTGGAGAAGGAAATGGCAACCCACTCCAGTGTTCTTGCCTGGAGAATCCCAGGGACGGAGGAGCCTGGCGGGCTGCCATCTATGGGGTCACACAGAGTTGGACACGACTGAAGTCACTTAGCAGCAGCAGCAGCAGCAGTGGATGACAAATGCTATGGAACAAAACCAAGCAAGAATATGGTGTGTGTTTGTGTGTGTGTTTAGGAAGCCTGTGTACATGCTAAGCTGATTCAAAGTCTGACTCTTTGAAACTATATGGATTGTAGCCTGCTCCTCTGTTTCTGAGATTCTCCAGGGAAGAATTCTAGAGTAGGTTGCCATGCCCTCCTCCAGGGCATCTTCCCAATCCAGGAATCGAATCCATGTCTCTTATGTCTCCTGCCTTAGCAGGCAGATTCTTTACCACTAGCCCATATGTTTAGGATGCAAGGCAACAAAACATTTAGTTCAGTTCAGTTCAGTTCAGTCACTAAGTTGTGTCTGGCTCTTTGCAATCAACTGGACTGCAGCATGCCAGGCTTCCCTGTCCATCACCAACTCTTGGAGTTTACTCAAATTCATGTCCATTGAGTCAGTCATGTCATCCAACCATCTCATGCTCTCTCTCCCCCCTTCTCCTCCCGCTTTCAATCTTTCCCAGCACCAAGGTCTTTTCCAATGAGTCAGTTCTTTGCATCAGGTGGCCAAAGTATTAGAGTTTCAGCTTCAGCATCAGTCCTTCTAATGAATATTCAGGACTGATCTCCTTCAGAATGGACTGGTTGGATCTCCTTGCAGTCCAAGGGACTCTCAAGAGTCTTCTCCAACACCACAGTTCAAAACCATCAGTTCTTCGGCACTCAGCTTTCTTTCTGGTCCAACTCTCACATGCGTACATGACTACCGGAAAAACCATAGCTTTGACTAGACAGACCATTGTTGGCAAAGTAATGTCTCTGCTTTTTAATATGCTGTCTAGGTTGGTCATAGCTTTTCTTCAAAGGAGTAAGCATCTTTTAATTTCATGGCTGCAATCACCATCTGCAGTGATTTTGGAGCCCAGAAAAATAGTCTGTCACTGTTTCCATTGTTTCCCCATCTATTTGCCATGAAGTGATGGGATCAGATGCCATGATCTTAGTTTTCTGAATGTTGAGCTTTAAACCAACTTTTTCGCTATCCTCTTTCACTTTCATCAAGAGGCTTTTTAGTTCCTCTTCACTTTCTGCCATAAGGGTGGTGTCATCTGCATATCTGAGGTTGTTGATATTTCTTGATTCCATCTTGTGCTTCTTCCAGCCCAGCGTTTCTCATGATGTACTCTGTAAATAAGTGGGGTAACAATATACAACCTTGACATACTCCTTTCCCTACTTGGAACCAATCTGTTTTTCCATGAACAACAGCAAACCATATGACTACTTAAAGGAAGGCTTTTTCAGTCAGGGATAAAAATAGGGATGGGGGCAGAGCAATAAAACTGTGTGTATCTGGAACAGAATACAATAGCAGAGCAGTAGGAGGCAAATCAGAGAAGTAATGAAGGCTAAAGAGTATAGACTTTGAAGACGATTTTAAGGACTTTTAATGTTTATTCTGTAATATAAACTTTGATGGGACTAGTCTGTGCTCTGACTACTGTGTTAAGACTGCAAAGAGTCAAGGGAAAAAGGAATCAGGTTAAGGAGCTCAGGATTAAGAGACTTTGCATTTGCTCAGGTAAAAAATGATCAATTTCTAGATACAGTTTTAAGGTACATCTAAGGGGCTGGATGAACTGGATGGATCTACTGTAGATGTGAGAAAAGTCAAGATGTTTAACCTGAATAACTGATTGGAGTGGTATTTATTGAAATAGAAGCAACTGGAAACTAGGAATTTGGGGAGAGACTTATTGGGAGCTAAAATCTGAATTCAGTTGATTTGAGATATTTCTTAGACATCTGTGTGTAGTCAGATTTTAAAAATTCTAGAGTGTAAAGAAAATAGGGACAAGTCCAGATATAAATTTTGGAGTCATCAAAATCTAAACTCTCTTTGAAACCCAAAGGCATCATGGAAGACTACTAAGACCAAAAAATAGTAAAAACGTGAAAGTGTTACTTGCTCAGTCATGTCTGACTGCAACCTCATGTATTATAGCCCTCCAGGTGCCTCTGTCCATGGAATTCTCCAGGCAAGCATACTAGAGTGGGTAGCCATTCCCTTCACCAGGGGAACTTCCTGACCCAGGGATTGAACCCGGGCCCCCTGTGTTGCAGGCAGATTCTTTACTGTCTGAATCATCAGAGGACCCCACAAAGACCAAAGAAGGATACAACTGTTTGCAGGGAATGCAGAAGTGTCCATGATGAAAGCAAGGTGAAAGGCATTTCCTAGAAAAGCCATGAAACCTAACGGTAAGAATAAAAGAAACTGATGTTGCTTACTGGCACATGGGAGGGTCAGAGGGCAACAGATAAAGATCATAAGGATGAGCCTGAATTCCTAAAAGAGGAAAAGCTTTGCATGGTATTCAGAATATATGTTCATTCAAAGGGAAAATCTGAATTACATTTTTAAAGTGTTCTTCTATAAAGGTTTGCATATAAACATTAACCTTTTTTTAAAATTTTCAGTAATTTGGAAAATCTAGTTCAAGAGACATATACCTTACCATTCTAAAAACTGAAATGTTACTGTTATCCCCACCTGTGGTATGTGGTCCACTGGAGCAGGGAATGGCAATACTACATCAGTATTCTTGCCTTGAGAATGCCATGAACAGTATGAAAAGGCAAAAAGATAGGACACTGAAAGATTAATTCCCCAGGTCAGTAGGTGCCCAATATGCCCAATATGGAGAAAAGTGAAGAAATAAATCCAGAAAGAATGAAGAGACAGAGCCAAAGTGAAAACAACACCCAGTTGTTGATGTGACTAGTGATAGAAGTAAAGTCTGATGTTGTAAGAATAATATTGCATGGGAACCTGGAATGTTAGGTTCATGAATCAAGGTAAATTGGGGGTGGTCAAACAGGAGATGGCAAGAGTGAACATTGAAATTTTAGGAATCAGTGAACTAAAATGGACTGAAATGGGTGAATGTAACTCAAATGACCATTTTATCTACACTGTGGGCAAGAATCACTTAGAAGAAAGTAGCCCTCATAGTCAACAAAAGAGTTGAAAACGCAGTTCTTTGATGCAATCTCAAAAGCAACAGGATGATCTCTGTTCATTTCCAAGGCACACCATTCAATAACACAGTATTCCAAATCTGTGTCCCAACCACTAGTGCTGAAGAAGTTGAAGTTGAAGAGTTCTATGAAGACCTACAAGAGCTTCTAGAACTAACAAGAAGAAAAAGACGTTCTTTTCATTATAGGGGTTTGGAATGCAATAGTAGGAATTCCAGTAGAGATACCTGGAGTAACAGGCAAGTTTCGCCTTGGAGTACAAAATGAAGCAGGGCAAAGGCTAACAGAGTTTTGCCAAGAGAATGCACTGGTCATAGCAAACCATCTTCCAAGAACACAAGAGAAGACTCTACACATGGACATCACCAGATGGTCAATACTGAAATCAGACTGCTTATAATCTTTGCAGCCAAAGATGGAGAAGCTCTATACAGTCAGCCAAAACAAGACTGGGAGCTGACTGTGCTTTGGATCATGAACTCTTTATGGCCAAATTCAGAATCAAATTTAAGAAAGTAGGGAAAACCACCAGACCATTCAGGTATGACCTAAATCACATCCCTTATGATTATACAGCAGAAGTGACAAACAGATTCAAGGGATTAGATCTGACAGCATGCCTGAAGAACTATGGATAGAGGTTCATGACATTGTACAGGAGACAGGGATCAAGACCATCCCCAAGAAAAAGAAATGCAAAAAGGCAAAATGGTTGTCTGAGGAGGCCTTACAAATAGCTGAGAAAAGAAGAGAAGCTAAAGGCAAAGGAGAAAAGGAAAGATACACCCATTTGAATATGGAGTTCCAAAGAATAGCAAGGAGAGATAAGAAAGCCTTCCTCAGTGATCAATGCAAAGAAATAGAGGAAAACAATACAAGGGGAAAGACTAGAGATCTCTGAAAGAAAATTAGAGATACCAAGGGAACATGTCATACAAAGATATGCAGAATAAAGGATAGAAATGGTATGTCAGAAGCAGAAGATATTAGAAAGAGGTGGTAATAAAACAGAGAAGAACTATACAAAAAAGATCTTCACAACCCAGATAACCATGATGATGTGATCACCCACCAAGAGCCAGACATCCTAGAATGCAAAGTCTTAGGAGGCAACCCTGCGAACAAAGCTAGTGGAGGTGATGGAATTCCAGTTGAACTATTTCATATCCTAAAATATGATGCTGTGAAAGTGCTGCACTCAATATGCCAACAAATTTGGAAAACTCAGCAGTGGCCACAGGGCTTGAAAAGGTCAGTTTTCATTCCAAACCCAAAGAAAGGCAATGTCAAAGAGTGCTCAAACTACCACACAATAGCACTCATCTCACACACTAGCAAAGTAATGTTCAAAATTCTTCAAGCCAGGCTTAAAAAGTACATGAACCATGAACTTCCAGCAATCCAAGATAGATTTAGAAAAGGCAGAAGAATAAGATATCAAATTGCCAACATTTGTTGGATCATCGAAAATGCAAGAGAGTTCTAGAGAAACATCCACTGCTTTATTGACTACACCAAAGCCTTTGACTGTGTGGTCACCATAAAGTGTGGAAAATTCTTAAAGAGATAGGAATACTAGACCACGTGACCTGCCTCCTGAGAAATCTGTATGCAGGTCAAGAAGCAATAGTTAGAACAGAACATGGACCAACAGGAGTACGTCAAGACTGTACAGTGTCATCCTGCTTATTTAACTTTTTTTTTGTGTGTGTGTGTAATAAAGTTTTATTAAAGTATAAAGGAGATAGAGAAAGCTTCTGACATAGGCATCAGAAGGGGGTAGAAAGAGTACCC
>NW_024070186.1:137540362-137868534 GCF_014754425.2 Oryx dammah | reverse complement strand
GGAAACAGTATAGACTATTTTTCTGGGCTCCAAAATCACTGCAGATGGTGACTGCAGCCATGACATTAAAAGACACTTGTTCCTTGGAAGAAAAGCTATAACCAGGATGGATGTTTGGATGGCATCACTGACTCAATGGACATGAGTTTGAGTAAACTCTGGGAGTTGGTGATGGACAGGGAAGCCTGGTGTGCTGCGGTCCATGTGTTGCAAAGAATCAGACACAACGAAGTGAGTGAATTGAACTGTGGTATGTGGGAAAATTAAGAAACTTTTAGACAATAGTTAACAATGCTGTATTATGTGCTTGAAAGTTGCTAAGCAAATAGATCTCAGTTCTCAGAACAAGAAAAAATTTTGTAACCACATGAAGTAATGTATGTTAACTTGCTGTGATAATCATTTTGCTATATGTCTATAAATCACGTTGTATTCCTTTATACAATGTTTTATGTCAATTATATCTCAAAAAAACTGTGGGGTTACTCAGACAGGACAGCAAACTTGTCTTGTTCTTTATCTTATTCTTCTACCCCATCTGCTTATTGAGCTTTTAGAAAGTTCAGATTATACATTACTAATGGACTCAACTATTTGGACCTACCATCTGTAGCCTGAAGAAATTATTTTTTTTTGTACAGAAATTTTAAAAACAACCAAGTGATGCCTATTAAGTAAACCAAATCTTTGCTAGAAAGTTTAAGTGTCACTGGAATTAAGCAACTCCGTTTTCTCAATGGCGATCTTAATTCAGGAGTGTTTTGTAAAGATGTAAACAGGGTTGAGCAGATTGTTCTCTTTCCCGAGGTTACAGTCAAACGGTGGCCACAGGAAAAATAACTTCCAAGAGTTTCTTTGTTTGATCCATCAGGGAAGGAGGGAAAGAAAATATTTTAATAGTTCTATATATTGATAGTTTGTTAAAAGGAAAGCCTGTCTCCACTATTTTGTAAAGCTGTCCAAACCCTATGCTTCATGTCCTGAAATTCACTCAGGGATGCTGAGTGTTTTCTCAGGTACTGTCTCAGAAATAATAAACTGCAATGGGAAAAAAAATGGCCTATGTTTTACATTAAAAAATAAACTAAATGGCAGAATGGCAGAATCTGACCTTTAATGTGGCTGCAATATGTCTGGAAGTATGAGTATTACTGCCATAATTTTTAGTTACCTATTCGCCAGATAACTGTAGTACTCATTTTAAAACAGTCTTATAGGACCTTGGTATGATTTAGAATCAAGAATCCATATGATGTCTTAATAGTTTCCAGTAAGCTTTCAGCTCCTATGAGTTTCTTTTCCACTTCCATAGCCACAACGTTTTTTAAAGTACACAGAATCTTAATTGGTAAACTACAGAGATCCCTTGAGATTTTTTTGTCCCAAAGTTTAAAAAATTTCTAAATAGAATACAAAAAAAGAGGCAAAGTTTAATTTTTCTTTTTTTTCAGTGAGCTTATATTTTTTTTTAGGAATCGAACCTGGGTCTCCTGCATTATAGGCAGATTCTTTACTATTTGAACTACCAGGGAAGTCCAAGAGTGTTAAAAATTCATAATAGTGTAATCTGAAAAAGAATATATATATATATAACTGAATCAATTTGTACCACTAAAATTAACACAACATTGTAAATCAACTATACCTCAATAAAAATGTGCAATAGTAGACTTTGATTAATCTGTTACTTTTAATTGAAACATTTCTATTGAGTTCATTTCTCAAATCCTATAGTGACTTTTGAGTGAAAATAAGATATCAAATAACACTATGTTATGTTATTTTGGCATAAATTGCATGCATATACTACCCTAAGATTTATATCAATTATCTTTAAGATGGTACTTCTCTATGAGTTTATCTATGAGGATAAGAATGAGGTCCAAAAAATTAATATTTCATAAGTATGAATCATAGTCATACCTTTGCTGTGGATGAAGATACCCAGGTTGTCTAAAATACCAGACGGTCTTTAACTGAAGTTATATCAACTTACTGGCTAAATTTAATGTGTCATGCTGAGCAGAGCACACTATTGCATGCGTTTCATTAATATAAAATCAGTTATGTATTATTTCTAAATACTAGTTATGATCAAAACCTTCCAAAATATATGATAGGTGAAAATAGTCTTTCTAATTTTCATTGGAATATAGTAGATTTACAATATTGTGTTAGTCTCTGCTGTACAGCAAAGTGAATCGGTTACAAATATACGTATGTCTACTCTTTTTTATGTATATATAGGTCATTGCAGAGTATTGAGAAGAAGAGTTCACTGTACTATATAGTAGGTCCTTATTAGTTATTTATTTTATATATATACTGTGTATATGTCAATACCAATCTCCCAATTTATCCCTACTCCAGCCCCTGCTTTCCCCCTGATAACCATGTTTGTTTTCTACATCTGTGACTCTATTTGTTTTGTAAATAATTTCATTTGTACTATTTCTTTTAGATTCCACATATAAGTGATATTAAATGATATTTGTCTTATAGCGAGAGAAAGTAATTAAAAAAAAAAAACAAAACACCCTTAAACGAAAAACTTGGGAATGATAGAGTTTTAAGAAGCCATGATTAAAGACCCCAGGTTAATATAATCAAAACACTCTATAATTTCACTTATAATAAGATGTACGATGCCATCTAGAAATGAAACTTAAAATTATAAATCACAACAAACATTTTGTCAATTGAAATGCAACTTGGAAGAGCGTTTGAAATTTTAAAGCAAGCTGTATGATTGCTTTTATGTATATGTACATTTTTACTTGTAAATTATTTGGCAATCACTTGAAAATATTGCAGAATTTCATTCAAAAGTTGAAAGATATATCAGCTGTCTGAGTTGACTTTTCCTTCATAAGTCAAAAGCTAATGGATATACAAATGGCTCTTAAACTTTGTTTCTATCTTCACTCTTTCCCTTATGATCACAAAACTAAATCAGCAAGGATCCTCTAAGAATTTAGTGAAACAAAATTCTGGTGAACCAAAAGATCACCAAATAACATAAGAGAATCATTCTGATAGTTTCTAAATGGATTTGATCTGCACATCCAAAAACCCACTGTATTTCAAATTCAGAGTTTAATGACTAGATTAATCTTTACCATCTAAAGTATTATTTTTGATTTATGTTGGCTGACATTCTCTAACAATGGTTTTTCAAGATGAACTTTCCTTTTAAATTATTCAAGTTCATCACTGACATTGAATGATCAGCTAGTTTCAGTAGATGTAGACACATGCAGAGTATTTACTGTCTATGTTAAATTGTGCAGGATATTATACTTTTAAGGGCCAAGATGGACGAAAATGAAAATCTGGTCTTGTTTTGTTGAAAACAAAAAAGGTTTTTTTCTACTAGCCTCAGTCTATTTTATCAAGTGAGATTTATATAAAATTACTAAGAAACATAAAGTATTCAATTAAGAACTAATCCTGAGGTTGTGTGTTTTCCATTTTCCATTTACATCATCAGTAAATCATTTTAACTTGAAATGTATTAAATAAAACTATTTCATAATCTAATCTTCTACTTTTCAGGATTTATTAGAATAAAAATTACTTTTTAGAATAACTTTTTAACAACTAAAAGCTGTCATAAGAGCTTTTGAACTTTAACAAAAATTATTTATAAAATATAAACTTCAAAATGTGCTTCTGCCTTTCTCTCATATATAAGAAAGGAGAAACTATTTGGAAATGATGTGACTGACAAGGGATTAATTAATTTGCAAAATATGCAAACAGTTTATACAGCTCAATATCAAAAATAAACAAGCAAATAAAAAAATGGGAAGGAGATCTGAATGGCCAGTTCTCAAGACATACAGATGGCCAAAAGATATATAAAAAGATTCTCAATATGGCTGATAGAGAAATACAAATCAAAACTACAATGAGATTATCAATTCACACTGGTCAGAATGTCCTCATCAAAAAGCCTACAAATAAGAAATTCTGGAGAGGACAAGGAGAAAGGGAACCCTCTTACATTCTTGGTGAGAATGTAAATTGGTGCAGCCACTATGTAGAAACATACGGATGTTCCTTAAAAAACTAAAAAGCTATCATAGGATCCTACAATCCCACTCTTGGGCAAATGTCCAGAGAAAACCAAAATCTGAAAAGATATATGCACACCAATGTTTACTGAAGCACTATTTATAATAGCCAAAATACAGAAGCAACCTAAAAGTCCATCAAAAGATGAATGGATAAAAAATGGTGTATGCATGCTAAGTCATTTCAGTTGTGTCCGACTCTTTGCAGCCCTATGGGCTGCAGTCTGCCAGGCTCCTCTGCCCATGGGTTTCTCCAGGTAAGAATACTGGAATGGGTTGCCATGCCCTCCTTCAGGGGATCTTTCCAACCCAGGGATTGTGTTTCCTGTATTGGAGGTGGGTTTTATACCACTAGCACCACCTGGGAAGCCACAAAGAATGGTATATATACACAATAGAATATTACTCAGCCATGAAAAGAATGAAATAATGCCAACTGCAGCAACAAAGATGGACCTAGACATTATCACATTAAGTAAGCCAGAGAAAAACAAATATCATGTCTGTTATATGTGGAATCTAAAAAAAAAAAAAAACACACACACACACAAATGAAGTTATTTTCAAAACTGAAAGACACTCACAGATGTATGAAGACAAGCATATGGTTACCAAAGGGGAAAAGGTGGGGCAGGGAGAGGAATAAATTAGGAGGCTGGGATTAACTTACACACATTACTATATATAAAATAGGTAACCTACAAGGACCTACTAAATAGCACATGGAACTATACTCAATAATATATAATAATTATAAGAAAAAATATGTATATAATGAAATTAAAAGACGTTTACTCCTTGGAAGGAAAGTTATGACCAACCTAGACAGCATATTGAAAAGTAGAGATATTACTTTGCCAACAGAGGTCCATCTAGTCAAGGCTATAGTTTTCCCAGTGGTCACGTATGGATGTGAGAGTTGGACTATAAAGAAAACTGAGTGCCAAAGAATTGATGCTTTTGAACTGTGGTGTTGGAGAAGGCTCTTGAGAGTCCCTCAGACTTCAAGGAGATCCAAAAAGTCCATCCTAAAGGAAATCAGTCCTGAATATTCATTGGAAGGACTGATGTTGAAGCTGAAACTCCAATACTTTGGCCACCTGATGCAAAGAGCTGACTCATTTGAAAAGACCCTGATGCTGGGAAAGATTGAGGGCAGGAGGAGAAGGGGACGACAGAGGATGAGATGGTTGATGGCATCACCGACTCAGTAGACATGGGTTTGGGTGAACTCTGGGGGTTGGTGATAGATAGGGAGGCCTGGCGTGCTGCAGTTCATGGGATCGCAGAGTTGGACACGACTGAATGACTGAAATGAACTGAACTGATACACACATACACATGCATATATAAATACATATGACTGAATCACTATGTTGTACAACTAAAACTTACTTGATGTTGTAAAGCAACTTCAAATTTTTTTAAAAAGAAGGCACAACATAAAATTTAAGAAAATAATTTTATAAAAAGATTCTTAAATGTAAAAACTTGGGAATGGACATTATCTCTAAATTCCAAATGGTTTTATGCATTTAAAGGATGGAGTTTTTAGAACATGGATTAAGTCAAATAATTTATTATATTAGATGTTCACTGTTGAATTAGAAATGGTTCCAGTCCTAGTATAATATGTTAAAGAAAGAAAACTCTTTTCAAAATAAGTGCCTATGAAATGCCTGGTTGTTCATATCCTCATTCAAGGAATTTCACTGTCAGCTAACCTTCTGGCCTTCACACTAAAAGACTTTTCTGTTATTCAGTTAGCACCAAATTCATAAGTAACATACTGTATAGTTCACTTTGATCTTTCTTGTGTGTCTGTGTGCAAAGTCACTTCATTCATGTCTGACTTTGTGCACCCCTATGAACTGTAGCCTGCCACACTCCTCTGTCCGTGGGATTCTCAAGGCAAGAATACTGAAGTGGGTTGCCATTCCCTTCTCCAAGGAAAATCCCCCACCTAAGGATCGAACCCTCATCTCTTACATCTCCTGCACTGGCAGGTGGATTCTTTACCACTAACACCCCCTGGGAAGCCCTTCTTGTGTGTTTGATTCCCTGCAAATTATAAGATCCCAAGGGCAGGGATCTTTGTTTTGGTCACTACAATAGTTCAGGAACAATGCCAGATGCATAGTATATACTCAATATATTTTGGAAAAATTGCACAGACCATTTCCTCAGAAATTAATAAGCAACTGGTTTCTAATATAATACAGTTAAATTTTGATCACCTTTCCCAAATCAAGTAAATTATTTTGTATCATAAGAATTTATTGAAATAAAAATGTATATGAACATTTTAGCAATACACTATTAAATCCAAGCACTGCAATTTTTAAACCCTAACATGTTTACAGTGGTGAAATAATGAAGAATGAGTACCAATGCAAAAAGAACAGTGACTTATCTATAGTTAAGTGCTATACTCAGCTTCATTAAACTGATGGCCTGTTTCTCTACATCACTGTGTTACCGAGAGTAAGATATTAACCAGATATTGTTGTTATTGTTCAATCACCCAGTCATATCCAACTCTTTGTGACCCCATGGATGCAGCACAGCAGGCCTCCCTGTCCTTCACCATCTCCCAGAGTTTTCCCAAGTTCATGTCCATTGAGTCGGTGATGCCATCCAACCATCTCATCCTCTGTCGTTCCCTTCTCCTCCCGCCTTCAATCTTTCCCAGCATCAGGGTCTTTTCCAATGAGTCAGTTCTTTACATCAGGTGGCCAAAGTATTGGAGCTCCAGCTTCAGTTCTTCTAATGAACATTCAAGTTTGAGTTCCTTTAGGATTGACTGGTTTGAGCTCCTTTTTCTCCAAGGGACTCTCAAGAGTCTTCGCTAGCACCAGAGTTACAAAGCATCAATCCTTCTGTGCTCTGCCTTCTTTACATCCAGCTCTCATATCTGTACATGATTACTGGAAAAACCATAGCCTTGAATATATGGACCTTTGGTGGCAAAGTGATGTCTTTAATATGCCGTCTAGGTTTCTCATAGTCAGATATTATTCAGATATTAAAAATATTCTCTCTTTGCTAGGGCTGCCTTAAATTATCACATAGTAAGTGACTGAAAGCAGTAGATATTTATTCTCCCACAGTTCTGAAGACTAAAATTCTGAAACCAAACTTTTGGCAGGGCCACATTTCCACTGAAGGTTCTAGGGAAGAAGACATCCTTGCTTCTTCCTAGCTTCTGGTGGCTCCTGGACATCCCTAGAATTCTTGACTTGCAGCTGCATCATTCCAAGCACTTCCTCTGTCTTCACATGGCTTTCTCCTTGCCTGTGTGTTTGTGTGTGTGTTTGTATTCTCTTCTTGTAAGAATACTAGTCATTGCATTGAGGGCCCACCTCAAGATAGGCTCAGATGGTAAAGAATCTGCCTTTGATACAGGAGACCCAGGATCAATCCCTGGGTTGGGAAGATCCCTGGGAGAAGGGAATGGCAATCCACTCCAGTATTCTTGCCTGGGAAATCCCTAGGACAGGCAAGCCTGACAGGCTACAGTCCATGGGGTCTCAAAGGGTGGGACAGGACTGAGTGACTAACACTTTTGCTTTCACTTTCAAGATCCTTAATTAAATCTACAAAGACTTTTCAAACACAATCATATTTACAGATAATAGGAGCTAGAATTTGAACACGATTTTTTGGATTACAATTCAGTGGACTGCAGTCTCTAAGCAGATAGACTGAAATATTGACTCCATTCAATCCCTTTTCTATTTTAAGAATTCTTAAGCTTTTGCCAAATATATCACATGTCTAAGGTATGTGAAAGAGTATCTCTGAGAGAGTATCTCTGAAAATGATGGAAAAACAGACCACCTGACCTGCCTCTTGAGAAATCTGTATGCAGGTTAGGAAGCAACAGTTAGAATTGGACATGGAACAACAGACTGGTTCCAAATAGGAAAAGGAATATATCAAGGCTGCATATTGTCACCCTGCTTATTTAACTTATATGCAGAGTACAACATGAGAAACGCTGGGCTGGATGAAGCACAAGCTGGAATCAAGATTGTCAGGAGAAATATCAATAATCGCAGATATGCAGATGATACCATCCTTATGGCAGAAAGTGAAGAAGAACTAAAGAGCCTCTTGATGAAAGTGAAAGAGGAGAGTCAAAAAGTTAGCTTAAAGCTCAACATTCAGAAAACTAAGATCATGGCATCTGGTCCCATCACTTCATGGCAAATAGATGGGGAAACAGTGGTAACAGTGGCAGACTGTATTTTCTTGGTCTCCAAAATCACTGCAGATGGTGACTGCAGCCATGAAATTAAAAGATGCTTACTCCTTGGAAGGAAAGTTATGACCAACACAAACAGCATATTAAATACCAGAGACATTACTTTGCCAACAAAGGTCCATCTAGTCAAAGTTATAGTTGTTCCAGTAGTCAGGTATAGATGTAAGAGTTGGACTATAAGGAAAGCTGAGTGCCAAAGAATTGATGCTTTTGAACTGTGGTGTTGGAGAAGACTCTTGAGAGTCCCTTGGACTGCAAGGAGATCCAACCATTCCATCCTAAAGGAAATCAGTCCAGAATATTCATTGGAAGGACTGATGCTGAAGCTGAAACTCCAGTACTTTGACCACCTGATGTGAAGAACTGACTCATTGGAAAAGACCCTGATGCTGGGAAAGACTGAAGGCAGGAGGAGAAGGGAACGACAGAGGATGAGCTGGTTGGATGGCATCACCGACTCAATGGACATGAGTTTGAATAAACTCTGGGAGTTGGTGATGGACAGGGAGGCCTGGCGTGCTGCAGTACATGAGGTTGCAAAGAGTTGGACACAACTGAGTGACTGAACTGAAGGTATGTGAGAAATGAGATGGAGGATATAAAGAGGAAAATTAGTTATCTTTATTTATAATTACTTCTTATATTCATCTTACTCTCTGAAATTAATTGTATATGTAAAGGAGTAAAAAGTATCTTACCCTCAATAATTAAAGTACATTCTTCAAGAATAAAAACAAAAAGAGCAGTTAGAAACATACTGTATTAAGATTTGTACCTTGAAATAACAGCTTACTTAGAAGTTTAATTTAACAGACTATTGAATTAATTTATATCCTAATTTTATATATTTGTCAGTGTAATTCTTTAGATACAATTATATCTACCATTTTTCATTATATAAATTTTATTGTGTTAATGGTATTAAAACTATGAATATTGAAGAGACTTTTTTTTTTAAAGCCTTGAATCAACACTAAGCCAAAATCTCTAATGGCTAAAATCCAAAAAAGCAGGCAGTGAAAAAGTGAAAAATGCTAGCAAAAATGCAGAGCAAGAGGAAAAGTTGTTCATTGCTGGTGGGAACACAAAAGTGTATAGCCACTTTGCAAGACAGTTTGGCAGGTTCTTGCATGCATTTTATCATAAGACAGCAATAGACCTGCTACATGCTGCTGCTGCTGCTGCTAAGTCGCTTCAGTCGTGTCCAACCCTGTGCAACCCCATAGACGGCAGCCCACCAGGCTCCCTCATCCCTGGGATTCTCTAGGCAAGAATACTGGAGTGGGTTGCCATTTCCTTCTCCAATGCATGAAAGTGAAAAAGTCAAAGTGGAGTCGTTCAGTCGTGTCCAACTCTTAGCGACCCCATGGACTGCAGCCCACCAGGCTCCTCCGTCCATGGAGTTTTCCAGGCAAGAGTACTGGAGTGGGGTGCCATTGCCTTCTCTCGAGCTCCTACATACTTATCCAAATAAACTTAAAATATATATCCACACAAAAATCTTCATATGAGCTATAGAACTTTCTTCATAATAGTTCCAAACTGGAATCTACCAAGATGTCCTTTAAAAATGAATGGGTATACATATATTTACTGTTCATGGAGTTTTCAAGGCAAGAATACTGGAGTGGTTTGCCATTCTCTTCTCCAGTGGACCACATTTTGTCAGAACTCTGTCCATGGGGTCTCACAGTTGAACATGACTTAGCAACTGGAGAACAACAATCTATACATTTGTATACCAAGGGGTTAGAGGGGGATGGGATGAATTGGGAGGTTGGGGTTAACAAATATCCATATTGATAATAGATAGCTACTGAGAACCTACTGTATAGCTCAGGAAACTATTCAGTCTTCGGGGTGACCTAAAGGGGAAGGAAATTTAAAAAGAGTTTATATATTTGTGATCAGATGGTAAAGTGTCTGCCTACAATGTGGGAGACCTGGGTTCAATCCCTGGGTAGCAAAGATCCCCTGGAGAAGGAAATGGCAACCCACTTCAGTATTCTTGCCTGGAAAATCCCATGGATGGAGGAGCCTGGTTGGCTACTGTCCATGGGATCGCAAAGAGTCGGACACAACTGAGCGACTTCACTATTACTATCACTATATATATAACTATATATAACTAATTCACTTTGTTATACAGTAGAAACTAACACAACATTGTAGCAACTATATGCCAATAATTTTTTTTTTTAAGTGAATGAGTTAAACTGTGGTACATCAATACAATGGTAAAGTATTCAGAAATAAGAAGAAACAAGCTATCAAGTCATGAGGAGATACGGGGGAAGTGTAAAAGGATATTGCTGATAAAGAAATCTGAAAAGGCTATACACTATAATTCCAAACACATGACATTGTAGAAAATGCAAATTTGTTGACAGTAAAAAAAAAAAAAAAAAAATCGGTGATTACCGGAGGTTCAGGGAGGAGGGAATGGATGAACATGTAGAGTACAGGGGATTTAAGGCAACAAACCTACACTGCATAACCCTAGAATGGTGAATACATGACATTATACATTTGTCAAAAACATACTGAGACAGCCTGGAGGGGTGAGATGAGTGGGAGGTGGGAGGGAGGTTCAAGAGGTAGGGGACTTGTGTACACCTATGGCTGACTCATATGATATATGGCAGAAACCAACACAATAATGTAAAGCAATTATCCTCCAATAACATACATTTAAATAAAAAAAGAAAAGAAAAACAGAACTACAAACACGGAGTGAACCCTAATGTAAACAATGGAGTTTATTGAATGACACATCGATATTGGTTCATCAGTTGTAAGAAATGTACCACAATCATCAAGATGCTAAAGTGAGAAACTGTGGAAACAGGAAGTAAAGGTGAAAGAAATACTCTGTACTCAATTTTGTGAAAATCTAAAACTGTTTTTAAAATTCGAGTTTATTAATAAAAAATATCATGTTTTTTCTTAATCCTAAATCAAGTTTGATTGAAAAAATTCAGCCCTTGAGAATGATGTAGGATTACCTTCCTGACCCAAGCTGCCTGGTTTATGAGCAATCATTCTATTTTCTTCTTTTGTATATTTTTGTATACTTTTGTCTATTTTGGGGAGCTCTGTTACAATGATATCTAAAACCCAGAAAATAAATCTGTATTTGAGAACTAAATCTACAAATGTAAACTTATTAGCATTTTAGATTTTCTATCCAGCAGGAAATTACTTAATCAATTTATTTTAATTCTTTGGCCTGTAGGATCTCTCTCAATATCTTTAAAATGGCCTTAGACAGGGGCTGAAATTTTCATTTAAAAAAAAATGTCATTTCAGATTGATTTTATAATATTTTGGATTCAAGGATAAGTGTATGCATTAAATGACAATGCCGATACTCTAATATGTACATTATTTTTCATTTCCTCTATCTCTTTGAGCACCCATTGGGGCAGAGCTATCTAATGCAACTGAATGTGTCTTTTCCCT
Source organism: Oryx dammah (assembly GCF_014754425.2). NCBI lineage: Eukaryota > Metazoa > Chordata > Mammalia > Artiodactyla > Bovidae > Oryx > Oryx dammah. Next base: position 137,856,729 of record NW_024070186.1, on the reverse strand, counting down.
TTTGATGATATTATTATAGCCCTTCTTTGAAGATTTCCATGTTTGTGAAATAATACATAACATTAACATGAGGAACATTTCTGGGAGTCACACAGAAGAATAATGTGACTCCTAGATATGCTTCTTATGTTAATGTTATGTATTATTTCACAAACTCAATATTGTTAAATAGTTAAGTTAGTTAAGTCGCTTAGTTGTATCCAACGCTTTGTGACCCCATGGACTGTAGCCCACCAGGCTCCTCCATCCATGGGATTCTCCAGGCAAGAATACTGGAGTGGGTTGCCATTTCCTTCTCCAGGAGATCTTCCCGACCCAGGGATCGAACCCAGGTCTCCCGTATTAGAGGCAGACGCTTTAACCTCTGAGCCACCAGGGAAGCCCCATTGTTAAGTAATTAGCCTCCAATTAAAATAAATAATCTTTTTTAAGTATGTTGTTTATCCTTCTAAAATACCACCACAAACAGCAAAAATTTTTGAGTGCAAAACATCAAGAAAACCTGGTCTTTGAGAGTCTGGAGATTATTTTTTTGTATGGCAATAATTATGCCAAACAACAACAACGTCAGATCACATTGACTAAATTTATTATGATTTCAATGAAGCTGTATTATTTTAAATAATTGTAATAGTGCCTTCTGTTTTTAAAGTTCTATAAAGTTCATGGTAGACTTTGAGATACTAAAGGGGCAAATAAACAATTTCAATAACTCTTTGCACTATTTTAACCTTGTTGCAACATTTGCATTATCTTCTGTAAAATGAAGCATATGATCTTGCTTTGATTTCCCATTTCACCATGATTAATAGAATGCAAAGCCTCCATAAAGTATTATATCTACCTAGGGAATACAGGAGTTCTTTATGTAATGTACTATGTTGCATCTAACTGAAAAGTCTAATTAATGTAGATGGTAGAGGCATCTATGTGCTTTCAACTGTCTGTTATTTGCTGACCTGTAGATAACTTTCAGCTTGCTATTTTCAAATAAATAATAAATTCCACTAATAACAATAGCTTTTCATTAACTAAATGCCCTGTGATTGTCAACTCAACTGTGTGCCTCTCTCCTTAATGGGGACTCAAAATGCTTAGGTAAGTTTAAATCATCATGAAATATTTATTTGGTTGCATTTGCAAATTATATACTACTCATGTGAGTAACTGTAAAGTAGACAAAGCTATGTTTGCTTTTCCTTCCTTCCATTTGATGGTCCTTTGATCAGATGCTTTTGGCCTTAATTATCATTTTCTTGGCTTCCTTGGAACTTGTATGGTGGCAATTCTGTATAGCATTCAGTGTGCTATAAATTTGGGTATTTTTCCAAGACTTGTTGGCAAGAACATGAGCTCTCAGCAAGCACCAGTGACCCTATGGTGCAGGCTTCTGCAGCCCTCAATAACATAGACCTAGTTGTGCTTAGAAGGCATGGATGAGGCAGTGATTATAAAGGAAAAAAAAAAAAAAACAGTTTACAGGAAAGTATTGGTGTTAGGGTTAGATAGAAACAAATGCACTTCCCTAATTAAGCTACTTTTTATGTTGTATTGTTCTGTCTTGAGACAAAGGAATGACCTCCGGAGGGGCTAAATTTGGAATATTATTTGTTCATAAGCTCAACAATCACCATGCCACATGGTCTCACTTTGCTTCTAAATAGTCTTACTGTATAGTATAAGTAGTATCAATAGTATATATGAGAAAGTAGTCTTCCCGTGGATGCAGCCTTATCAGGCTTACGTGATTTCTTGGAAAGAGGCAGTAGAGATGACCCTGTGCACAGGACTAACGATGCCTGCTTCTGAGAGGCAGCCTGAACATTACTCTTAGATATACCCCACACTCAGTTCAGTACTCGGGTGCCAAAAGCAAAGCGTTTAAGCAAAAAAATTAGGAGGGGTTTTATGGACTGTAGCCTACCAGGCTCCTCTATCTATGGAATTTTCCAGGCAAGAACACTGAAGCAGGTAACCATCGCTTCTCCAGGGGATTCCTGACCCAGGGATGGAACCCGAGTCTCCTGCATTGTCTTAGATTCGTCACCATCTGAGACACCAGGGAAGCCCAATTGAAAAAGAAAGGAACCTCAAGTAAGACCTTTGATGGGGGGGTTCTAATAGGGCACATTTTAAACTTTGCAAAAAAAACCCCACATCTTTTTCCCAAACACCATTTGCTTAGAGAGGAGGTAATATTCACAGGTGGGCCATGATCGTAATCCAAATATGATAGATTCACAGTGCCAAAATTAAGTTGTCCCAGTAGGTTCCAGTTCATTTTCAAGATTCAGGTTAGGACGATTGGTAGTAACTGCTATCCTGGCAAAAACAACACTGACATGGTATCCTCAGATACCACTGAGTCCCTATTATGTTCCTCAGCAAAAGATACTAGGTTTTGGAAACATAAATTGGCCTGTGATAACTGCTCAGGAAGATGGAAATTTGCTTGCGTTTTTAACTGAGTTTGATGAAGGCAAATGCTATTGTAATCTATGTCTTATTAAGTCTTTGGTCTCTTTAAAAAGTCAAGCATGTGATAAACCATACCAATATTTTCTTAGGTCAGCTTCCAAAGACAACAGAAATAAAAGCAAAACTGAACAGATGGGATCTAATCAAACATACAAGCTTTTGTACAACAAAGGAAACCACAGACAAAAGGAAAAGACAACCTGCAGAATGGGAGAAATATTTGCAAACAGGGAGAACAAGGGATTAATTTTCAAAATACACAAACAACTCACACAACTCAACAACAACAAAGAAGACATATAGATGGCCAATTGGCACATGAAAAGATGCTCAACATCATTAATTATTAGAGAAATACAAATCAAAATGATAATGAGATACCACCTCACATCTGTCAAAATGGCCAGCATTAAAAAGTCTAAAAATAACAAATGCTAAGAGAGTGTGGTGAGAAGGTAATCCTTCTCTACCGTTGGTGAGAATGTACGTTGGCGCAGCTACTATGGAAAACAGTATAGAGGTTCTGCAAAAACTAAAAATAGAGTTGCCATATGATCTGCAGTCTCACTCCTGGGTGTATATATATCCAGACAAAGTGAAAGTGAAAGTCACTCAGTCGTGTTTGACGCTTTGCGACCCCGTGGACTATATAGTCCATGGAATTCTCTAGGCCAGAATCCTGGAGTGGGTAGACTATCTCTTCTCCAGCAGATCTTCCTGACCCAGGAATCTAACTGAGGTCTCTTGCATTGCAGGTGGATTCTTTACCAACTGAGCTACCAGGGAAGCTAAATAATTCAAAAAGATACATGCACCGCTATGTTCATAGCAGCACGATTCACCATAGCCAAGACATGGAAACAACTTAGATGTCCAACAAGAGATGAGTGGGTAGAGAAGATGCGGTACATATGTACAATGGAATTCTATTCAGCCGCAAAAAAGAACGAAGCTAGAGATTATTATACTAAGTGAAGTAAGTCAGAAAGTGAAAGACAATACCATATGATATCACTTATATGTCGAATCTAAAATATGACATAACTGGACTTATCTAAGAAACAGACTGTGGTTACCAAGGGGAGGGGGAAGGGAGAAGGAGGGAGGGGGAAGGGAGAAGGATGGAGCAGGAGTTTGGGGTTGGTAGATACAAAACAAGCACCTATAGGATGTATAAACAACCGTGTCCTACAGTATAGTAGAGGGAGTTATATTCACTATATAGTCACATTTTACATTAATATTTTAATTTGAAATATTGAAAATATATATGTATATATATACATATACATACATATACATTTTAATATTTTTCACCATCATGGTTTTTCCCAGGATATTGAATATAGTTCCCTGTGCTATACAGCATATATATATATATATATATAAAAATCACTTTTATGTATGGCAGAAATTGACACAATGTTGTACATTAGCTATAGTAATACTAATTAAATTCATCCAATCCTCTCTCCTCTGTTCCTAAGCTTGTTGAGGTTGTCATGATCTGGACCATCACCATCCAGGGGAACAACTGACTTATTTCTTGCCAATCTTATATAGACTTTTCACACCATACTGAGGACACTTCTAAAATATCATCCCAATCCTCTGCTTAAAATCAGTCAGTAAGTAAAGCCTCAGCTCTTTAAAAATCTTTCCACACACACGTTCTATCACTTGTCCTTTTATATTCTGTTCAATTATACTGAATACATCTTACATATGCAAGTGTTCTTTTGCACCTAAACTTTTGCACAATATTATACAAACTAAAATACTGCTCTAGCACCTCCACTTCTTCCTTTACTTGACTATTTCTATTAATCTTGTATAGTTCTAATTATATAGGCTTTATTCAGGAAGATTTTTCTGACATCTAAACACCAATCTAGGTGCTCTTTCTAAGCTTAAAGTCAATCATGTCAAAGTTGGTTTTGAGACTATAGAAGCCATTGTGTAACTGATTCCACTCCAGACAGACACAGCCCAGCTCTCTAGGTATTAAGAATGTCTCTAATTGAGATTCAGAGAAAGATAGGGAAGAAGGCTTTGGATTTTTCACTCACAAAGGATGGCAGAAATTTGGATTTCAATCTGTTGGCCATTGGACTTCAATTTGCAAAAGGAATATTTTAATATTAATTTTCCCATAAAATTGATGAGGCAGACATATTCAACTTTTTATATCCCTATGTTGCTAACATTTTGTTAGTGAGCTATGAACATTTTTCTTGAAACATCTTTATGCTATATTTACTGAAACATAAAGAAACTTCTGATGCAACTGGATAAAGTTTTAATGCAACTAATTAAAGTTTAATTAAAAGAATTTCAATGTTTGTTGCATAGTAATCATGGATTCATTGTCCCAGTCAAACAATTTTAAGAGTCTTTTTTTTCCCCAGAAAGATACTCACAGATACAGGGGCTAGAATCAGAGGAGTGACCTCATGAAAGTGGCAGCTGGAGAATCAGATGTAGTTAATTTGAGGGCTAAATCCAGGGGGCTGCCCAGGTTTGGTGCTAGTGGTAAAGAACCCGCCTGCCAATTCAGGAGATGCAAGAAACATGGGTTCCTTTCCTGAGTCAGGAAGATCTACTGGAGAGGGTTCCTTCTTTGTGGAATTTCACTGGAAAATGTAATATTCTAGCCTCTCTCCATGCCCTTCACTCACTTTGTCCAATGGGAGATGCAGTGACTTTTCTAATAGGTAAATGTGATGAGGCTAAAATGGGCTTGCTCAACTTCCCCCACTCGCCCCTCTCAGGAGCTGCTTTTTGCCTGTAGAATGGAGACTTTCTCTGATTCTGCAGTAAGAGTTTGACTTAATGCTTAAGAGCCTTCTTCAGGTCTTGTTTTGTCATAATTGAATAGGTTCATCTGTCTAATTCTGGTGTTCATTTGCCAGGCCCATTGGTGATTACCTTAAGCTATATACTTCAGCTTCTACTAGCATTTCCTGGTAACTCAGTGGTAATGAATTCATTTGCAAGGCAGGACACACAGAGATGGCAGTTCAATTCCCTGGGTTGGGAAGATCCCCGGGACGAAGAAATGGGCAATCCATTCCAATGATCTTGCCTGGAAAGTCTCATGAGCAGAGGAGCCTGGCAGGTTGCATTCCATGAGGTCTCAGAAAACTTGGATATGAGTGAGCGAAACTGTTTATGTTTTCTGTACTTTTTTTCAAATCACTTTTTTAGATCCCACTGGGGAAAAAAGAAAACAGCGTTTGGTACCCTCAAAGATTCTAAACCTGTGCTCAGTCTAGCATCTTCAAACATATCTAACAGTTGTGTTTTCATTGGAGTAGTAATGAATTCATTCTCCTCAAATGTATGAATATTACTAACCAATACTACCAAAAATAAGAACAGGAATCATATCTCACATATCATTCTCTCTCTGGGTAATGCTTTTTTGATGAATGTTTCATTTTAAAATCCAAATTTCAAATAATGTACATTTTTCTCAATATAATACTGATCAGCTGATGTTTAAACAAGGTAGCTTTTAACTCTGTCTCCAAAACTCAACAAGATTATATTAATGTGTGGGGAAAGTTTTGGATTATAATCCAGATATGATTAAGAGGACAGCATCAGACATTATGTATTATGTATAGACATTTTGAGGAGGATACCAAGTATTAACATTAGGCAAGTATGTCTGAGATATCACTACAGTCAAAGGAGGTATCAAGGCCTGATGGATCACAAAGATGATAGAAGAGACACTCTTGAAAGTGACAGTGGTACAATGAAGAGCTGCTATTCTTAAAACAGTTTCTTCTTTCTGAAACATAATCACCAGAAGAGTAGAAAGTCCATTTTACAGTTTTTCATTCTCATTCATTGACCACCTCCACTGAAGCTATGATCAAGCACTCATGGCCAGGAAAATGATCACGCCTAAAAGTGTTTTTACAAAACTATCTCCTCCTTTGATATTTGCTTGATGTTTTTGCTTTTTAATACATTTTATTGTTGTTGTTTATTCCCCAGGTTCTTTTACAGGTATGGGCAGCCACATGACCTAGACCTGGCCAATGAAATATAAATGGAAGTCTGTGTGGCAGCATTTGTGGGAAATCTTTTATTATTATTATAAGTTTCCATCCATAACCATATGGTTGACCCTTTCCACTCATTTTGCCCATGTCCAGGTCCCTTTATCACCAAAAAAGACATTTTCAACCATTCAGCTTATTTTTTAGTTTTGTTCAAGTTTCAACTTTGCTTGGTGGGAAAACATTATGTAACAATTTCCAGTTGTTTTATTGTATTTTTTGTCCATTTTTACTGCTTTTAAAGATAAATTTATTTAATGTCAGGTATTTACTGTGTTGTAAATATAGTATTTTTGACTCTATAAACTTTACATGTTAATTCATACAAAGCAATTTTTAAAATATGAGCATAAAATGATATGCTAAGCATTTCACATATGTGTGTTACATGCATATACATACATGTGTGCTCACTCAGTCATATCCAACATCTAGTTTTCCCATTTGAAAAAAAAAAGGAACCAGGATTAAGCTCCTATTTAGCACAGTCACCCAAAATATCTGATTTTCAGAAATAGATTGTTGTTCAAATGCTGTACATTCTAGAAAGCACTTCTCAAATCACACAATATTAGTATATACAGACACACACACAGAGTGCTAATTTAAAATACACTTGCTAGTTGGACCTGCATGTATAAGTTCTCAATTGCTTTCAGTTCCCAGTATGACTGCTTTAGAATAAGTTACAGAATTTAGACAAAAATAATCACTTTTATGAACACTATTGGTAAAATTGAATTATTGGGCTGTGATGCAAACAAGCTATGGGCTTTAACAATAGTGCATTTGGAGAACTATATTCAATATCTTGTGATAAATCATAATGGAAAAGAATATGAAAAATATATAAATGTATAACTGAATCATTTTGCTGTAGATCAGAATTAACACTGTAAATCAAAACTACTTCAATAGTTTTTTTAAAGCTAAAATAGATAAAAAACAGGGAAGTCACAAACAAAGCAATGGATCATTTTCATTTAGGGATTTAGATCTCAGAATCTTAAAACTCAGATACTGTTAAAAACTGAGAGATTGGGATAGACACACATACACTATTGATACCATGAATAAAATAGATAACTAATGAGAACATACTGTATGGCTCAGGGAACTCTACTTAATGCTCTGTGGTGATCTGAATGGGAAGGAGGTCCATGAGGGCGGGCATGTATGTATATGTATGATGATTCATTTTGCTGTACAGTAGAAACTAACAACACTGTAGAGCAACTATACCTCCATAACTTTTAAAAAAAAATTAGTTATTACTTCCATCTGATCATTAGAAAAGATAGACCCCAAAAATATAATTTCCTATGAAATTCAGAAATGTAACATAAACAAGTTTATATAATTATTTAGATATTCAAAATACAGAGAAATACATATGCTAAACTGTTAAATATTAGAATTAATTATTGGAAAAACTTGGTCATGTGACACACTATACGCAAAAAATTTCTAATTAAAAAAAAAATGAATCACCTCAAGAATTTGTGAAGTACTTCATTTTCCTGTCTCCAAAATACTACTACGCCTTGTGGTATAGTATACTACTATACCTTCTGGATACTTTTAATAAACCTCCCGTATGGAATGAGCAAGAAGTCATGGGACTTCCTTGGTGGTTCAGTGGTTATGACTCCATGCTTCAAGTGCAGGGGGCATAGATTTGATCCTTAAATAGGGAACTAAAATTCCACACACCACATGGGAAAAAAATAAAGAGCCTTAAACTCAGTGTTCTCATTAGGCTACTTTTCTTCTCACATTATTCATGTATCCTGATTACTTCTTCCACCGGGAGGTCCCTCAGTTACCTTTATATTCTGATTACTCTAAATCTATAATCTCTAGCCCTTACCCCTTTTGAAAATAACTCTACACAATCAACTTATGAACATTTCCACTAAATGTCCAACAATTCAGTGTTTTCTGAATAAGCCCTCCTATATTCTCTAGCTCCGTAAATACTCCACCATCTGCCATGATATACAAAGAAGAGTGAACTTTACTCAGGTCTCACTGAAACTCACATGTAATCATCAAATCTCATTGGCAGCATTTCAATAATACTACTTAAATCCATCCAATTCTCTCCACTCTATTCCTAACCTTGCTGAAGTTGTCATGACCCGGACCATCATCATCCACTGGACCAATTTCCTCTCTTCTTGATCTTAACTAGGTATTCAAACTATAGTGAAGACACTTCTAAAATATAATCAAGACAATCCTTGCTTAAAATCAGTCAATAAGGACTTCCCTGGTGGTCCAGTGGTTAGGAATCTATCTGCCCATGCAGGGGACATGGGTTCGATCCCTGATCTGGGAGCCCACATGCTGCAGAGCAACTTAGCCTGTGAGCTACACCTCTTGAGATGCACTCTAGAGCCTGGGAGTCACAACTACTGTAGTGCATGCACCCTAGAGTCCATGCTCTGCGGAAAGAGAAGCCAACACAATGAGAAGCCCAAGCACCACAATTAGAGAGTAGGCCTAGCTTGCCACAATTAGATAAAAGCCTGAGCAGCAGCAAAGACCCAGGATAGCCACTAAATAAATAAGAACAAATTTTAAAAATCAGTCAATAAGAAAAACTGCAGTTCTTTAAATACCTTTTCAGACACACCTTCTATCACATGCTCTTTTATATTCTATTCAACCATACTGAATGTTTCCTACCAACACGCTATTTTGCATCTAAACCTTCGCAGAAGTTTACATAAGCTGAAATACTGCTCCAACAGCCCTACTTATTCCCTTACCTGACTACTTCTATTATACTTTTACAGTTTTATTTAGATAGGCTTTCTTCAGGAAGATTTCTCTCACATTGAAATACTAGGCTAATCTTTATCACTTACTACTTTGAACTGTAGTGGACCAATACTGGTTTGAATCTTTCACTGGTTACAAACATTATTTCAGGGACCTTGTCCTTTTTATATTCCCAGTCTTTGGTGCAGATATGAGCAAATAATAAGTGCTCAACCTTTATTTCCTAAAATTATTGAAGACTAACAGACAAGTAATATCACAGCCAGAAACAGGGACATTGACAATGGAAGCTGACTTAGGGACTAAAAATTACTTCTGTTTAGGAATATATTGAGATTAAAGCAACACTGGGATCCCTAAGGGAAAAGTTCTGATAGAGATTTGGTAATATAGAATTGAGCTTACAGGTGTAGGTTTTACCTGCACAAATCTTAGTGAAAACTGGAGTGGTAAAAGCAAACTAGGTTCTGAGCATAAAGGAAAAGCAACAAATCTTTGGAAGAAATTATGAAGGAGTTTAAATGATTCCTTTTATTGTTTTGTGTAGAAATCAATATTTCATTTGGCTTTCTGTTAATAGGGTGGAGGTAGTAGTAGATTTGTTTGCTTTGCTGACTAGCTTCATAAATCAGCTGATATAAAGTACATTGTTTATTATCAGCCTTTACTTTTCCTCAGAATAATAAAGCACAAAAAAATCCAAAGATATTTTGATTACTATTACAAAGATACTTTAATAACTATTCTGCTATTACAAAAGAGTTAATAGTACATACTTGACACATTAAAAAGAATACCTTTAAGATGATAGAAAATTTTATGAATTTCTGTTAAGGGGTCCTTGCTAAAATTGATGCAGTTGGTCACAAGGGAATGAGGAAATTATTAAATAAGAAGAAAGTGTTTGTGATAATAGTCATAAAACTATGTTTATATGATACAAAGTTTAATGGACAGATGTTTAGAAGAACATTGCTTTTTTTCAATTTTAGTTTCACACTGTTTTCAGGAAATGGGCAGAAACTGAGTGAAGATATTTATATTTCTCTAAACAATTCCACTTTCCCAAATGGTTTCATATTGATTTTGTGAATGCTTCTGCCCTCCTTCAAAATAATGTTTGTCAGTTACATACGCCAGTCACCACTTACAGTTAACTGTAACCCAGCAATGCTATAGGAAATGGAAATAAATATTTCCAGATGAAGACATATTTGAAAATCTTCCACATCAATAAAGGAGGAAATTTTTCTTGGTATTTTGAAATGCTGTTATTTTTAATTCATTTTAATAAAGGTTTTATGTTGAAAATTTTACAGTAACAGCACAAGTTGTTTGAAATATAGCTGGTAATAAACCAGGTTAAAAGGGAATATAATTTGAGTTGATTAGAAATCTTTAGATTAGGAATAACAGGCAGGATATTTTTGCCATTATTTTCCATAGTGGTTGTACCAACTTAAAAATCCCAAGAGCAAAGCAAAAAGGTTCCCTTTCCTAAATATCCACACCAACCTTTTGGTCTTTCATAGTGATATCAGTTCTAATGTAAGCCAGTATTTAGGTTTTTCTTCAGTTTTTATTTAATTCATGCTTTTTTAAACTTTATTTCAGTAAACTTAAAAATCTTATCACAAATTTCTACTATACAAGATGTTAATGAGTTACAATATGTAGTAAAGAAGTAATTCTAACCTTAGAGTAAAATAACTTTAAAGTGAGCCTCTATTATAAAATAACTGAACATGCCTTACGATTCTTGAAGTTCACCTTTTATTATAAGTTTTTAAAACTTGTAAAGGCAACATAATGTCTTAAAAACAGGATTAAATTTTCTAAAGGTAGGGTCAGTAGACTTCATTTTACTTTTAATTTTACTAAAATAGATTTTAAATAACTTTATTTACATACATGAAATCTTATTGACCATGTCCAAAAGTAAAATTACTAAAACCTCAAGTTGAAGCAATACAAACAAAAGTACAGACCACTACTTATTTATTTTTAATTGAAGGATGACTGCTTTACAATATTGTGTTGGTTTCTGCCCTAGTCAAAATGAATCAGTCATGGGTATACATATGTCCCCTCCCTCTTGAACCTCTCTGCCACCTCACATTCCTTCCAACCTACCTAAGTTGACACAGAGTACCAGTTTGAGCTTCGAGTCGTATAGCAAATTCCCGTTCAGTTCAGTCGCTCAGTTGCGTCCGACTGTGCAACCTCATGGACCACAGCATGCCAGGCTTCCCTGTCCATCCCAACTCCAGGAGCTTACTTAAACTCATGTCCATCCAGTTGGTGATGCCATCCAACCATTTCGTCCTCTGTCATCCCCTTCTCCTCTCACCTTCAATCTTTCCCAGGATCAGGGTCTTTTCCAGTGAGTCAGTTCTTCACATCAGGTAGCCAAAGTGTTAGAGTTTCAGCTTCAGCATCAGTCCTTCCAATGAATATTCAGGACTGATTTCCCACTGGCTATCTATTTTACATATGGTACTACTGCTTCTTTTTATACAAGACTTTGAGAATCCAGTTCCTTGTGAATTCAGCAATAGAAACATCAAGATTTATTTGCATCATGATTTTTGCAAAGTTTACATTTCTTTTTGTTAATCTCTTAAAAATATTCAGGTTAAATATAGGGTTGATCAATTATGCAAATGCATTGGTTTCTTGATCTTTTAAAATTAGGTTATATAAACATAAAAAGGTGTTCTGTTTGAAACCATAATAAAGATGGAAATTTACATCTTTAATGTGAAAGCTATGCTTGTTTTTTTGTTGCTATTGATTTGAGTTTTTGCTGTCTTAATGTTCATTTTGTGTCAAATGTAAGCACATATATTTCTTTTTTAACTGAAATGAGATTGTTTCCTTTTTTGTTCATGATACCTGTAAAATATGAAAACTCTTGCTCATATGTATAAGTCAGAAACTGAAAAATGTTTCTTGCTGTCCTGTGAATGGCTGGCTACCCTTCTTCACATAAATCCAGAAGCAGATCAGTAATATTATATTGAGTCTGATCAGACTACATTTCCTCTCTCAAATTCACATTTCCAACCCAAGCAGAAGAGTCAGAGAAAAGACTCTCCCCTGACACATACTTGTGTTGAAAGGCAAGGACACCAGTGTTCAATGTTAATCAGTTCTCCCAGGTAATTTCAGTAACACTTGACATTTGCCTTTTCTCAAATCTTGTCTTTTTCTCAGTCAAATGCAAGCAGCAGTAAAAACTTTAAGATTTATTTGCGTCATGATTTTTGCAGTTTACATTTTTTAAAAATCTCTTAAAAAATTTAAGTTTTAACAATATTGTTGTTTGTTTGTTGACCATAGATAGTCTACAGTCTTGTTGACTATAGTTGACTATAGATTTGATGTTGTTCAGTAGATCTCTAGAACTTACTCATCTTGCATAATTGAGGCTTTATGCCTGTTGATTAATATCTCTCCATTTCCTCCTTCCTCTACCTCCTGGCAACCATAATTCTACTCTGATTTTATGAGTTTAACTTCAGTTCAGTTCAGTCACTCAGTCGAGTCCAACTCTTTGCAACCCCATGGACAGCAGGCCAGGCCTCCCTGTTGATCATCAACTCCCAGAGTTTACTCAAACTCATGTCCATTGAGCTGGTGATGCCATCCAACCATCTCATCCTCTGTCTCCCCCTTCTCCTCCCCTGTCTCCCCCTTCTCCTCCCACCCTCAATCTTTCCCAGCATCAGGGTCTTTTCCAATGAGTCAGTTCTTTCCATCAGGTGGCCAGAGTATTGGAGTTTCAGCTTTAGCATCAGTCCTTCCAATGAACACCCAGGACTGATCTCCTTTAGGATGGACTGGTTGAACCTCCTTGCAGTCCAAGAGACTCTCAAGAGTCTCCAACACCACAGTTCAAAAGCATCAATTCTTCTGCACTCAGTTTTCTTTATAGTCCAACTCTCACATCCATACATGACTACTGGAAAAACCATAGCCTTGACTAGATGGAGCTTTGTTGGCAAAGTAATATCTCTGCTTTTTAATATGCTATCTGCTGCTGCTGCTTCTAAGTCACATCAGTCATGTCCAACTCTGTGTGACACCATAGACAGCAGCTACCAGGCTCCATAGTCCCTGGGATTCTCCAGGCAAGAACACTGGAGTGGGTTGCCATTTCCTTCTCCAATGCATGAATTGAAAAGTGAAAGTGAAGTCGCTCGGTTGTGTCTGATTCAGTGACCCCATGCACTGTAGCCTACAAGGCTCCTCCGTCCATGGGTCCATGGGATTCTCCAGGCAAGAGTACTGGAGTGGGTTGCCATTGCCTTCTCCGAATATGCTGTCTAGGTTGGTCATAACTTTTCTTCTAAGGAGTAAGCATCTTTTAATTTCGTGGGTACAGTCACCATCTGCAGTGATGTTGTAGCCCAAAAAAATAAAGTCTGTCAGTCACTGTTAACTATTTTAGATACATCATAGAAGTAAAATCATGCAGTATTTCTTTTGTTTTATTTCACTTAGGAACTCTTACAAGTTCAAAAACTAACAGAGCTACACTTTAGTAAACATTTCACTGAGGAAAACATGCAAATGGCCAATAGGTATATGGAAACAAGCTAAATATCACTAGTCAGAGAAATATGAATCAAAACCACAATAAAATAGCATTCACACCTGTTCCTACAGCTATTACCACTTTTCTTGAAAGTGGAAGAACCTTGCCACTTAAGGTCAAAACATTTCCCCAAGGCCTTGCAGAGACTTGGCAACTGATTCACATGATGAAGAGTGTTTTCTAAGTAGTCTTGTTTCAGAGCCATTTGTCATCTTCAAGGAACTCTGCAAAATCTGGCCTTAAAAAAAAAAAAAGAGTCTTCCCACAATTTACCTGTCAGAGCTCTGCTGCTACTAAGACAATAAATTTCTGTAGTATGAAGTCATTTATGGCCCCTTAGTGCAGGTCTCCAGTTTCTAACTCACTCTTGAGTGATAACAAAATAAAACTAACAATTTAATAAAGTTAACACTTTTATACTATCATCTAGAGCCCTATTTTATCTCTGAGTTTTCAAATGAGCACTCTCTGGGGAAAACAGGGTGTTATGACTGTTTGAGTTTTTTTTCTTTTACTATGGAGGCATATCTTTTATGGAGCCAGTATTGATTGGCTACTATCAGTACAGATTTGACTATGGATTCTTCAAAACAGGCCTTGCTTCCAGTTAAGATAAAAATGAAGTAAATCTTAGCATGCTAATATCAGACAACTCTCTTTAGCAGAAAAAATTCTTGAATTTCACTATCATAAATCTTATAACTGGTACAACATAATTATTGGTAAAACCTGATCATTCATTAATTTGAACATAAAACCCATCATTTATCAGTTTATTACATGAAATCTCTTTAGCCTTTTGTGATTGATGTAATATAGCAGTTAAAAGTGGAACTTTCTCAATTTCTTCTACTGTATCTTTCCCTAACATTTCACTTTCTGTAATTTTACAACCACCCTTAAACAGGTTATCACCAACAGCATAACTTTTCCTTTTCTGAGAAATAAGATCTCTCTCTGCTACTAAATAGCACTCTTCCAGAGATTTTTTCTTTAAACAAAAGCTTTACTCTATTTTGAAACTTCAGTAACCATTTAAACTAATCAGCTCCTGACAAATGAGTGGGATTTGTAATGGAGTATCTCTTCAATTTTGCAGATGCAATTGATAGATTTGCATTCTACACAAAATGCAATGAAATAAGCCAGTTTGGATGACCAGTCAACAAACACTCTATTGATAAGTAGCTTTTGTCATAAAGGATTTGTGTTGCACCCCTTGTTGCACTGGTGCAGTGACGTGATTCATGAACACCACACCGGATCACCAGATGTATTTGTAAAATACAAAATCCAATAAAATATAAGACAGGCATAAATAAGTAAATGAGGAAAAAAAATCACCAACTACATAATTAAACTTTATAATTAATTATAGTCAAATATGCATCAGTTCAGTTCAGTTCAGTTCAGTCACTCAGTCCTGTCTGACTCTTTGTGACCCCATGAACCACAGCACGCCAGGCCTCCCTGTCCATCACCATCTCCCGGAGTGCACACAAACTCACGTCAGTCGAGTCCATGATACCATCCAGCCATCTCATTCTCTGTCGTCCCCTTTTCCTCCTGCCCCCAATCCCTCCCAGCATCAGAGTCTTTTCCAAAGAGCAATCTAAGTTTTACAATTGTTAAAGAAAAAAAGAAAAAAGAAAGAAACTATAGGCCCAAGGAGGAGCCACTTAACCCCAGGGCTGCAAAATAGCCTGACAAAATTAATTTCCCAGGTTTTTGAGTAGGAAACCCCAGCTCTTTGTTGGCTCTAGGTTCTTTCACACTGAAAACTGCTGTTAGTCAAAGCTATAGTTTCCCATCTGTTCGGAACATTCCCCAGATTCCATGCTGAGAACTGTTGATGGTTACAAGCTGGAATGGGATTGGGTCTGACTTAAAAATGGACTGGCTCTAGGACTGGGCTAAGTCCAGTTTAAAAATCAGACTGGATTTGATTTAGACTGAATTACAACCAGTCAGGGACTTCCCAGGTGGCGTTGGAAGTAAATAACACACCTGTTAATGCAAGAGACATAAGAGACACGAGTTCAATCCCTAGATGGGGAAGATCCCCTGGAGAAAGTCATGACAACCCACTCTAGTATTCTTCCACGGAGAATCTCATGGACAGAGGAGGCTGGAGAGCTAAAGTCCATAGGGTCACACAGAGTCTGACACAACTGAAGGGGTATAGCACACATGCGTCCAGTGAGGGGCCTAGATGGATAAGATTTTGTTTAAATGGGATCCTTTATATCCAGGAGGTGCACAACCTTCCTGGTGGTGGTTTAGTGGCTAGCTCGAGTCCTGTCCAACTCTGTGCAACTCCTTGGACGATAGCCCACCAGGTTCCTCTGTCCATGGGAATTTCCACACAAGAATTCTGGAGTGGGTTGACATTTCCTTCTCCAGGGGATATTCCTGACCCAGGGATCACACCCCATCTGCTACACACCGGCTTATTTTATGTCTGAGAACTGTGAGAAGTTGTTCAGTTCAGTCGTTCAGTTGTCTTCAACGCTTTGCGACCCCATGGACTGCAGCACACCAGGCTTCCCTGTCCATTACCAACTTCCAGAGCTTACTCAAACTCATGTCCATTGAGTCAGGGATGCCATCCAACCATCTCATCCACTGTCGTCCCCTTCTCCTCCTGCCTTCAATCTTTCCCAGCATCAGGGTCTTTTCCAATGAGTCAGTTCTTTCAGTCAGATGGCCAGAGTATTGGAGTTTCAGCTTCAGCATCAGTCCTTCCAATGAATATTCAGGACTGATTTCCTTTAGGATAGACTGGTTGGATCTCCTTGAAGTCCAAGGGACTCTCAAGAGTCTTCCCCAACACCACAGTTCAAAAGCATCAATTCTTTGGCCCTCAGCTTTCTTTATAGTCCAACTTTCACATCCATACATGACCACTGGAAAAACCATAGCTTAAACTAGATGGACCTTTGTGGCAAAATAATGTCCCTGCTTTTTAATATGCTATCTAGTTTGGTCATAGCTTTTCTTCTAAGGAGCAAGTGACTTAATTTCATGGCTGCAATCACCATCTGCCGTGATTTTAGAACCTCCCAAAATACAGTCTGCCACTGTTTCCACTGTTTCCCCATCTATTTGCCATGAAGTGATGCACTGGATGCCATGATCTTCGTTTTCTGAATGTTGAGCTTTAAGCCAATTTTTTCATTCTCCTCTTTCACTTTCATCAAGAGGCTCTTTAGTTCCTCTTCACTTTCTGCCATAAGAATGGTGTCATATGCATATCTGAGGTTATTGGTATTTCTCCCGGCAATCTTGATTCCAGCTTGTGCTTCCTCCATCCCAGCATTTCTCATGATGTATTCTGCATATAAGTTAAATAAGCAGGGTGACATTTTGAAGCCTTGATGTACTCCTTTCCCAATTTGGAACCAGTCTGTTGTTCCATGTTCAGTTCTACCTGTTGCTTCTTGACCTGCATACAGATTTCTCAGGAGACAAGTAAGATGGTCTGGTATTCCTATATGTTTAAGAATTTCCCACAGTTTGTTGTGATCCACACAGTCAAATGCTTTGGCATATTCAACAAAGCAGAAGTAGATGTTTTTCTGGAACTCTCTTGCTTCTTCAATAATCCAACGGATGTTGGCAGTTTGATGTCTGGTTCCTCTGGCTTTTCTAAATCCAGCTTGAACATCTGGAAGTTCATGTTATGTTGAAGCCTGGCTTGGAGAATTTAGAGCATTACTTTGCTAGTGTTTGAGATGAGTGCAATCCTGCAGTAGTTTGATCATTCTTTGGCATTTTGTTTCTTTGGGAGTGGAATGAAAACTGAAATTTTCCAGTCCTGTGTGAGAAGTTGTAGATATTTACAAAGATGATATTATCCTAGTAGCTTGTTTTGTGTCCTGAGAGCTTGGCTTGGTAGCTGTCAGATTGGAGACTCAAAATAATTGACAAGTAGAAATGTAAGTTGTGCCCCATTTGCAGCCAGACATGGCTAGACCAGTTGAACTCCATTTGCAGCAAGGGACCTACCAACTCTTGTCAACCCTCAAGGGAAATTACTATGGCCATTATGGGGACTATTCCAAGTAGGTACGATTTGAGAAATGCACTTAAAATCAAGAGCTTCTAAATCAAACAAACAGAAAACAAATAAATAGAACAGGGTACCTATTTTAGTTAGTATGCAGAAACTTCCAAAATTCATCATGGAATGGTTTCAAAATGCAAATAAAAAGTTAAAATGATAAAAGATATCTAAAAAGAAGCTAATAATTATTTGAGGAATTGGAAACTGTTTATCTAGGAAATCTCTGCAGGTCACAGAAATTCAAAGTTCATCCACCCCCCCACCCCACCCCCCACACACACATACACACCACTCCTCTTTTTCTTTTTTCCCCTGGCTTTCTATCAAACCTTACCTATTTTTCTCATAATGCTTGAAAAAAATCAAGACAAAAAAAAAAAAAAAAACAGAATTGCCCTGCACTTAACTTGTGCTTTTGTGATGTAGATTTCCCACATGTATATTTTCTAGAACCTAACAATAATTCTTTGAAATGTAAACTTTGGGGAGAAGAGAAAAAGAGGAATTTAGAAATTAAGCTAACGAGAAATCCTACAATCTCTACAAATATTAACTATAATTAATGTCTGTCTGCCCATATGTTATATGTGTGTCCATATATGGATATTGTAGATATGTAACATTTTTCTATTTCCAGATGATATTGCCAAAATTGATTTGTAAGAAAAAAAACAAACAAACTCTATTTAGTAGGTTTGAGGAACTAAAGAGCCTCTTGGTGACAGTGAAAGAGGAGAGTAAAAAATCTGGCTTGAAACTTTATATTCAAAAAACTGAGATCATGGCATTCAGTCCCATTCCTTCATAGCAAATAGATGGAGGGAAAGTGTGTTAGTTGCTCAGTCGTGTCTGACTCTTTGCAACCCTATGGACTGTAGCCTGCCAGGCTCCTCTGTCTGTGGAATTTCCCAGGCAAGAATACTGGAGTGGGTTGACATTTCCTTCTTCAGGGGATCTTCCTGACCCAGGGACTGAACCCATGTGTCCTGCATTGTAGGTAGATGCTTTACCATCCAAGATTTTATTTTCTTGGGCTCCAAAATCACTGTAGACAGTGACTGTACCCATGAAAGTAAGACACTTGTTCCTTGGAAGAAAAGCTATGACAAACCTAGATAGTGTATTAAAAAGCAGAGACTGGCGATTCGTTTCTTACATGATAGTATACATGTTTTAATTCCATTCTCCCAAATCATCCCACCCTCTCCCTCTCCCACAGAGTCCAAAAGTCTCTTCTGTATATCTGTGTCTCTTTTGCTGTCTCGCATACAGGGTTATCATTACCATCTTTCTATACGTGATAGTATACTGTATTGGTGTTTTTCTTTCTGGCTTACTTCACTCTGTATAATCAGCTCCAGTTTCATCCACCTCACTAGAACTGATTCAAATGTATTCTTTTTAATGGCTGAGTAATACTCCATTGTGTAAGAAATGAATCGCCAGTCTAGGTTCGATACAGGATACAGGATACTTGGGGCTGGTGCACTGGGATGACCCAGAGAGATGATATGGGGAGGGTGGTGGGAGGGGGGTTCAGGATTGGGAACTCATGTACACCCATGGCAGATTTATGTCAATGTATGGCAAAACCAATACAGTATTGTAAAGTAAAAAATAAACAATAAAAATTAAAGAGCCCCCCCGAAAAAAAGAAATCTGAATAAAGTACAAATGTTAACTAATAATAATAATAATAATAATAAAGCAGAGACATCACTTTGCTATGGACTGTACAGCAAAAGCTGTGGTTTTTCAAGTAGTCATGTATGGATATGAGAACTAGACCATAAACAAGGCTGAGCACCAAAGCAAGAACTGATGTTTTCAAATTGTGTTTCTGGAGAATACTCTTGAGAGTCCCTTGGAGAGCAAGGAGATCAAAGCAGTCAATCTTAAAGAAAATCAACCCTGAATATGCACTGGAAGGACTGTTGCTGAAGCTAAAGCTCCAATACTTTGGCCACCTGATGACCCTGATGCTGGGAAAGATTGAAGACAAAAGAAGAAGGGGGTGGCAGAGGATGAGATGGC
This sequence comes from Oryx dammah, assembly GCF_014754425.2. Classification (NCBI taxonomy): domain Eukaryota; kingdom Metazoa; phylum Chordata; class Mammalia; order Artiodactyla; family Bovidae; genus Oryx; species Oryx dammah. Next base: position 137,836,691 of record NW_024070186.1, on the reverse strand, counting down.
TAGATACTATCACCAATTCAATGTACATGAATTTGAGTAAACTCCAGGAGATAGCAGAGGATAGAGGAGCCTGGCATGCTACTGTCCATGGGGTCACAAACAGCTGGACAGGACTTCATAACTGAACAGCAAAGTTGGTTTGAAGGCAAGCTCTTAAAGGATTGAATCATTCTAAAGTCCTCAAAAATATAACAGGGATCAACCCAAATGCTTTTCAAGTTAATGTGTTCCTGGATAATCTTCAGTAATCTAAGTTCATTGATTTAATTAAAACAGACATATCTTTTAATTTATCAGCATTAAATATAATGCAGATAAACTTCTACTTGGGTTTACTGGTCAAATTTATGTTATCTCTGTTGTGATATATGTCATTAAATAACAACAACAACTTACAATGATGACTGATTTTGTCTACTATCTCATGAAGTTTTCATGGATAATCTAAAATTATTCAGAGCAAATGATATACACGTAAGGGGGATAAGAGTGGAATTTTTCACAACAAAAATATTCAATGGTATGTGTACTAAAAAACACCTTTCAAAACTTTTGTTTACAAAATTTATTTACCATGGTAACTAGTTCACTCTAGTTACTAAATTAAATCATATGATAGAAATTTATTAAATATGTAGATCATTTCCAAGTAAAATATAGTGAAATATTGATTACTGATCATAGGTTTAATTGCTGTCGGTCACCTATTGCAAGGAAAATAAAGATAAATTTGGGTCTATTAGTAAACATTTTGAGTAATATTGAATGACTGTACTGTGAAGAAGCATGATTCTAGAGATAAACAAAGCTGCCAGTCAAAACATTCTCTTATGACGCAAGGTTCACAGTTGTTACTTCTTAGTTTTCACTAGACATTAAAGTTTCTAAGGTTTAAAAATTCTAGCATATGTATTACAGCTACTAGAAATAAGGTAAACAACTCTGCATACAAGAAAAGCAACATGTCTTTTTTTGGCTAAGAAAAAAACCCAAGGACCAGGAGTGGGGGTGCCGTACAAAGTGCTAAGCAAGAGCAACCTCTAGAGCTCTGAGAAGGAAAGGGCCGTGAATAGACTATAAGAGCAAGAAGGGCGGTCAGGACTGTACTAGCTAGAGGCTGCTCATGGGATCAATGTTTGGTTTTGAAACAAGTGGAAGTTTAAGATAGAATCCATAATAATTTAAGGAACTGTGTCAGGGTACCAGTCATTGTTCATACTCTTGAAAAGAAAATTCCAAACTAAAGCACCAAGACCACAGTTCTGTATCTTACTTCCCTGGGAAGCCCAGCTGGGCTTCTTCCACTCCTAAATGCCTCTCTCAGACATGTCATTTCCCAACTATACTCAGTTCATGGGTGGATGTAGGTAAGTTGCTGATGTGAAAGCTATCTCTCACTCGGTTCTTATTAAAGGAAATGAGAGTAATTTTATCTAAACTTTTTATTATTTCAGAATAGGAAGGAAGTAAATAAAAGACAAGCTAAGGACAAAAAGTTGGGAAGAAAGAAAAAGAAGGAATCAATCCTGTAATCAAGCTGGCTAAAACTGAATTGTTATTGTGGGAGTTTTAAGAATGAGCTTTAATATCAATTATGTACTTACGTAAATGTAACTTAATTTTCTTTCATCTGCTAAAAGAAGAAAACTTTATTGGATTATTGGCCTGCTCTTGGTAAGAGATAATGAAAGATTTTCTTGGGCATATTTGGGTGAGTTTCATTATGAAGTGAGATTCAGTTATGTAAAATCACTGAGCAAGTCACTTGGCTTAAAAGGGTGGGGAGGGAGGTGGGGGCAGTTCAGGATGGAGGGGACACATATGGCCGATTCATACTGATGTATGGCAAAAAAATCACAATATTTTAAAGTAATTATTCTCCAATTAAAATAAATTGTTTTTTTTAAATGCTGTGATTCCTTCAGTGGGGGCTTTGATTGGTTTGAGTCTTGTGGACCATGACTCCAAAATGCATTCTAAACATTGGGCATTATTCTCCTTATAGCGTCTCTGGTGTATTGTATTCCCTAAAAAAGCTTCAAATGCATGTTGTCAGCTGCTAACTATCAAACAAACAATCTCCTCAAGACTTGAATATCAGAAAAGCAAAGAGAATGACCAACTAAAGGATTATGAACCTGAAACTTTGACCTATGAATGTCATATGGAATTAGGAGAAATGTCATGCTCTGTGATGCAACAACAATAATCAACAAAACTGAGAAAACTACTGAGTGGTAGCTTACAGTGGTCCTTCTGCCTTAAATTTCCCACTCTCCCAGGCTGATATTTTGATCAAAAGGAAGATATTTTAAAAAAGAAAAAAGAAACTGCAGATCCAGGAGAAACCACCTGCCCCCAAGATGGCAAACCAAGACTTAATTGAAGTTTCACACTCTCCTCAGAGTGGAGGTCAGCATTAGTGAGGCAACCTTGCCTGCAACAATCCTGTCTTCCATTAATAATCTTCTTGTCCTGCCTTGTTTTAATAAAAGCCTTCCATTTTGTCAATTCCTCAGAAAATCTTTCTATTTACTAAATGGGTTGCTGCCCAATTCATGAATAATTGAACAAAGACAACTAAGCTTTTACATGTACTCAGTTGAATTTTTTTAAACATAATATTTCTAACATAAAGTGGTGGAGGGGGAGTTAGGTGATACGTTATGAGGCAAAAAATTCCTTGTTTAGAATGTCCTTTCAATTGTCTATTATACCAAAAAGTTAACTTCTGTTAGTCAGTCTGCAGTACATAAGGGTAGACTGTGTGAAGTAATTTGTGAGTGATAGGCTGTCATCAGTTCATCACCTCCATGCAACTCAGTGCTCACCAATCATTAACAGTCTTTCAGTCTTGCATCGAAAGAATGAGACTAAAGGAGAATGGTCCTACCATTGTCCTTTAGTTATATGGGACAGAAAGACCACTAATAAATTTGATCATGTCCATCACCATGAGTACTGATATTACATGATGTGTTAAATTCTTATGGTTTTTTCAATCTCACTTTATTGTATAATCCCAAAGTTCTGTGGAATCCCAGATAAGAATCAAAGATCTCAGTTGTTTATTAAAAACACACATTAATAAACCTGAAATTTCTGGATTTATGGAGTACATCCACACTGAGGAATCAAAGTTGGTCATATTAGCAAGTATAGATACTGAGTCTCCATAATTTAGTGGCTCCCCTAAATGGCTTGTAAATTATGGGGGCCTTGCTCAGATTCTCCAAAATATCTAATTATATCTAGTTTGGAAAAGAGCATTTAAGATGCTGCCTATGATGTTGTGAGGCATCCCAGATAACAGTGTGGTATCTAGTACTGCTTTATTCTTCCATACATTCTTATTCAAAACTAACTTTTATTGATAATTAAGATTTACATTTTCTTTGAATCAGAATGACAACTTATCTATTGTGATAACATAAAAGAAAATAAAATTTTGTTCTGGTTAAATTTGAAGTGCCTATTAAAACAGCCATGTAGAGATATCAAATAGGGAATCAAATATAGATTAACAAACCCGGAGTTGCAGTGTAAGTCAGAGTTATATACACTTATATTTAGGCTCTCTCTATATATGTGCATATTTATGAACATGAGTATGAATGAAATAATATAGGGGGATGAAGTCTAAGAATAAGCCTGCATTATTACAATATTTTACAGATGAAATAAAAGGAAGAACAGATCAAAATAAACTTAAATGTAGTCACCAGTAAGAAAGCTTATGATTGTTGTTGTTCAGTCGCTCAGTTGTATGTGACTCTTTGTGACCCTATGGACTGCAGCACACCAGGATTTGCTATCTTTCAGTATCTCCTGGAATTTGCTCACACTCATATCTATTGAGTTGATGATACCATCCAACCATCTTATCCTCCGTTGCCCCTTTTTCCTCTTACCTTTTCCACTATCAGGATCTTCTCCAATGAGTTGGCTTATCACATCAGGTGGCCAAAGTATTGGAGCTTCAGTTTCAACACCAGTCCTTCCAATGAATATTCAGGGTTGATTTCTTTTAGGATTGACTGGTTTGATCTCTTTGCCATCCAAGTGACTCAAGAGTCTTCTTCAGCACCACAGTTCAAAAGCATCAATTTTTCAATGCTCAGTGAAAATATCCAGTTTAGGATATTATCATAAAACCAAAAGAAAAATGTGCTTCAAAAAGGAGAAAATGGTCCCAATTTAACTAATGCTGATAAACACCAAGAAAGAGGAATATGATAGATTTAGAAACATAGAAAATCCTGAAAAGAGCAATTTCAATGTAGTGTTGTGATCACTCCACTGATTTGAGGCTATATGTTAAGGAAATGGAGATAAAATTTTAAGTCAAGGAGGTATGTTTAAGATACAAAAGTTCAGTTCAGTCCAGTCCCTCAGTCATGCCCGATTCATTGCAATCCCATGGACTCATTGCAACCCCATGGACTGCAGCTGGCCAGGCTTCCCTGTCCATCACCAACTCCCGGAGTTTGCTCAAACTTCCAATATATAAGAGAGTAAATGAAATTTGTAGGCTGATGGAAATGAAACACAGGGAGAAACCAAGGGTGTAGGGGTAGCAATCGTTCCTAGGAAGTTCCTATTTTTTAAGGCAATAAACTCCTTTAAGTGTTTCAGTGAGTGTGGTTCTTGTTATCTTGCAACTGAATAAACCTGAATGATACAAGCCACCACTGGGATTATTTAGAAGTTGGAGACACATTGAGAAAAGAGAAGCTGCTTCCAGCAGTTTTCCAAACAAAAAGAAATCAACCAGGGAGAAATCTTGTGAGTATTTACCAATCTGAATTGATAATGGGGTCTTGACATTTTTTGTGACAAACAACTGGTTCCCATTTATCCACAACTTGCTAGAAAAAATAGCTGCCAAGATGGGCCTAAGGAATTTGGACTCTGACCCCTGGGCTTTAGAAATCTTGGTGAAAAGTCCCTGTCCCCAGTTTGCCCTGAAGGATGGTAACTCACCCTTGCCCCCAGTGTACTGAAAATCAGAATCCAAATTTGGGGATTTACAAATTTTCTTTATTTGGGGATTTATAAAGTTTCTCTCCCCCAATATAGTATTTGATATTAGGTAGTGCACAGCCCTAATGACTTAGAACGTGGAGTCAGATTCAGTTCAATTTAAAACAAATAAATAGTTGTGTGGGTTTTTTTTTTTTTTTTCAACTTTGTACCTTGTATTGTGGTACAGCAACCCACTCCAGTATGTTTGCCTGGGAAATCCCACAGACAAAGGAGTCTGGCAGGCTATGGAGTCACAAATAGTCAGTACAGCTAAACAACAAAACAACAATAGCCAATTAACAATGTTGTGATAGTTTCAGGTGGATAGCAAAGGAACTCAGCTAAATGTATACATGCATCCATTCTCCAAGGGATGGGAGTTTGGGAGAGAACAAATAGCTTTTTTTTTTTTTTTCCAGTTTCATCAGTTTATACAATTTGGTATTGTGGAGAAAATTCATACCAAATGCATATTTGTTAAACCAATGCCTGGTTGAGACTTTGTAAAATTAAATATGTGTTTAAAGTCTTTTTTAATTCCTCAAAGTGTGCTTTTATAAACAATAAGAATTCTAACTTGATTTTTCCCAATTTCTCAGTCTGAATTTTACTTAGTATTATAATGACCAACTATATATGTTCTGTGTTTTAAAAATAAAAAGGTCTGGTCCAAGATAGCAATATAAAGATCTTGAAGTCATTGTCTTCCAAAGACTTGTTGGCTCTAAACCAACAGATAGAATACTTCCTCCTCAAAAAGAACTGAGGGGTGATGGAACAGCTTTTGCACAAAAGATGCTAGAGGGACCACATGCAGATTGGTAAGAGAGGTGGAGACTTGGTATTCACAAAAACCCCATCCCCTAACACAGCAGGCTGCAATAGGGAGGGATATCACTGAGTGGTTTGAAAGCAGACTTACCTGTCTGGGCTTACAAAACAAGCAAGCAAATGAAAACTACACCCACCCCAAAACAAACAAACAAACAAAAGCAGCAGCTTAAAGGCAACTAGACTGAATATGTGGCTTCATTCGTAGCCCAGAAGGTAAAGAATCCACCTGTGATGAGGGAGACCTCGGTTCAGTTCCTGGGTTAGGAAGATTCCCTGGAGGAGGGCATAGAAACCCACTCTAGTATTCTTGCCTGGAGAAACCCTATAGACAGGGGAGCCTGGCAGGCTGCAGTTCATGGAATCACAAAGAGTCGGACACAACTGGGCAACTAAGCACAGACTATATATGAAGGAAATCCACTTACCAGCATCTTGCCAAATGGGCAGGGAAGTGCTAGAACTCTCTCCAGGTTTGGTGGCACCAGAGAGCACCATTTTTATGTCCCTCCCACCTTGGCTTTCCTTGTGGCTCAGACGGTAAGGAGTCCATCTGTGATGAGGGAGACCCGGTTTCGATCCCTGGGTTGGTAAGATCCACTGGAGAAGGGAATGGCAACCCACTGTAGTATTCTTGCCTGGGTAATCCCTGTGGACAGAGGCACCTGGTGGGCTACAGCCCATGTGGTCAAAAAGAGACACAACTGAGCAACTCACACATACCATCTTGATAGCTCAGGTTGGGATAGAGTCTAGTCACTCTAGCTGGCCTGCCAAGCACCCCCACCCAAGCACACATTAATTCATCAGTTCAATTCAGCCTCTCAGTCATGTCTGACTCTTTGCAACCCCATGGACTGCAGCACACGAGGCCTCCCTGTCCATCATCAATTCCCAGAGTTTACTCAAACTCATGTCCATTGAGTCGACAATGCCATCCAACCATCTCATCCTCTGTTGTCCCTTTCTCCTCCAGCCTTCAGTCTTTCCCAGCATCAGGGTCTTTTCAAATGAATCAGTTCTTCCAACCAGGTAGCCAAAGTTATTGTAGTTTCAGCTTCAGCATCAGTCCTTCCAATGAACACCCAGGACTGATTTCCTTTAGAATGGACTGGTTGGATCTCCTTGCAGTCCAAGGGACTCTCAAGAGTCTTCTCCAACACCACAGTTCAAAAGCATTAACTCTTCGGCATTCAGCTTTCTTTATAGTCCAACTCTCACATCCATACATGACTACTGGGAAAACACAGCTTTGACTAAGATGGACCTTTGTTGGCAAAGTAATGTCTCTGCTTTTTAATATGCTGTCTAGGTTGGTCAGTGGCAACCCACTCCAGTGTTCTTGCCTGGAGAATCCCAGGGATGGGGGAGTCTGGTGGGCTGCTGTTTCTGGGGTGGCACAGAATCAGACATGACTAAAGCAACTTAGCAGCAGCAGCAGCAGGTTGGTCACAGCTTTTCTTCCAAGGAGCAAACGTCTTTCAATTTCATAGCTGCAGTCAACATCTGCAGTGATTTTAGAGCCCCTCAAAATAAAGTCTGTCACCATTTCCACTGTTTCCCCATCTATTTGCCATGAAGTGATGGGACCAGATGCCATGATCTTTGTTTTCTGAATGCTGAGTTTTAAGCCAACTTTTTCACTCTCCTCTTTCAGTTGCATCAAAAGGCTCTTTAGTTCTTCTTCGCTTTCTGCTATAAGGGTAGTGTCATCTGCATACCTGAGATTATTGATATTTCTCCTGGCAGTTTTGATTCCAGCTTTTGCTTCATTCAGTTCAGCATTTCTCATGATGTACTCTGCATTTAAGTTAAATAAGCAGGGTGACAATATACAGCTTTGACGTACTCCTTTCCCTATTTGGAACCAGTCTGTTGTTTCATGTCCAGTTCTAACTGTTGCTTCCTGATATGCATACAAATAATTCATTAGGTAAATGAAAATTAAAACCATAATGAGATGTCACTTCTCACCTGTCAGAATGGCTGTCATCAAAAAGATGAGAACTATGATGATGGCATTAAAAAAAGGGAACTTTCATGCACTGTTGATGGGAATACAAAGTGGTGCAGCCACTATAGAAAACCATATGGAATTTCTTCAAAAAAATAAAAAATACAACTACCATACAATTCAACAATTCTATTTCTGGGTATTTACCTGAAGAAAAGAGAAGCACCAATTCAGAAAGATATATACACACCCCTATGCTCATTGTCACGTTATTTATAATAGGATATAGAGGTCTCATGGGCTTCCCTGATAGCTCAGTTTGTAATGAATCTGATGGCAATGCAGGAGACCCCACTTCAATTCCTGGGTCAGGAAGATCTGCTGGAGAAGGGCTAGACTACCCTTCCAGTATTCTTGGGCTTCCCTTGTGGCTCAGCTGGTAAAGAATCTGCCTGCAATGTGGGAGACCTGAGTTCAATCCCTGGGTAGGGAAGATCCCCTGGAGAAGGGAACAGCTACCCACTCCAGTATTCTGGCCCGGAGAATTTCATGAACTGTATATTCCATGAGGTCTCTAAGAGTTGGACATGACTGAGCAACTTTCTCTTTCATAGAATCCTTATGGGTATGAAGGACAGGGAAGCCTGATGTGGAGCAGTCCATGGGGTGGCAAAGAGTTGGATATGATTTAGCAATTGAAGAACAACAAGATATGGAAGCAACCTGCATGTCCACCGATAGATTAAAAATGATATAGTAAGTAGGTGGTACTAGTGGTAAAGATCCACCTGCCAATGTAGGAGACATAAGAGATGCGTGTTTGATACCTGGGTCAGGAAGATCGCCAGGAGGAAAGCATGGCAACCCACTTAAGTATTCTTGCCCGGAGAATCCTATGGAGAGGAGCTTGGCAGGCTACAGTCCATAGTGTCAGAAAGAGCTGGAAATGACAGAAGCGACTTAGTTCAGTTCAGTCTCTCAGTTGTGTCCAACTCTTTGCAAACCCATGGACTGCAGCAAGCCAGGCTTCCATGTCCATCACCCATTCCTGGAGCTTGTTCAAACTCATGTCCATCGAGTTGGTGATACCATCCAACCATCTCATCCTCTGTGACCCCCTTCTCCTCTTACCCTCAATCGTTCTCAGCATCGGGGTTTTTTCCAGTGAGTTGGCTCTTTTCATCAGGTGGCCAAAGCATTGGAGCTTCAGTTTCAACATCAGTCCTTCCAATGAATATTCAGGGTTAATTTCCTTTAGGATTGACTGGTTTGATCTCCTTACAGTCCAGGGAACTCTCAAGAGTCTTTTCCAACACCACAGTTCAAAAGCATCAATTCTTTGGTGCTCAGCTTTATGATCCAACTCTCACATTCACATATAACTACTAGAAAAACCATAGCTTTGACTAGACAGACCTTTGTTGGCACAGTAATGTCTCTGCTTTTTAATATGCCGTCTAGGCTTGTCAGGGCTTCCCTGATAGTGCAGTTGGTAAAAAATCTGCCTTCAATGCAGGAGGCCTGGGTTTGATCCCTGGGTTGAGAAGATCCCCTGGAGAAGGGAATGGCTACCCACTCCAGTGTTCTGACCTGGAGAATTCCATGGACTGTATAGTTCATGTATTAGCAGAGATTCAGACATGACTGAGTGACTTTCACTTTCACTAGGCTGGTAATAGCTTTTCTTTCAAGGAGGAAGCCTCTTTTAAGTTCATGGCTGCAGTCACCATCTGCAGTGATTTTGGAACCCAAGAAAATAAATTCTGACATTGCTTCATTGTTTTCCCCTCTATTTGCCATGAAGTGATGGGACCAGATGCCATGATCTTCGTTTTCTGAATGTTGAGTTTTAAGCCAACTTTATCACTCTCCTCTTTCACTTTCATCAAAAGGCTCTTTGGTCCTTTTTCCCTTTCTGCCATAAGGTTGTGTCACATGTATATGAAGTTATTGATATTTCTCTCTGCAATCTTGATTCCAGCTTGTGCTTCATCCAACCTGGCATTTCACATGACATACTCTGTGTATAAGTTAAATAAGTAGGGTGACAATATACAGCCTTGACATACTCCTCTCCCAATTTGGAACCATTTTGCTGTTTCATATCCAGTTCTAACCGCTTCTTCTTGACTTGCATACAGATTTCTCGGGGGGCAGGTAAGGAGGTCTGCCACTTAGCACACATGCAAACATATTATACAATGGTATATCCTTCAGCCATAAACAAGAATAAAATCTTGCCATTTGTAGCAATATGAGTGGACCTAAAGGGTTGTCTGGTAAGTGAAATAAGTCAGACAGAAAGCCAATTTTCATGTGATTTCACTTATGTGATACATAAGTAAAAAAAACAAGTGAATATAAAAACAGAAACAGACTCAGAAAACAAACAGGTGGTTTCCAGAGAGGGTGGGGGCAGGAGATGGGCAAAATAAGTGAAGGCGATTAAGAGTTGCAAACTTCCAGTTATAAGTGTCACAAGGATATAATGTACAATATAGGTAATCTAGTAAGTAATATTATAATTATGTATGATAACAGATGGTAACTAGACTTACTGTGGTCATGTCGTGTATAAAAATACAGAATCACTATTTTGTACACCTGAGGCTAATATAACATTGTAAATAAATTATACTTCAATTACAAAAAATAAAACATCCATATTTCAAATCTATGTTTTTGTTTAGCTGCTAAGTCATGTCCAACTCTTTGTGACCCCAAGAACTATAGAATCATGTCAGGCTCCTCTGTCTTATATATTTGCAAAAGAAATCTTCAATCACTATAATTAGTTACATTTGGAGAAAACTTTCAGTTGCTTTTTAAAATCAGCATCCTTCCCTTAAAATCAAACTGAGTTTTTGAGGTTTCTTTATGTGATACATTTTAGCAAAACATAAGAAAAATGTATGTACAACTGTAGATAATATATTATTAGAAAGTGTAGTTGAAATTCAAATTTGAATAAATCACATAGTTAAATATCGTTTGATCCCCCAGATGAAAACAGTAGCTTTGGCAAAGTAAGCCTCTAACATTATGTTTCAAGAGATTCTTGTCAGCTCATGGGAAATGTATTTCTCTGTATAAAAGAGAAATAGGTTTTCTAAAAGCTAAGACTTAATTGTTGCAAAAGAAAATTCACATTCATGTGACAAAAATCACAATATCAAAATAAGTCGGTTTTCAGTTTGTTGGTTTTTCCAATGCCTGGGTTGGGAAGATCCCAGGGAGAAGGAAATGGAATATTCCCACTCCAGTATTCTTGCCTGGGAAATCTCATGGACAACGGAGCTTTGAAGGCTACAGTCCATGAGGGTGCACAGAGCTGGACACAACTGAGCAACTGATCACATACATATGAAATGTTAAACACAATTTTCCTGGCCTACTCTGTAGCCACCCCCCACTCCTACTTAGATAACATATAAACCATCAAAGACAGACTTTTCCTAAAGGGTTTCCCTTTATCATACCAGTGTGCATAGAATTATGACATTTTATGTGTACAAAAACTATTCTTATCAGCGAATGCAGGGAATAGAGAGAAAAGCGTTGCTTTCTTTTTTCTGTGGCTTAAGAAGCTTGAATCATTAGTGCTTTTTTATTGCAAGTAATAAAAGCTCAATATAACTTAGAGGGGGGAAAATGGAAGGAAATAAACTGAGGCTGTCTTGGACATCAAAGGCAGTTATCAGAGTTGGCTTCAAGAACTAGAATCTCCATCTCTCAAGCTCTCTCCCTGTTTCCCTCTTTCTAGATATTTTACTTTATATATTTTTACTTTTCTGTACTGAGACAACACAATAAAAGATAGTTATGCCACAGTTTCTAATTGGCAAAATTATCCACAAGTTTATCCTGAATTATAGCTGAAATCCCTTGGATCCAGTTTTAAATTCCTGGGAAAGAAAGGGACATGATTTAACACAGTTTGGGTCAACCCCAGGTCCAATCTCCTATAATCACAGGAGAGTAAGATCATAGGAACATAGCTATAATAGAAACAGATATTTTAGGAAGCACCTCAAAAAGCTTCATGGACAAATATGGAAAAAGGTGGAATGCATTCTCAGAGAGAGACAACCCCAAAATATATCTGTGCAAAATAAGTTTAAAATGTATTTAGAAAACAATATGACAGCTTATCCCCTTTTTCAAAAGTCTTTGGAGACTGCTTTTATATTTATATTTATTTATATGACAATTTCATCTTTTCTGCACTTAAGTGTTAGTAGCTCAGTCATGTCCAATTCTATGACCCCATGGCCTATAGCCCACCAGGCTCCTCTGTCCATGTGATTCCCCAGGCAAGAATACTGGAGTGGGCTGCCACCCCTTTCTCCAGGGATCTTCCTGACCCAGGTATCAAACCCAGGACTCCTGCATTACAGGCAGATCTTTACCATATGAACCATCAGGGAAACCCTGAACTTCAGTTCAGTTCAGTTCAGTCTCTCAGTCGTGTCCAACTCTTTGCGACCCCATGAATCGTAGCACGCCAGGCCTCCCTGTCCATCACCAACTCCCAGAGTTCACTCAGACTCATGTCCATCGAGTCCGTGATGCCATCCTGCCATCTCATCCTCTGTCGTCCCCTTCTCCTCCTGCCCCCAATCCCTCCCAGCATCAGAGTCTTTTCCAATGAGTCAACTCTTTGCATGAGGTGGCCAAAGTACTGGAGTTTCAGCTTTAGCATCATTCCTTCCAAAGAAATCCCAGGGTTAATCTCCTTCAGAATGGACTGGCTGGAACTCCTTGCAGTCCAAGGGAATCTCAAGAGTCTTCTCCAACACCACAGTTCAAAAGCATCAATTCTTTGGCACTCTGCCTTCTTCACAGTCCAACTCTCACATCCACACATGACCACAGGAAAAATTATAGCCTTGACTAGACGCACGTTAGTCAGCAAAGTAATGCCTCTGCTTTTGAATATGCTATCTAGGTTGGTCATAACTTTTCTTCCAAGGAGTAAGCGTCTTTTAATTTCATGGCTGCAATCACCATCTGCAGTGATTTTGGAGCCCAGAAAAATAAAGTCTGACACTGTTTCCTCTGTTTCCCCATCTATTTCCCATGAAGTGATGGGACCAGATGCCGTGATCTTCATTTTCTGAATGTTGAGCTTTTGGCCAACTTTTTCACTCTCCACTTTCACTTTCATCAAAAGGCTTTTTAGTTCCTCTTCATTTTCTGCCATAAGGGTGATGTCATCTGCATATCTGAGGTTATCGATATTTCTCCCAGCAATCTTGATGCCAGCTTGTTTTTCTTCCAGCCCCGCGTTTCTCATGATGTACTCTGCATATAAGTTAAATAAGCAGGGTGACAATAGACAGCCTCGACGTACTCCTTTTCCTATTTGGAACCAGTCTGTTGTTCCATGTCCAGTTCTAACTGCTGCTTCTTGACCTGCATACAGATTTCTCAAGTGGTAGGTCAGGTGGTCTGGTGTTCCCATCTCTTTCAGAATTTTCCACAGTTTATTGTGATCCACACAGTCAAAGGCTTTGGCATAGTCAATAAAGCAGAAATAGATGTTTTTCTGGAACTCTCTTGCTTTTTCCATGATCCAGCAGATGTTGGCAATTTGATCTCTGGTTCCTCTGCCTTTTCTAAATCCAGCTTGTACATCAGGAAGTTTACATTTCACATATTGCTGAAGCCTGGCTTGGAGAATTTTGACCATTACTTTACTAGCATGTGAGATGAGTGCAATTGTGCGGTAGTTTGAGCATCCTTTGGTCTGGACCTAACAGAAGCAGAAGATATTAAGAAGTGGCATGAATACAGAGAAGAACTGTACAAAAAAGATCTTCATGACCCAGATAATCATGATGGTGTGATCACTAATCTAGAGCCAGACATCCTGGAATGTGAAGTCAAGTGGGCCTTGGAAAGCATCACTACAAATAAAGCTAGTGGAGGTGATGGAATTCCAGTTGAGCTGTTTCAAATCCTGAAAGATGATGTTGTGAAAGTGCTGCACTCAATATGCCAGCAAATTTGGAAAACTTAGCAGTGGCCACAGGACTGGAAAAGGTCAGTTTTCATTCCAATTCCAAAGAAAGGCAATGCCAAAGAATGCTCAAAACTTTGCACTTAGATCATGTCTAATAAAGGTTTTTAGCCCTCAAAACAGTAGTTGTTGTTATTGTTCACTCACCAAGTCATGCCCAACTCTTTGCGAACCATGGACTGGTGCACGCCAGGCCTCCCTGTCCTTCACCACCTCCCAGAGTTCGCCTGAGTTCATTTCCATTGAATTGGTGATGCCATCCAACCATCTCACCCTCTGTTACCCTCTTCTCCTTCTGTAGTAGCAGGAAGATAACCTCTTGGTTTATCTCCAAACACCTTGGCTCAAACTAACATTGTGATACACATGTGGACAGAGAAGGTAGGAGGCAAGGTAGAACCCACAATACTTCAACTTGACTATGTCCATAGAACAAAATGACAACAGGATGACCAAGGATATTGCTGTGTATTAAATAGTGGATAATGCAGCCCTAGGAATGACTAACATACTTGCTTTTAATTTGGAATCAGTTTATACAAAATTGATTAAAAGGGTGTGAATTTCCATTATCTACTTAGGCTTTTCCATGAGTCTATTTTTCACTAGGCTCTATTAAAATGTAGAACATTAATCATGGAAAACAAGGTATACATGAAAGAGAAAATTCAGAACCAATAGATTCTTAATGAAACCCAACCACTCTGTGTTCCTTGAGAATATCTTACCACTGTGGAGAAAGCACAGGCTTTGGAGCTAAACTCAGGCTAGAATCCTGACATCTGCCTTCACATTATCCTTTGAGACATCCTTGGGTAACATTCTTAAATAATGTGAATGCTAGGTTCTTTCTTCATCATGAATTTCAAAAGGAAAGTTTAAAGTGATATTCCTGTAGATTAAAATTGGTAACTGCATGTTGCTAAGAGGAATGTAAAACGGTGAAACTGTTTTTAGAAAACAGTCTGGCACCTTAATTCAAAGGTTAAATACTGAGTTAACATAAGACCCAGCATTTTCTCCCATGATATGCACCCAATAGAACTGAAAACATAGTTCTACAAAACAACGTATGCCTGAATGTTCATAGTACTATTAATAGTCAAAAATGGAAATAACCTGTATATCCATCAGCAGATAAGTAACAATATGATATTCACACAATGGAATATTATTCAACAATAAAAGGGAATAAGATGTCAGTACTTGAATGAGCCTTGATGATATTACCCTAAGAGAAAGAAGCCAGTCACAAAAAATGTGTTGTATTATATGATTCTATTTATATGAAATGTTTAGAGTAGGCAGATCTATAGACAGAATATAGATTAGTGGTTGCCTAGGTTAGGGGAAGGGGAATGGAAAGTGACAAAAAATAGGTACAAGGTTTCTTTTTGATGTGATGAAATGTCCTAAAATTACATTGTATAACCTTTGCCAACAAAGAAAATGTTCGGATCATCAAGGCTTTGGTCTTCCCGTAGTCAAGTATGGATGTGAGAGCTGGACAACAAAGAAGACAGAACACTGAGGAACTGATGCTTTTGAACTGTTGTGCTGCAGAAGATTCCTGCAAGTCCCTTGGACTGTAAGGAGATCAAACGAGTCTCAATCCTAAAGGAAATCAACCCTGAATACTCCTTGGAAGGACTGATGCTGAAGCTGAAATCACCTGATGCAAATTTCTGACTCTTTGGAAAAGACCCTGATGCTGGGAAAGATTGAAGGCAAAAGGAGAAGAGGGTGGCAGAGGATGAGATGGTTAGATGGCATCATCAATTCAATGGACATGAACTTGGGCACTCTGGGAGATGGTGAGGGACAGGGAAGCCTGGTGTGCTGCAGTCCATGGGGTCACAAAGAGTTGGACATAACTGAGCAACTAAACAACAACAATGTACATGAATCTGACTACACTAAAAAGACATTAAATGGAATACTTTAAATGAATAAGGTTAAACAAATCATATTTCAGTAAAATTCTTTTAAAAGGTGATAATGTGCAAAATACATCAATTTATACCAGGATAAACTTTACATGTAAACTTTTCTTTCATATTTCTAATTATATCACTCCACCATGGCTTAGCATAAAATGGAATACAGCAAATAATACTCTAAGTACTAGTTAGATGTTTTAAATCATGTTGGTAATATTAACGAATAATATTAGTTAATCTTTCCCAGCATCAGGGTCTTTTCCAATGAGTCAGAAATTCGCATCAGGTGATTTCAGCTTCAGCATCAGTCCTTCCAAGGAGTATTCAGGGTTGATTTCCTTTAGGATTGAGACTCGATTGATCTCCTTACAGTCCAAGGGACTAGCTATGAATTATACTAGGCACTAGGCACAGGGCTAAGCATTTATATTTATTAATTAAATATTCTTAATAATTTTATGAGAGGTAAGCACTCTTAATCCATTTTACATATAAGCTGGGGCTCAGAAAGTATTGGTTAACTGCCTCAAATTATACCTTTGTTAAATAGTAAAGTAGAAAAACTCAATGCTCAGTTCAGTTCAGTCACTCAGTCATGTCCCATTCTTTGTGACCCCATGAACTGCAGGACGCCAGGCCTCCCTGTCCATCACCAACTCCCGGAGTTCACTCAAACTCATGTGCATCAAGTGGTGATGCCATCCAGCCATATCATCCTCTGTCGTCCCCTTCTCCTCCTGCCCCCAATCCCTCCCAGCATCAGAGTCTTTTCCAGTGAGTCAACTCTTCGCATGAGGTGGCCAAAGTATTGGAGTTTCAGCTTCAACATCAGTCCTTCCAATGAACAGCCAGGACTTATCTCCTTTAGAGTGGACTGGTTGGATCTCCTTGAAGTCCAAGGGACTCTCAAGAGTCTTCTCCAACACCACAGTTCAAAAGCATCAATTCTTCCTCACTCAGCTTTCTTCACAGTCCAACTCTCAATCCATACATGACCACTGGAAAAACCATAACCTTGACTAGGCGGACCTTTGTTGGCAAAGTAATATCTCTGCTTTTCAATATCCCAATGCTAGCTGATTGCATAAGTCAAACTCTTAAACAACAGGTAGCCTCCCTTTTAGTGGCCTGATGGGTGGGTATATGTAAATGGTTTTAGGATATCTGATTTAATCATATATTTACAATCTCCCTCCCCGTATTTCAGGGGATTTATATAAGCTAGACTGAAAAATATTGTTTCTTTCTGTACATTTGCAGTACCTTCAGAGAATATGAACTCTTCTGAGTTACATATTGTAGTGATGTGCATACTCTTGATTACTGATTAATTTGTACAAACCAGTGTTGCAACAGGAGGCTCAACAGCACCCCTTTACACAGATAATAATGAAGTTTCATCATATATCCTTAACAGGATTTCCTTCACCACCATTGGGTCACCACTGCGATCCTGAGTGATGCAGCATGCCTCAGCAACACTGGCAGAGCGTATGTATGTGTGCTCAGCTGCTCAATTGTATCTGACTGTTTGCGAGCCCTGGACTGTAGCCCACCAGGCTCCTCTGTCTATGAGATTCTCCAGGCAAAAATACTGGCATGGGTTGCCAAGCCCTCCTCCAGTGTGTATCCAATACCAGCCCACGTTTATGACATTGACAAACATGTTACTGATATATTATTAATAGCTGAAAAATCATTCATTTTGTTAGTTCAGAACACAGATCCAGTCATGCAGATCCCTGTTAAAATCAAGCAGAAGGGAGGCTGCCAGCCATCCAGAATATTTTTTTCTGGTATTTTGATTCATTTGTATCATTTTCTGATATTGCTAGTGGAAAGAGTTCACTTTTAGTGCTCTCATAAGTCTTTTGTGAAATAGAAAAGGAGAGTAGAGAGAAAAGAAATGCTATCATCACACCTTTAGTAATCCCTACATAGGAACAGGAACAGGAGAGTTAAGATAAAACGATTCCCCCAAACTATTCTTAGGTTAAATTTAAAGATGATATTGCCCTGACTCTAGCCTGGTAGGAACAAAAGGGCAAAGGCAAGTTTCTGCTAATCTGGATTCAGTTCAGTTCAGTCTCTCAGTTGTGTCCGACTCTTTGCAACCCCATGGACTGCAGCACACCAGGCTTCCCTGTCCATCACCAACTCCCGGATACTACTCAAACTCATCTCCATTGAGTCGGTGATGCCATCCAACCATCTCATCCTCTGTCATCCCCTTCTCCTCTCACCTTCAATCTTTCCCAGCATCAGGGTCTTTTCAAATGAGTCAGCTCTTCACATCAGGTGGCTAAAGTATTGGAGTTTCCATACAATCTGGATTAGCCTACTGAAAAAATTTGAAGTAACTAGCTTGCATTTGTTTACAAGTCTGGAACCATAAACCAAGAAGCAAAGTTGAATCCTTTCAGAATGGTGAGAACGGCAGAAATGACTTCAAGGTACTATTCTAAAAGCCCAAGTAAGATAAGAATCAATGAACAGGGGCAAAACTCCAAGAGAGAACTAGAGTCAGAAAATGGGCTAAAATGTTTAAAATCTTTCTTTGTAGAAAAAATTAGAGGGCAAAACAGAAGCCTGGCTTAGATTTTTGCCAAGAAACTGGGTGTTCCTGTACAACCTCAAAACAAATGGGGGTTTTTAACTCAAGACATTGAGTCTGTTGAGGTTTCAACTGTCTAAAAGCAATATCTAAGGATGTGTCTGTGTGTTTAGTGGCAATCAGCTGTCCTTTTAACAATATTCAATCTTATCAACAAAAGGCAAGGTTTTGGAAGACTGGCTAGAAGTGCGACAAGCTTCCAGAAGGTGTTATTGACCCCAAACTGGTATAATTCCACAGTAAACTAATACAGGTGGAGAAGGAAATAACAACCCACTCCAGTATTCTTGTCTGGAGAATCCCATTGACAGAGGAGCCTGGCAGGCTACTGTCCATAGGGAAACAAAGAGTCAGACACTACTGGAACGACTTAGCACACACAAAAAAATAATACAGTATCTTAAATACATATTGTGTTTTGTTTCTGAAACTCAAAAGTAACAAAAATAATCACATACTTCCTAACACACCTTACAAAACTATAAGAATGATAAATTCATGATAATTTGAAATTAAGGCTCATGAAATTTCTGTATATGAAAGAAGAAAAAAATGAAAGATTAAACAAACTGCCTCTAAGCATAAGATAGCACCTATATTTACCAAAATTATCTTCTCATGTTACTAAAACACAGATATTTTGAAGAAAATACTGTAGTGAATGTATTATCCAACAGCCACATGAAAATAACATGTATTCAGGATATAGGTATAAATTCTATATCACAAACAATAATTTGAATTATATTATAGATTATTAATTTGTGGCCTTACAGTATACTCTTATAGAGAAGATCTCTATACTATTTACCAACAGTAAGCCTGATGACCAAGACTTCAGTTCACTTCATTTCAGTCACTCGGTCGTATCCGACTCTTTGTGACCACATAAACAGCAGAATGCCAGGCATCCCTGTCCATCATCAACTCTCAGAGTTTACCCAGACTCAAATTCATTGAGTTGGTGATACCATCCAACCATCTCATCCTCTGTCTTCCCCTTCTCCTCCTGCCCTCAATCTTTCCTAGCATCAGAGTCTTTTCAAATGAGTCAGATCTCTGTACCAGGTGGCCAAAGTATTGGAGTTTCAGCTTCAACATCAGTCCTTCCAATGAACATCCAGGACTGATCTCCTTTAGGATGGACTGGTTGGATCTCCTTGCAGTCCAAGGGACTCTCAAGAGTATTCTCCAACACCACAATTCAAAAGCACCAATTCTTCGGCACTCAGCTTTCTTCACAGTCCAACTTTCACATCCATACATGACCACTGGAAAAACCATAACCTTGACTAGACGGACATTTTATGGCAAAGCAATGTCTCTGGTTTTTAATATGCTATCTAGGTTGGTCATAACTTTCCTTCGAAGGAGTAAGCATCTTTTAATTTCATGGCTGCAGTCACCATCTGCAATGATTTTGGAGCCCCCAAAAATAAAGTCAGCCACTGTTTCCACTGTTTCCCCATCTATTTCCCATGAAGAGATGGGACCAGATGACATGATCTTCGTTTTCTGAATGTTGAGCTCTAAGCCAACTTTTTCACTCTCCTCTTTCAGTTTCATCAAGAGGCTCTTTAATTCTTCTTCTCTTTCTGCCATAAGGGTGATGTCATCTGCATATCTGAGGTTATTGATATTCCTCCCAGCAATCTTGATTCCAGCTTGTGCTTCCTTCAGCCCAGCGTTTCTCATGATGTACTCTGCATATAAGTTAAATAAGCAGGGTGACGATATTCAGCCTTGACGTACTCCTTTTCCTATTTGGAACCAATCTGTTGTTCCATATCTAGTTCTAACTGTTGCTTCCTGACCTGCATGCAAGTTTCTCAAGAGGAAGGTCAGGTGGTCTAGTATTCCCATCTCTTTCAGAATTTTCAATAGAGGGCAGACAGACTGAAACCACAATCACAGAAAACTAGCTAATCTGATCACACAGACCACAGCCTTCTCTAACTGAGTGAAACTAAGCCATGCCGTGTTGGGGCCACACAAGATGGATGGGTCACGGTGGAGAGATCTGACAGAATGTGGTCCACTGGAGAAGGGAATAGCAAACCACTTAGTATTCTTGCGTTGAGAACCTCATGAACAGTATGAAAAGGCAAAAAGATAGAACAAGTCTTGATGGCCAAGACTTATCCCTAGATAATTTTTCAATTTACATCTATTCTTTGAATTGAATAGGGAATGAGAGTATTAAAACATCATACTAGTGCTCTTGTTGAAAGTAAATGTTTTTTTTTTTTTTTTTTCAATTTGGACCCAACTAAGTAGCTTTTTCAAAGATTAGCAAATTTGTTTATAAAGTGAGATCCTAAATCAACTGAGTAAAATCAATTAACTTTTCCTGAAAGTGTATTATAAATAATTTACTGTTGATGTGACACTTTAAACCAGTTGAATAAATAACTTACTTATACTGTAAATTAGATAATTGATCCAATATTAAATAAGTTTTTAAATCAGCAAAACTTTGGTAATTATTTGTTGTTTAGCTGCTAAGTAATGTTCGACCCTTTGAGACCCCATAGACCAGGCAGGCTTAGTTAAATTAAATCTATGGAAACAATTTACTGACTATATTGGTATCATTTTGTTTATGTATGTTGGCATATTTTCTGATTTTATGAGGCATCCATGCATTGGCTGAGCATTTCAGTTTTGAGTCAAATATAATTCTTTTTGTGAAGTAGGTTAATATGAAATTGTCATGAATTCCATTGAGATAAGGTCAAACTATGATTTTGTAAATTCTAGGGTATCAAGAATTATGCTGAAACACATACAAGAAAAAAAGAAAAAGCAAATGATAAAAATCTGCATCGTAAAAAAATCTTGTGAAGTAAAAAGGATTTAGATGTGTCTCAACTCTCTAACTTCTTCACTGTTTCAAAATTTTAGACAATATGCACAAACTTTTTCAACCTTATTCAACAGAAAAATAGGTTTAATAACACCTGCCTTGTTGGGTTGCTAAGAGGATTTACAATAATACATATAAACCCCTTGGCATGGCACTTAGCACATAATGAAAGCTATAGAAATTTGCTCTTGCTAACATTTGTGTGATCATCATGCTGTGAACTTATGATCAGAAATTATATATTTCATTTAAATTAGTTTTCTTAATATAATTCTAATATATTTTATTAACACATAAATTCTCTTATTTTACTAGTAAGGAGGCACTGAATCTTTTTCCAATTTTAACTATTGTTTCTGGGCTTGACAAAAAACAGCCTTTCTTTAAACTACTTAGTATATACTTCAATACCCTTTTATTCTATGTACCATGTAATATTAACATGCATCTATTTTAATAATACTTTTTAAAATATAAATTTATTTATTTTAATTGTAGGTTAATTACTTTACAATATTGTATTGGTTTTGCCATACATCAACATGAATCCACCAAGGGTATACACGTGTTCCCCATCCTGAACCCCTCTCCCACGTCCCTCCCCATACCATCTCTCTGGGTCATCCCAGTGCACCAGCCCCAAGCATCCTGTATCATGCATCGAACCTGGACTGGCAATTCATTTCATATATGATATTATACAAGTTTCAATGCCATTCTCTCAAATCATCCCACCCTCTCCCTCTCCCACAGAGTCCAAAAGACTGTTCTGTACATCTGTGTCTCTTTTGCTGTCTCACATACAGGGTTATTGTTACCATCTTTCTAAATTCCATATATATGCATTAGTATACTGTAGTGGTGTTTTTCTTTCTGGCTTACTTCACTCTGTATAGTCAGCTCCAGTTTCATCCTCCTCGTTAGAACTGATTCAAATGTATTCTTTTTAATGGCTGAGTAACACTCCATTGTGTATATGTACCACAGCTTTCTTATCCATTCACCTGCTGATGGACATCTAGGTTGCTTCCATGTCCTGGCTATTATAAACAGTGCTGTGATGAACATTGGGGTACATGTGTCTCTTTCAATTCTGGTTTCCTCAGTGTGTATGCCCAGCACTGGGATTGCTGGGTCATAAGGCAGTTCTATTTGCAGTTTTTTAAGGAATCTCCATACTGTTCTCCATAGTGGCTGTACTAGTTTGCATTCCCACCAACAGTGCAAGAGGGTTCCCTTTGCTCCACACACTCTCCAGCATTTATTGCTTTTAGACTTTTGGATCGCAGCCATTCTGACTGGAGTGAGATGGTACCTCATTGTAGTTTTGATTTGCATTTCTCTGATAATGAGTGATGAGCATCTTTTCATGTGTTTGTTAGCCATCTGTATGTCTTCTGTAGAGAAATGTCTGTTTAGTTCTTTGGCCCATTTTTTGATTGGGTCGTTTATTTTTCTGGAATTGAGCTGCAGGAGTTGCATGTATATTTTTGAGATTAGTCTTTTGTCAGTTGCTTCATTTGCTATTATTTTCTCCCATTCATCCCAGAAGGCTGTCTTTTCACCTTGTTTATAGTTTACTTTGTTGTGCAGAAGATTTTAATTTTAATTAGGTCCCATTTGTTTATTTTTGCTTTTATTTCCAATATTCTGGGAGATGGGTCATAGAGGATCCTGCTGTGATTTATGTCAGAGAGTGTTTTACCTATGTTCTCCGCTAAGAGTTTTATAGTTTCTGGTCTTACGTTAATATCCTTAATCAATTCTGAGTTTATTTTTGTGTATGGTGTTAGAAAGTGTTCTAGTTTCATTCTTTTACAAAAATGAAAACAAGTGGATGACCAGTTTTCCCAGCACCAATTGTTAAAGAGATTGTCTTTCCTCCATTGTATATTCTTGCCTCCTTTGTCAAAGATAAGGTGTCCATAGGTGCGTGGGTTTATTTCTGGGCTTTCTATTTTGTTCCATTGATCTATATTTCTGTTTTGGGTCAGTACTATACTGTCTTGATGACTGTGGCTTTGTAGTAGAGCCTGAAGTCAGGCAGGTTGATTCCTCCTGTTCCATTCTTCTTTCTCAAGATTGCTTTGGCTATTTGAGGTTTTTTGTATTTCCATACAAATTTGAAATTATTTGTTCTAGCTCTGTGAAAAATACCTTTGGTAGCTTGATAACGGATTGCATTGACTCTATAGATTGCTTTGGGTAGTATACTCATTTTCACTATATTGATTCTTCCGATCCATGAACATGGTATATTTCTCCATCTATTAGTGTCCTCTTTGATTTCTTTCACCAGTGTTTTATAGTTTTCTGTATATTGGTCTTTAGTTTCTTTAGGTAGATATATTCCCAAGTATTTTATTCTTTTCATTGCAATGGTGAATGGAATTTTTTCCTTAATTTCTCTTTCTATTTTCTCATTGTTAGTGTATAGGAATGCAAGGGATTTCTGTGTGTTGATTTTATATCCTGCAACTTTACTATATTCATTGATTAGTTCTAGTAATTTTCTGGTGGAGTCTTTAGGGTTTTTTATGTAAAGGATTATGTCATCTGCAAACAGTTAGAGTTTTACTTCTTCTCCAGTTTAGATTCCTTTTATTTCTTTTTCTGCTCTGATTGCTGTGGCCAAAACTTCCAGAACTATGTTGAATAGTAGTGGTGAGAGTGGGCACCCTGGTCTTATTCCTGACTTTAGCAGAAATGCTTTCAATTTTTCACCATTGAGGATAATGTTTGCTGTGGGTTTGTCATATATAGCTTTTATTATGTTGAGGAATGTTCCTTCTATTACTGCTTTCTGGAGAGTTTTTATCATAAATGGATGTTGAATTTTGTCAAAGGCTTTCTCTGAATCTATTGAGATGATCATATGACTTTTATTTTTCAATTTGTTAATGTGGTGAATGACATTGATTGATTTGTGGATATTGTAGAATCCTTGAATCCCTGAGATAAAGCCCACTTGGTCATGATGTATGATCTTTTTAATGTGTTGTTGGATTCCGATTACTAGAATTTTGTTAAGGATTTTTGCATCTATGTTCATCAGTGATATTGGCCTGTAGTTTTCTTTTCTTTCTTTCTTTCTTTTTTTTTTTTTTTTTTTTTGTGGCATCTTTGTCAGGTTTTGGTATTAGGGTAATAGCGGCCTTATAGAATGACTTTGGAAGTTTACCTTCCTCTGCAATTTTCTGGAAGAGTTTGAGTAGGATAGGTGTTAGCTCTTCATGAAATTTTTGATAGAATTCAGCTGTGAAGCCGTCTGGACCTGGGCTTTTGTTTGCTGGAAGATTTCTGATTACAGTTTCAATTTCTGTGCTTGTGATGGGTCTGTTAAGATTTTCTGTTTCTTCCTGGTTCAGTTTTGGAAAGTTGTACGTTTCTAAGAATTTTTCCATTTTTTCCACGTTGTCCATTTTATTGGCATATAATTGCTGATAGTAGTCTCTTATGATCCTTTTGTATTTCTGTGTTGTCTGTTGTGATCTCTCCATTTTCATTTCTAATTTTATTGGTTTGATTTTTCTCCCTTTGTTTCTTGATGAGTCTGGCTAATGGTTTGTCAATTTTATTTATCCTTTCAAAGAACCAGCTTTTGGCTTTGTTGATTTTTGCTATGGTCTCTTTTGTTTCTTTTGCATTTATTTCTGCCCTAATTTTTAAGATTTCTTTCCTTCTACTAACCCTGGGGTTCTTCATTTCTTCCTTTTCTAGTGCTTTAGGTGTAGAGTTAGGTTATTTATTTGACTTTTTTCTTGTTTCTTGATGTATGCCTGTATTGCTATGAACCTTCTCCTTAGCACTGCTTTTACAGTGTCCCACAGGTTTTGGGTCGTTGTGTTTCCATTTTCTTTCATTTCTATGCATATTTTGATTTCTTTTTTGATTTCTTCTGCGATTTGTTGGTTATTCAGAAGCGTGTTGTTCAGCCTTCATATGTTGGAATTTTTAATAGTTTTTCTCCTGTAATTGAGATCTAATCTTACTGCATTGTGGTCAGAAAAGATGCTTGGAATGATTTGAATTTTTTTTAATTTACCAAGGCTAGACTTATGGCCCAGGATGTGATCTATCCTGGAGAAGGTTCCGTGTACACTTGAGAAAAAGGTGAAATTCATTGTTTTTGGGTGAAATGTCCTATAGATATCAATTAGGTCTAACTGGTCTATTGTATCATTTAAAGTTTGTGTTTCCTTGTTAATTTTCTGTTTAGTTGCTCAATCCATAGGTGTGAGTGGGGTATTGAAGTCTCCCACGATTATTGTGTTATTGTTCATTTCCCCTTTCATACTTGTTAATATATGTCTTACATATTTATGTTGGGTGTATATATACTTATGATTGTTACATCTTCTTCTTGGATTGATCCTTTGATCATTATGTAGTGTCCTTCTTTGTCTCTTTTCACAGCCTTTGTTTTAAAGTCTACTTTATTTGATATGAGTATTGTTAGTCCAGCTATCTTTTGGTCTCTATTTGCATGGAATATCTTTTTCCAGGCCTTCGCTGTCAGTTTGTATGTGTCCCTTGTTTTGAAGTGGGTCTATTGTAGACAACATATATAGGGGTCTTGTTTTTTTATCTATTCAGCCAGTCTTTCCCTTTTTGTAGGGGCATTCAATCCATTCACATTTAAGGTAATTATTGATAAGTATGATCCCATTGCCATTTACTTTATTGTTTTGGTTTCGAGTTTATACACCCTTGTTGTGTTTCCTGTCTAGAGAAGATCCTTTAGAATTTGTTGGAGAGCTGGTTTGGTGGTGCTGAATTCTCTCAGCTTTTGTTTGTCTGTAAAGCTTTTGATTTCTCCTTCATATTTGAATGTGATCCTTGCTGGGTACACTAATCTGGGCTGTAGGTTATTTTCTTTCATCACTTTAAGTATGTCTTGCCATTCCCTACTGGCCTGAAGTTTCTATTGAAAGATCAGCTGTTATCCTTATGGGAATCCCCTTGTGTGTTATTTGTTCTTTTTCTCTTGCTGCTTTTAATATTTGTTCTTTGTGTTTGATCTTTGTTAATTTGATTAACATGTGTCTTGGAGTGTTTCGCCTTGGGTTTATCCTGTTTGGGACTCTCTGGGTTTCTTGGACTTGGGTGATTATTTCCTTCCCCATTTTAGGGAAGTTTTCAACTATTATTTGCTCAAGTATTTTCTCATGGTCTTTCTTTTTGTCTTCTTCTTCTGGGACTCTTATGATCTGAATGTTGGAGCATTTAACATGGTCCTGGATGTCTCTGAGAATGTCCTCATTTCTTTTAATTCGTTTTTCTTTTTTCCACTCTGCTTCATTTATTTCTACTATTCTGCTTCACTAATCCTATCTTCTGCCTCCATTATTCTACTATTTGTTCCCTCATGAGTGTTTTTGATCTCATTTATTGTATTATTCATTATATATTGATTCTTTTTTATTTCTTCTAGGTCCTTGTTAAACCTTTCTTGCATCTTCTCAATCCTGTCTCCAGGCTATTTATCTGTGATTCCATTTTAATTTCAAGATTTTGGATTATTTTCACTATCATTATTTGGAATTCAGCTCTGATGGCTGGCGCACTCAACGCAAGTGGCTGCAACAGTCGGTGCACTCAGCACACGGCTGAGAGGAGCTACCCCACATCCGAGTTCATGGGCAGCAGCCAAGAGTGCCAGGCTGTGACGGTGTAGGAATGGCTGAGAGGAGCCAACCTGCATACGAGGTCAGGGGCAATGGTCTGGAGGAGCCACCCCATATACAAGGCCAGGGTCAGGGGCCGGGAGGAGCCACCCCACCCCTGAGGCCAGGGGCAGCGGCCTGGAAGATCAACCCATATCCAAGGAGCTGTGGGTGCACTGGCGCAGGAGGACCTAGAGGAGCTATCCCACGTTGAAGGTCAGGAAGGATGGTGGTGAGGAGATACCCTTAGTCCAAGGTGAGGAGCAGCGGCTGTGCTTTACTGGATCAGCCGTGAAGAGAATACTCCATGCCCAAGGTAAGAGAAACCCAAGTAAGACGGTACGTGTTGCAAGAGGGCAGCAGAGGGCAGACACACTGAAACCATACTCACAGAAAACTAGTCAATCTAATCATACTAGGACCACAGCCGTGTCTAACTCAATGAAACTAAGCCATGTCCACAGGGCAACCCAAGATGGGCGGGTCATGGTGGAGAGGTCTGACAGAATGTGGTCCACCGGACAAGGGAATGGCAAATCGCTTGAGTATTAATGCCTTGAGAACCCCATGAACAGTATGAAAAGGCAAAATAATAGGATACTGAATGAGGAACTCACCAGGTCAGTAGGTGCCCAATATGCTACTGGAGATCAGTGGAAAAATAACTCCAGAAAGAATGAAGGGATAGAGCAAAAGCAAAAACAATACCTAGCTGTGTATGGGACTGGTGATAGAAACAAAGTCTGATGCTGTAAGAACAATATTGCATAGGAACCTGGAATGTCAGGTCCATGAATCAAGGCAAATTGGAAGTGGTCAAACAAGAGATGGCAAGATTGAACGTCAACATTCTAGGAAACAGTGAACTAAAATGGGCTGGAATGGGTGAATTTAACTCAGATGACCATTATATCTACTACTGTGGGCAGGAATCCCTCAGAAGAAATGGAGTAGCCATTATGGTCAACAAAACAGTACGAAATGCAGTACTTGGATGCAATCTCAAAAATGACAGAATGATCTCTGTTCATTTACAAGGCAAACCATTCAGTATCACCGTAAGCCAAGTGTATGTCCCAACCAGTAACACTGAAGAAGCTGAAGTTGAACGGTTCTATGAAAACCTACAAGACCTTGTAGAACTAACACCCAAAAAAGATGTCCTTTTCATTATAGGGGACTGGAATGCAAAAGTAGGAAGTCAGGAAACACCTGGAGTAACAGGCAAATTTGGCCTTGGAATGTGGAATGAAGCAGGGCAAAGACTAATAGAGTTTTGACAAGAAAATGCACTGGTCATAGCAAAACCCTCTTCCAACAACAGAAGAGAAGACTCTCTACATGGACATCACCAGATGGTCAACACCAAAATCAGATTGATTATATTCTTTGCAGCCAAAGATGGAGAAGGTCTATACAGTCAACAAAAACAAGACCAGGAGCTGACTGTGGCTCAGATCATGAACTCCTTATTGCCAAATTCAGACTTACATTGAAAAGTAGGGAAAACTGCTAGACCATTCAGGTATGACCTCAATCAAATTCCTTATGATTATACAGTGAAAGTGAAAAATAAATTTAAGGGCCTAGTTCTGATACATAGAGTGCCTGATGAACTATGGAATGAGGTTCGTGACATTGTACAAGAGACAGGGATCAAGACATCCTCATGGAAAAGAAATGCAAAAAACCAAAGTGGCTGTCTGGGGAGGCCTTACAGTTCAGTTCAGTTCAGGCGCTCAGTAGTGTCCGACTCTTTGCGACCCCATGAACAGCAGCACGCCAGGCCTCCCCGTCCATCACCATCTCCCAGAGTTCAATCAGACTCACATCCATCGGGGCAGTGATGCCATCCAGCCATCTCATCCTTGGTCGTCCCCTTCTCCTCCTGCCCTCAATCCCTCCCAGCACCAGAGTCTTTTCCAATGAGTCAATTCTTTGCATGAGGTGGCCAAAGTACTGGAGCTTCAGCTTCAGCATCATTCCTTCCAAAGAAATCTCAGAGTTAATCTCCTTCAGAATGGACTGGTTGGATTTCCTTGCAGTCCAAGGGACTCTCAAGAGTCTTCTCCAACACCATAGTTCAAAAGCATCAATTCTTCAGCACTCAGCCTTCTTCACAGTCCAACTCTCACATCCATACATGAACACAGGAAAAACCATAGCCTTAACTAGACGGACCTTAGTCAGCAAAGTAATGTCTCTGCTTTTGAATATGCTATCTAGGTTGATCATAATTTTTCTTCCAAGGAGTAAGCGTCTTTTAATTTCATGGCTGCAATCACCATCTGCAGTGATTTTGGAGCCCAACAAAATAAAGTCTGACACTGTTTCCACTGTTTCCCCATCTATTTCCCATGAATTGATGGGACCGGTTGCCATGATCATTGTTTTCTGAATGTTGAGCTTTAAGCCAACTTTTTCACTCTCCTGTTTTACTTTCATCAAGAGGCTTTTTAGTTCCTCTTCACTTTCTGCCATAAGGGTGGTGTCATCTGCATATCTGAGGTTATTGATATTTCTCTAGGCAATCTTGATTTCAGCTTGTGTTTCTTGCAGTCCAGCGTTTCTCATGATGTACTCTGCATAGAAGGTAAATAAGCAGAATGACAATATACAGCCTTGACATACTCCTTTTCCTATTTGGAACCAGTCTGTTGTTCCATATCCAGTTCTAACTGTTGCTTCCTTGGCTGCATATAGATTTCTCTAGAGGCAGGTTAGGTGGTCTGGTATTCCCATCTCTCTCAGAATTTTCCAGTTTATTGTGATCCACACAGTCAAGGCTTTGGCATAGTCAACAAAGCAGAAATAGATGTTTTTGTGGAACTCTCTTGCTTTTTTCATGATCCAGAAGATGTTGGCAATTTGATTTCTGATTCCTCTGCCTTTTCTAAAACCAGCTTGAACATCAGGAAGTTCACAGTTCACATATTGTTGAAGCCTGGCTTGGAGAATTTTGAGCATTACTTTACTAGCATGTGACATGAGTGCAATTGTGCAGTAGTTTGAGCATTCTTTGGCATTGTCTTTCTTTAGGATTGGAATGAAAACTGACCTTTTCCAGTCCTGTGGCCACTGCTGCGTTTTCCAAATTTGCTGGCATATTGAGTGCAGCACTTTCAGAGCATCATCTTTCAGGATTTGAAATAGCTCTACTGGAATTCCATCACCTCCACTAGCTTTGTTCGTAGTGACGCTTTCTAAGGCCCACTTGACTTCACATTCTAGGATATCTGGGTCTAGATGAGTGATCACACCATTGTGATTATCCGGTCCTGAAGATCTTTTTTGTACAGTTCTTCTGTGTATTCTTGCCCCCTCTTCTTAATATCTTCCACTTCTGTTAGGTCCATAGCATTTCTGTCCTTTACTGAGCCCATCTTTGCATGAAATGTTCCCTTGGTATCTCTCATTTTCTTGAAGAGATCTCTAGTCTTTCCCATTCTGTTCTTTTCCTCTGTTTCTTTGCATTGATCACTGAAGAAGGCTTTCTTATGTCTTCTTGCTATTCTTTGGAACTCTTCATTCAGAAGCTTATAACTTTCCTTTTCTCCTTTGCTTTTCACCTCTCTTCACAGCTATTTGTAAGACCATCTCCATGGAAAAGAAATGCAGAAAAGCAAAATGGCTGTCTGGGGAGGCCTTACAAATAGCTGTGAAAAGAAGAGAAGCGAAAAGCAAAGGTGAAAAGGAAAGATATAACCGTCTGAATGCAGAGTTCAAAGAATAGCAAGAAGAGATAAGAAAGCCTTCTTCAGCTATCAGTGCAAAGAAATAGAGGAAAACAACAGAATGGGAAAGACTGGAGATCTCTTCAAGAAAATTAGAGATACCAAGGGAACATTTCATGCAATGATGGACTCAGTAAAGGACAAAAATGCTATGGACCTAACAGAAGCAGAAGATATTAAGAAGAGGGGGCAAGAATACACAGAAGAACTGTACAAAAAAGATCTTCAGGACTGGATAATCACAATGGTGTGATCACTCATCTAGACCCAGATATCCTAGAATGTGAAGTCAAGTGGGCCTTAGAAAGTGTCACTACGAACAAAGTTAATGGAGATGATGGAATTCCAGTAGAGCTATTTCAAATCCTGAAAGATGATGCTCTGAAAGTGCTGCACTCAATATGCCAGCAAATTTGGAAAACGCAGCAGTGGCCACAGGACTGGAAAAGGTCAGTTTTCATTCCAATCCTAAAGAAAGACAATGCCAAAGAATGCTCAAACTACTGCACAATTGCACTCATGTCACATGCTAGTAAAGTAAGGCTCAAAATTCTCCAAGCCAGGCTTCAACAATATTTGAACTGTGAACTTCCTGATGTTCAAGCTGGTTTTAGAAAAGGCAGAGGAATCAGAAATCAAATTGCCAACATCTTCTGGATCATGGAAAAAGCAAGAGAGTTCCACAAAAACATCTATTTCTGCTTTGTTGACTATACCAAAGCCTTTGATTGTGTGGATCACAATGAACTGTGGAAAATTCTGAGAGATGGAAATACCAGACCAACTGACCTGCCTCTTGAGAAATCTGTATGCAGGTCAGGAAGCAACAGTTAGAACTGTACATGGAACAACAGACTGGTTCCAAATAGGAAAAGGAGTGCATCAAGACTGTATATTGTCACCCTGTTTATTTAACTTCTATGCTGAGTACATCATGAGAAACGCTGGGCTGGAAGAAACACAAGCTGAAATCAAGATTGCCTAGAGAAATATCAATAACCTCAGATATGCAGATGACACCACACTTATGGCAGAAAGTGAAGAGGAACTATAAAGCTTCTTGATGAAAGTGAAAGAGGAAAGCAAAAACGTTGGCTTAAAGCTCAACATTCAGAAAACGAAGATCATGGCATCTGGTCCCGTCACTTCATGGGTAATAGATGGGGAAACAGTGGAAGCAGTGTCAGACTTTATTTTTGGGGGCTTCAACATCACTGCAGATGGTGACTGCAGCCATGAAATTAAAAGACGCTTACTCCTTGGAAGAAAAGTTATGATCAACCTAGATAGCATATTCAAAAGCAGAGACATTACTTTGCCAACAAAGGTCCGTCTAGTCAAGGCTATGGTTTTTCCTGTGTTCATGTATGGATGTGAGAGTTGGACTGTGAAGAAGGCTGAGAGCCGAAGAATTGATGCTTTTGAACTGTAGTGTTGGAGAAGACTCTTGAGAGTCCCTTGGACTGCAAGGAGATCCAACCTGTCCATTCTGAAGGAGATAAGCCCTGGGATTTCTTTGGAAGGAATGATGCTAAAGCTGAAACTCCAGTATTTTGGTCTCTTAATGTGAAGAGTTGACTCATTGGAAAAGACTCTGATGCTGGGAGGGATTGGGGGCAGGAGGAGAAGGGGAAGACAGAAGATGAGATGGCTGGATGGCATCACTGACTCGATGGACGTGAGTCTGAGTGAACTCTGGGAATTGGTGATGGACAGGGAGGCCTGGCGTGCTGCGATTCATGGGGTTGCAAATAGTCGGACATGACTGAGCAACTGAACTGAACTGATCAGGTAGATTCCCTTTCTCTTCCTCTTTTGTTTGGTTTGCTGGTTATTTATCCTGTTCCTTTACCTGCTGGGTATTCCTATGTCTCTTCATCCTGTTTATATTGCTGTTTGGCATGACCTTTCTGTATTCTGGCATTTTGTGTAGTTCTCTTTATTTTGGAGTTTCCTCACTTTGGGTGGGGTTGTCCGGATGGCTTGTCAAGGTTTCCTGGTTAGGGAAGCTTGTGTCAGAGTTCTGGTGGGTGGAGCTGGATTCCTTCCTCTGAAGTGCAATGAAGTGTCCAGTAATGAGTTATGAGATGCCAATGGGTTTGGAGTGACTTTGGGCAGCCTATATATTGAAGCTCAGGGGTGTGTTCCTGTGTTGCTGGAGAATTTGCATGGTATGTCTTGCTCTGGAACTTGTTGGCTCTTGGGTGTTGCTTGGTTTCAGTGTAGGTATGGAGGCGTTTGATGAGCTCCTGTCAATTAATGTTCCCTGGAGTCAGGAATTCTCTGGTGTTCTCAGGATTTGGACTTAAGCCTCCTGCTTCTGGTTTTCAGTCTTATTTTTACAGTAGCCTCAAGGCTTCTCCATCTATACAGCACCATTAATAAAACATCTAGGTTAAAGATGAAAAGTTTCTCCACAGTGAGGGACACCCTGAGAGGTTCACAGAGTTACATGGAGAAGAGAAGAAAGAGGAGGGAGATAGAGATGACCTGAATGAGATGAGGTGGAATCAAAAGAGAGAGCAAGCTAGCAAGTAATCTTCCTTATGTGTGCTCCATAGTCTGGACTGCTCAGAGATGTTCATGGAGTTATACAGAGAAGAGAAGAGGGAGGAAGGGGACAGAGGTGTCCAGGAGGATAAAGGGGGGAATCAAAAGGAGAGAGACAGATCCAGCCAGTAATCAATTCCCTAAGAGTTCTCCACTCTCTGGAACACACAAAGATATTCACAGAGTTGGGTAGAGAAGACAAGGGGGAGGGAGGAGATAGAGGTGACCTGGTGGAGAAAAAGGAGAGTCCAAAGGGGGAGAGAGCAGTCAAGCCAGTAATCTGACTCCCAAGTAAAAATGGGTACTGAAGATTGGGTTCTTAAAGGTATAAAATTGATAACAAATAACAAAAAGCAAAGATTAAAAATCTAGAGCAGAGGTTGTATTTTCAAAAATACAATATTAAGGAACAGAAAAAAAGAAAAAAAATCACAAAAATTATAAAATATATATATATGTGAAGTTTCCTTTAAAAATAGGGTCTCTCTTTTTTTGCAATATAATAGTAGGTTATAAAAATGAAAATTAAAGGAGTAATAGAGGACTTAAAAATTAAAAAAATGATAGTAAATATATATCTAGGACTTTCTCTGGTGGTGTTGTGGACAGTGTTGGGTCAGTTCATTTTTGGCTAGTTCCTTGGTCTGGCTTATATTTCTCAAGATCTATAGGCCCCTTTCTATGTAGTCGGTATAACTACAGGGTTTTAATCTATTACACTTGTCACTTCCAAGACGGTTCCCTCTGTTTTAGCTTCTTCTGTTTGCTGGTCTCTTCAAAGTCTGATTTCCGCCCTGACCCAAGGGTGCGGTGATGGACACTTTTTTAGGCTCACTTGTTCAGTCGTGCTGTGGGGAGGAAGGGACACTGCAAACAAATAACACTGGCGTGTGCTTGCAGTGTCTCAGCCACAGTGGGCCTGCTTGCACTCATGGCGTGTGTGCCCTACCTGTCCACACTGCTCAGGCTCTAGTTTGCTCCACCGGGAACCATCTGAGGCTGGCCCTGGGCTGCATGCACCTCCCAGGTCTAAGCCGCTCAGGTTTAGGCACTTGGGTAGTCCTCTGAGGTGCAGACTGCATTGGGCCTGCGTTTTGTGCCCTTCCCAGGTCCAAGCAGCTCAGGTGATGAGGTGTTTGGTGAGCGCAGTCACTACAACTTATCACCTCCCCCATCCCTGCTGCTGGTTTTCTGGGTGTACAACTGGCATGCCTTCTCAGGTGGATGTTGACCATCCAGAACCCCAAGAAGTCTTAGTTAGCAAAGAAGCCTGCTTGCAGTTTGGTAGATAATGCCTCTCTGGGGCTGCGATTGCCATCTTCCAGCTCTAGCTGCCTGTAACTGGAGGGGAATGGTCTACAATCGGCTATCTCTGTTCAGTCTTTGTTCTTGAATGGACCTGATGGTGTCTTAGGTTAGGGCTTTTTGTGTGGGTGGGTTTGCTAGCTCAAGTTAGTTCGCTCAGATTGCCCTCAGGTCATTCAGGCCCGGTCCTTACTCTAAGCAATGCAGCCCACACCTCCCTGCCCAGCCCCCATTTGCTAGCGGTGGGTGCATGCATCAGCACTGCTTCTCTGCTGGGGGAGTTACTGTTGGGCATGTAATTTGTGGGTTTTAATTATTTATTTATTTTTTCCACCCAGTTATGTTGCCCTCTGAGGTTCCAAGGCTCACCACAGACTCGGTAGTTGGAGTCTTTCCTGGTGTTTGGAAACTTCTCTCTTTTTAAGACTCTCTTCCCAGGATGGAGCTCCATCCCTACCTCTTTTGTCCTCTTTTTGTCTTTTATATTTTTTCCTACCTCTTTTGAAGACAATGGGCTGCTTTTCTGGGTGCCTGATGTCCTCTGACAGCATTCAGAAGTTGTTTTGTGGAATTTACTCAGCGTTTAAATGTTCTTTTCATGAATTTGTTGGGGAGAAAGTGGTCTCCCTGTCCTATTCCTCCACCATCTTCAGTTCAGTTCAGTTGCTCAGTCGTGTCTAACTCTTTGCAACCCCATGAATCGCAGCACGCCAGGCCTCGCTGTCCATCACCAACTCCCTCAGTTCACTCAGACTCACGTCCATTGAGTCAGTGATGCCATCCAGCCATCTCATCCTCTGTTGTCCCCTTCTCCTCCTGCCCCCAATCCCTCCCAGCATCAGAGTCTTTTCCAATGAGTCAACTCTTCGCATGAGGTGGCCAAAGTACTGGAGTTTCAGCTTTAGCATCATTCCTTCCAAAGAAATCCCAGGGCTGATCTCCTTCAGAATGGACTGGTTGGATCTCCTTGCAGTCCAAGGGACTCTCAAGAGTCTTCTCCAACACCACAGTTCAAAAGCATCAATTCTTCTGTGCTCAGCCTTCTTCACAGTCCAACTCTCACATCCATACATGACCACAGGAAAAACCATAGCCTTGACTAGATGGACCTTTGTGGGCAAAGTAATGTCTTTGCTTTCAATATGCTATCTAGGTTGGTCATAACTTTCCTTCCAAGGAGTAAGCGTCTTTTAATTTCATGGCTCCAATCACCATCTGCAGTGATTATGGAGACAAAGAAAATAAAGTCTGATACTGCTTCCACTATTTCCCCATCTATTTCCCATGAAGTGATGGGACCAGATGCCATGATCTTCGTTTTCTGAATGTTGAGCTTTAAGCCATCTTTTTCACTCTCCACTTTCACTTTCATCAAGAAGCTTTTTAGTTCCTCTTCATTTTCTGCCATAAGGGTGGTGTCATCTGCATATCTGAGGTTATTGATATTTCTCCCAGCAATCTTGATTCCAGCTTGTGCTTCTTCCAGTGCAGCGTTTCTCATGATATACTCTCCATAGAAGTTAAATAAGCAGGGTGACAATATACAGTCTTGATGCACTCCTTTTCCTATTTGGAACCAGTCTGTTGTTCCATGTCCAGTTCTAACTGCTGTTTCCTGACCTGCATATAGGTTTTTCAAGAGGCAGGTCAGGTGGTCTGGAATTCCCATCTCTTTCAGAATTTTCCACAGTTTATTGTGATCCACACAGTCAAAGGCTTTGGCATAGTCAATAAAGCAGAAATAGATGTTTTTCTGGAACTCTCTTGCTTTTTCCATGATCCAGAAGATGTTGGCAATTTGATCTCTGGTTCCTCTGCCTTTTCTAAAACCAGCTTGAACATCAGGAAGTTCACAGTTCATGTACTGCTGAAGCCTGATTTGGAGAATTTTGAGCATTACTTTACTAGCATGTGAGATGAGTGCAATTGTGCGGTAGTTTGAGCATTCTTTGGCATTGCCTTTCTTTGGGATTGGAATGAAAACTGACCTTTTCCAGTCCTGTGGCCACTGCTGCGTTTTCCAAATTTGCTGGCATATTGAGTGCAGCACTTTCACAGCATCATTTTTCAGGATTTGAAATAGCTCTACTGGAATTCCATCATCTCCACTAGCTTCGTTCATAGTGATGCTTTCTAAGGCCTGCTTGACTTCACATTCAAGGATGTCTGGCTCTAGGTGAGTGATCACACCAACCATCGTGATTATCCGGGTCATGAAGATCTGTTTTTGTACAGTTCTTCCGTGTATTCTTGCCATCTCTTCTTAATATCTTCTGAGGTCCAGACCATTTCTGTCCTTTATAGAGCCCATCTTTGCATGAAATGTTCCCTTGGTATCTCTAATTTTCTTGAAGAGATCTCTAGTCTTTCCCATTCTGTTGTTTTCCACTATTTCTTTGCATTCAGGTATGACCTAAATTAAAGAAATTTTTTTAAAAAAACGCAAGCTACATTGAAGTAATTATATTTGCCAGCACAAAGGAGATGGTGGTCCACTCTATTATATCTATACTAGAAAAAGGGTAAATAATTAAAGTTTATGTAGAAATTTTAATCTCCTATTGACAGAAATAATTCAGCTCTAATATATAGGCATAGACAATGACCATGAACTTCTGCTCTACCTTGCTAACTTTCTAGTGTCTGATTTTTTGAGAATATAACTGATAGATTATCTTATGTACTTACCATAATGATTGTCCCAGAGCAGCTGACCTTACACCCTCCAAATACTTTTGTTCCTCCTATTTCAGTCCTTGATCTTCACTTTATATACTCCTTCTAGGTTTACTATTCATGGACCTACCCACCAGAGCAAGACCCAGTTTTACCCACATCCAATCCCTCCCACCAGGAAGTTTCCACAGGACACTTATCCTCATCCATCAGAGAAAAGACAGAATGAAAACCACAATCACAGAAAACTAACCAAACTGATCACATGGATCACATCCTTGTCTAACTCAATGAAACTATAAGTCATGCCATGTAGGGCCACCCAAGATGGATGGGTCATGGTGAAGAGCTCTGACAAAACCTAGTCCACTAGAGAAGGGAATGGCAAATCACTTCAGTATTCTTTCCTTGAGAACCTCATGAACAGTATGAAAAGGCAAAAAGATAGGATATTAAAAATTGAGCTCCCCAGTTGGTAGGCACCCAATATGCTATTGTAGAAGGCAATGGCACCCCACTCCAGTACTCTTGCCTGGAAAATCCCATGGGTGGAGGAGCCTGGTAGGCTGCATTCCATGGGGTCGCTAAGAGTCAGACACAACTGAGCAACTTCACTTTCTGTTTTCACCTTCATGCATTGGAGAAGGAAATGGCAACCCACTCCAGTATTCTTGCCTTGAGAATCCCAGGGATGGGTGGGCTGCCGTCTATGGGGTCGCACAGAGTCGGACACGACTGAAGCAACTTAGCAGCAATATGCTATTGGAGAACAGCAAAGAAATAGCTGCAGAAAGAATTAAGAGGCTGAGCCAAAGCTGAAACAGTGTGCAGTTGTGGATGTGTCTGGCAGTGAAACTAAAGGTTGATGCTGTAAAGAACAATATTTCATAGGAGCCTGGAATATTAGGTCCATGAATCAAGGTAAAGTGGAAGTGGTCAATTGGGAGATGGCAAGCGTGAACATTGACATTTTAGGAATCAGTGACCTAAAATAGACTGGAATGGGCAGATTTAATTCAGATGACCATTATTTCTATTACTGTGAGCAAGAATCCCTTAGAAGAAAAGGAGTAGCCCTCATAGGTAACAAAAGAGTCCAAAATGCCGTGCTTGTGTGCAATCTCAAAAATGACAGAATGACATCTGTTTGTTTCCAAGGCAAACCATTCAATATCACAGTAATCCAAGTCTAAGTTCCAAGCACTAATGCTGAAGAAGCTGAAGCTGAACAGTTCTATGAAGACTTACGAAACCTTCCAGAACTAACACCATAAAAAGATGTCCTCTTCATCAGGGATGGGAATTCAAATGTAGGAAGTCAAGAGATACATGGAGTAACAGGGAAGTCTCAACTTGGAGTACAAAATGAAGCATGGCAAAGGCTAACTGAGTTTTGCCAAGAGAATGTA
Source organism: Oryx dammah (assembly GCF_014754425.2). Lineage (NCBI taxonomy): Eukaryota > Metazoa > Chordata > Mammalia > Artiodactyla > Bovidae > Oryx > Oryx dammah. Next base: position 137,798,099 of record NW_024070186.1, on the reverse strand, counting down.
CTGGTCATAACAAACACCCTCTTCCAACAACACAAGAGACAACTCTACACATGGACATCACCAGATGGTCAATAATGAAATGAGATTTATTGTATTCTTTGCAGTTGTGAAGATGGAGAAGCTCTATATGGTCAGCAAAAACAAGACCGGGAGATGACTGTGACTCAGATCAAGAATCTCTTATTGCAAAATTCAAACTTAAACTGAAAAAAGTATGGAAAAGCACTAAGCCATTAAACTATGACCTAAATCAAATCCATTATAATTATATAGTGAAAGTGACAAATAGATTCAAGGTATTAGATCTGATAGACAGAGTGCCTGAAGAACTATGGATGGACATTTGTCACATTGTACAGGAGGTGGTGATTAAAACCCTTCCCAAGATAAAGAAATGCAAAAAGGCAAAATGACTGTCTGAAGAGGCCTTACAAATAGCTGAGAAAAGCTGCTAAAAGCAAAGGAGAAAAGGAAAGATATAAGCATCTGAATGCAGAGTTCCAAAGCATAGCAAGGAGAGATAAGAAAGCCTTTCTCAGTAAACAATGCAAAGAAATAGAAGTAAACAATAGAATGGGAAAGGCTAGAGATCTCTTTAAGAAAATTAGAGATATCAAGGGAACATTTCTTGCAAAGATGGGCTGAATAAAAGACAGAAATGGTATGGACCTAACAGAAGCAGATGATATTAAGAAGAGGTGACAAGAATACACAGAAGAGTTGTAAAAAAAATGATCTTAATGACCCAGATAACCACAATGGGTAGTTATCACAATGTGATCAGTCACCTAAGCCAAACATCAAGTGGGCCTTAGGAAGCATCATCAAGGACAAAGCTAGAGGAGGTGATGGAATTCCAGTTGAGCTATTTCTATCCTAAAAGATGATGCTGTGAAAGTGCTGCACTCAATATGCCAGCATATTTGGAAAACTCAGCAGTGACCACAGGTCTGGAAAAGGTCAGTTTTCATTCCAATCTCAAAGAAAGGCAATGCCAAAGAATGTTCAAACTACTGCACAGTTGCACTCATCTCACACCCTGGCAAAATAATGCTCAGAATTCTCTAGGCCAGGCTTCAGCAGTACCTGAACTGAGAACTTGCAGATATTCAAACTGGATTTAGAAAAGACAGAGGAACCAGAGATCAAATTGCCAATATCCACTGGATCATAGAAAAAGCAAGAGAATTTCAGAAAAACATCCACTTCTTCTTCATCGACTACACTAAAGCCTTTGATTTTGTGGATCACAACAAACTGGAAAATTCTTCAAGAGATGAGAATACTAGACCACCTTGCTTACTTCTTGAGAAATCTGTATGCAGGTCAAGAGCAACAGTTAGAACCAGACATGGAACAACAGGCTGGTTCCAAATTTGGAAAGGAGTACATCAAGGCTATATTTTGTCACTCTGCCTGTTTAACTTATATGCAGAGTATATCATGAGAAATGGCAGGCTGGAAGAAGCACAGGCTGGAATCAAGATTGCCAGGAGAAATAGCAATAACCTCAGATATGCAGATGACACCACCCTTGTGGCAGAAAGTGAAGAGGAACTGAGGAGCCTCTTGATGAAAGTGAAAGGGGAGAGTGAAAATGTTGGCTTAAAACTCAACATTCAAAACACTAAGATCATGGCATCAGGTCCCATCACATTCACATTTCCCATCACATTCATAGCAAATAGATGGGGAAACAATGGAAACAGTGAGAGACTTCATTTTCTTGGGCTCCAAAATACCTTCAGTTTGTGAATCCAGGCATGAAATTAAAAGACATTTGCTCCTTGGAAGAAATGCTGTGATCAACATAGACAGCATGTTAAAAAGCAAGGACACTACTTTGCTGACAAAGGTCTATATAGTCAAACCTATGGTTTTTCCACTAGTCATGTATGGATTGGAGAGTTGGACCATAAGGAAGACTGACGTCAAAGAATTGATGATTTTGAACTGTGGTGTTGGAGAAGACTTTTGAGAGTCCCTGAGACTGTAAGGAAATCAAACCTGTCAATCCTAAAGGAAATCAGTCCTGAATATTCATTAGAAGAACTGATGCTAAGGCTCCAATACTTTGGCCATCTGATGTGAAGGGTTGACTTATTCTAAAAGACCCTGATGCTGAGAAAGATTGAAGCCAGGAGGAGAAGGGGACGACAGAGGACAAGATCATTAGATGGCATCACTGACTCAATGGACATGAATTTGAGCAAGCTCTGGTGTTGGTGATGGACAGGCAAGACTGGCGAGCTGCAGTCCATGGGATTGCAAAGAGTTGGACATAGCTGAGCAACTGAACAACAACAAAGGTGAGCTCATTAAATATAACCCACATTCTGTTATTTCCTAATTTTTTCTTTATGCTCAGACTCTGAGTTCAAAATACATGTATTCAACTATCTACTAGACATTTCTGTATGGAAATCTTGAAACATTTAACAGAATTAACATATTCAAAACTGATCTTTGGATTTCCACCACCACTACTAAGATGCTATTTCTCCCACTACCGCTTTGATATCTTCTTCAGCTTTTTTATTTTGAACAAGTCAAGGTCTTTCATGCCTTGATCATCTTTCACACGTCTATAGAGCACTGCCAGCTAGTCTCTGATTCTTTCTTAAAATTCAAGGTCAGTTTTAAGGCACCTTCTCAAAGACTACTCAACATAATGATGTAGCTTCTTCTCTGAATATATCTATCTCAGTACTCTGTTTTACAGATTTTTTTTTACACAAGTTTCAGATAAAAAGCAACTGATGAAATAAAACATTTATCTCCTTCATCCAAATATAAATTCTGTGAGGGCAAGGACTATATCTTTCCTGTTCAATAATCTAGCTCCACGGTCTTTCAGGTATATAGTAGTATCTCCGAAAACATTTGTTAAATGAATAAATAAATGCAAAAAAAAAAAGCACTGAATGACTATGTAAAATATCACAGTGAGAATGTCCTTACCAGCTACTTTCAAATTGCATTTGTACTGCATATAGGAAACCTCAACATAAAAGTCACATTACAAAGTAAATAACTCTTAACAAATGGTAACTTTCATACAATGTTCACTTTGGTTTTACTGCTTTATAGATATTAACTACTTAATCCTCTTTCAAACTTATGGGGTAGCATCTAACATCACACACACATTAAAAACAAAGAAATGGGGCAGGCGGTGGGGGTGGTGGTGGTGGTAAATCTGTGTCTTGCCCAGAGTTACAGAGTTAAAAATAGAAATCCAGGATTGGAGTGCAGGCAGTCTAGCTGCAGAGTCTGCCTGCTAGCACAACCACAATAGCTATGCCAAAATGCTTAGCTAGGTATATCTTAGCTAGGTATATAGTAATATACCTAATAGCTAGGTATATCTTAATGTTGCTGTTTTAACTTTTAATTGGCAGATAATTGGTTTACCATATTGTGTTGGTTTACGCTATACAACAATGTGAAATCAGCTACAAGAATGCATATATCCCCTTCCTCTCAAGCCTCCCTCACACCTTCCCATCCCCCATTTCACCCCTCTAAGTCCTCACGGAGTAGCAAGTTGAGCTCCCTGTATTACACAGCGACTTCCCACTAGCTAGCTATTTTACACAGGGCAGTGTATATATGTTAATGCTACTTTCTCAGCTTGTCCCACCCTCTCCTTCCACAGCTGTGTCCATGAGTCCATTGTTTATATCTGCATCTCTATTCCTTCCCTGCAAATAGGTTCATCAGTACCGTTTTTCTAGATTCCATATATATGTGTGTTAATATATGACATTCACTTTTCTCTTTGACTTACTTCACTCTGTACGACAGATTCTATGCTCATCCACGTCACTAAAACTGACTCAATTTCATTTAGCCTTAAAAAAAAAAATGTAGCTCTATTTTAATAAAAAGAGAGATGTGCAAGTAAGCCCTCGGGACTTTATCTGTGGTATAAAATGAGGTAGAATTGTATTCCTGTCCAGGCCTAACAAACTCTGCCAGGTGAGAAAGTAGATCTATTTTTCCCCTCATTGACTTAAGTGGAACATGTTTGGTCCAGTCCTTTCTAATTAGAAAAAGCCATTGCGTCATTTAACATTTTTGCACAGTCATACATTCATCCATTACTTATCTCCAAAAGCCCTGTTAGCAAAAATTGTGTCTTCCAGAACTGACAAGAAAAGCTTATAAACTTGGCCTTACATATGAAAGTTAATGGCCAAGAGCAACTGTGCTTCCGAATCGAATGCAGTCCTGAAAGAATTCTAGAATTATTGATGCCATAAAATTCATTTAATTAGAACTTTAGCATTAAGATTCGAGGAAAACTAGTAGATATTCAATCTAATTCTTGGAATAGCACTTAACCTAGTATAAAAACCTTAATGGTAAGAAATAATCCCTTTGTGTTACTTACATATAATTTTCGAGCCCAATTACCATATTTCGTGTTACATTGTGTTTTTAAGAATTTTCTTGAGAAAATGTGAATGAAAATAAACCACTATTCTGAAAGGCTTATCAAATACATCCTGTACATGCATCAAGAAAATTTTGTTTAGAATACTTCAGATGGTTAGAATTTTCTGTTTGAAGTTATTTAATCGCTATTTTATAAGCAATTGATGGTTTCCTTTATAATTTCTACTTTGTCAAGGATAAACAGCAGTATTGTAAGGATCTTATAAGTCAAGAAAAGTAGGGCTAATCATGTACATTTCAATTGTCTTTCAGTTATATAAGTGTAAATTTTAAGCCTTAACTTAGGTCAAACAGGAGATGGCAAGAGGGAACATCGACATTCTAGGAATCAGTGAACTAAAATGGACTGGAATGGGTGAACTTCACTCAGATGACCATTATATCTACTACTGTGGGCAAGAATCCCTCAGAAGAAATGGAGTAGCCATCATGGTCAACAAAAGAGTCCAAAATGCAATACTTGGATGCAGTCTCAAAAACAACAGGATGATCTCTGTTCATTTCCAAGGCAAGCCATTCAATATCACAATGATCCAAGTCTATGCCACAACCAGTAACACTGAAGATGCTGAAGTTGAACGGTTCTATGAAGACCAACAAGACCTTTTAGAAGTAACACCCAAAAAAGATGTCCTTTTCATTATAGGGGACTGGAATGCAAAAGTAGGAAGTCAAGAAACACCTGGAGTAACAGGCAAATTTGGCCGTGGAATGCAGAATGAAGCAGGGCAAAGACTAATAGAGTTTTGCCAAGAAAATGCACTGGTCATAGCAAACACTCTCTTCCAACAACACAAGAGAAGACTCTATACATGGACATCACCAGATGGTCAACACCAAAATCAGATTGATTATATTCTTTGCAGCCAAAGATGGAGAAGGTCTATACAGTCAACAAAAACAAGACCAGGAGCTGACTGTGGCTCAGATCATGAACTCCTTATTGCCAAATTCAGACTTAAATTGAAGAAAACAGGGAAAACTGCTAGACCATTCAGGTATGACCTCAATCAAATACCTTATGATTATACAGTGGAAGTGAGAAATAGATTTAAGGGCATCGATCTGATAGATAGAGTGCCTGATGAACTATGGAATGAGGTTTATGACATTGTACAGGAGACAGGGATCAAGACCATCCCCATGGAAAAGAAATGCAAAAAAGCAAAATGGCTGTCTGGGGAGGCCTTACAAATAGCTGTGAAAAGAAGAGAAGTGAAAAGCAAAGGAGAAAAGGAAAGATATAAGCATCTGAATGCAGAGTTTCAAAGAATAGCAAGAAGAGATAAGAAAGTCTTCTTCAGCGATCAATGCAAAGAAATAGAGGAAAAGAACAGAATGGGAAAGACTAGAGATCTCTTCAAGAAAATTAGAGATACCAAGGGAACATTTCATGCAAAGATGGGCTCGATAAAGGACAGAAATGGTCTGGACTTAACAGAAGCAGAAGATATTAAGAAGACATGGCAAGAATACACAGAAGAACTGTACAAAAAGGACCTTCACGACCCGGATAATCACGATGGAGTGATCACTCATCTAGAGCCAGACATCCTGGAATGTGAAGTCAAGTGGGCCTTAGAAAGCATCACTATGAACAAAGCTAGTGGAGGTGATGGAATTCCAGTAGAGCTATTTCAAATCCTGAAAGATGATGCTGTGGAAGTGCTGCACTCAATATGCCAGCAAGTTTGGAAAACGCAGCAGTGGCCACAGGACTGGAAAAGGTCAGTTTTCATTCCAATCCCAAAGAAAGGCAATGCCAAAGAATGCTCAAACTACCACACAATTGCACTCATCTCACAGGCTAGTAAAGTAATGCTCAAAATTTTCCAAGCCAGGCTTCAGCAATACGTGAATCTTGAACATCCTGATGTTCAAGCTGGTTTTAGAAAAGGCAGAGGAACCAGAGATCAAATTGCCAATATCCACTGGATCATGGAAAAAGCAAGAGAGTTCCAGAAAAACATCTATTTCTGCTTTCTTGACTATGCCAAAGCCTTTGACTGTGTGGATCACAATAAACTGTGGAAAATCCTGAAAGAGATGGGAATACCAGACCACCTAACCTGCCTCTTGAGAAATCTGTATGCAGCCCAGGAAGCAACAGTTAGAACTGGACATGGAACAACAGACTGGTTCCATATAGGAAAAGGAGGGCATCAAGGCTGTATATTGTCACCCTGCTTATTTAAATTATATGCAAAGTACATCATGAGAAACGCTGGACTGGAAGAAACACAAGCTGGAATCAAGATTGCCAGGAGAAATATCAATAACCTCAGATATGCAGATGACACCACCCTTATGACAGAAAGTGAAGAGGAACTAAAAAGCCTCTTGATGAAAGTAAAACAGGAGAGTGAAAAAGTTGGCTTAAAGCTCAACATTCAGAAACTGAAGATCATGGCATCCAGTCTCATCACTCCATGGGAAATAGATGGAGAAACAGTGGAAACAGTGTCAGACTTTATTTTTCTGGGCTCCAAAATCACTGCAGATGGTGATTGCAGCCATGAAATTAAAAGACGCTTACTCCTTGGAAGAAAAGTTATGACCAACCCAGATAGCATAGTCAAAAGCAGAGACATTACTTTGCCGACTAAGGTCCGTCTAGTCAAGGCTATGGTTTTTCCTGTGGTTATGTATGGATGTGAGAGTTGGACTGTGAAGAAGGCAGAGCACCGAAGAATGGATGCTTTTGAACTGTGGTGTTAGAGAAGACTCTTGAGAGTCCCTTGGACTGCAAGGAGATCCAACCAGTCCATTCTGAAGGAGATCAGCCCTGGGATTTCTTTGGAAGGACTGATGCTAAAGCTGAAACTCCAGTACTTTGGCTACCTCATGCGAAGAGTTGATTCACTGGAGAAGACTTTGAGGGATTGGGGGCAGGAGGAGAAGGGGACGACCAAGGATGAGATGGCTGGATGGCATCACTGACTCGATGGATGCAACTCTGAGTGAACTCAGGGAGTTGGTGATGGACAGGGAGGCCTGGTGTGCTGCAATTCATGGGGTCGCAAAGAGTCGGACACAACTGAGAGACTGAACTGAACTTAGGTCTAAAACAGATACCATCATAGTGTAAAGTTCACCATTGTCCCCCGCATTATAGTGGTCCCCAACCTTTTTGGCCCCAGGAACTAGTTTCATAAAGACATTTTTCCATGGACTCTGGGGATGCTTTCAGGATGATTCAACTGCATTACGCTTCACCTCATATCATCAGGTACTAGACCCTGATTGGGCACTCCTGCGAAATGGTATATAATATATCCTGAGAATGGGCTTCTCAGATGGCACCAGTAGTAAAGAACCCACCTGCCAATGAAGGGGATGCAAGAGACATGGGTTCCATCTCTGGGTCAGGAAGATTGCCTAGAAGAGGAAATGGTAACCCACTCCATAATTCTTGCGTGGAGAATCCCCATGGACTGAGGAGTCTGATGGGCTACAGTCCGTGGGGCCACAAAGAGTCAGATTCCATGGAATTCACACACAAACATATCCTGAGAAAATTACCATACGTGGGAATTGTGGTATTAGATGTATTTATACTTTCTAATTCTCTTTTGTCAAGAAAATTGTTTCTACCAGAAGAATGCCAGTGCAGAGTTATGAGTATAGATTAGTGTACTGAGAGTGGCACTGGAGGGGCAACACAGCTGTGTAAGTTATAGTAAGTCCCCAACATGAGCAAACCTTGTAAGAATAATACTATCAAAACCTTTCCTGTTACATTGGGCATTAGAGTTTGACTCTATTAATCACTTGGGATTCACTCAGTCCACTATCATGCTATAATAATGCTTGAAATCATTAGGAAAGTATGAAAACAAAAATATGAATTGAAAATTACCAAACCAATTAATGGAATGAGAACTTTCAGAGTTTACTATTTGGGGTAGACAATCCTATGATAATTCTTTAATAATGCCCTCCTCTTGAGTGTACACAGGACATTTAACATGCTTGTAAAAACAGACCATGGCAAAGGTGATGGGATATCACTCCTGTGATTATGTTATCTTGTATGGCAAAGATGAAGGGATTTGGCAGATGTAATGAAGGTCTGAGGTTAGTCAAGGGGAAAAGAAGAAATTATCAGTGGAACTGTATAAACAAGTAAGCTTTTTTAACAACCAGTCTAGAGGTTTCATGAGCTTCCCTGGTAGTTCAAATGGTAAAGAATCTGCTGCAATGTGGGAGACCTGGGTTCAATCTCTGGGTCAGGAAGATCCCCTGGAGAGGGAATGGCAACCCACTCCAGTATTCTTGCCTGGAGAATCCCATGGACAGAAGAGGCTGGCAAGCTCTTCTCAGTCCATAAGATCACAAAGAGTAGGGCACAACTGATCAACTAACACTTTCACTTATTTTTTCTAGAGGTTTGAAGTCAAAGAGATACTCTTTCTGGTGTCGAAGAAGCAACCCACCATGTTGTAAACTGCGTATGGAGAAAGGTAGCTGCTAGGAGATGAGAACCTCAGTCTTACAACTCGAAGGGATTCAAGCCTGTCAACATTAAGCTTGTGAGAGGACCATAAGCTCTAGAGGAGAAGCCAGCCCAAGATGACATCTTGATTTTAGCCTTGTGAGACTGAGCAGAGGACCCTGCTGATCAGCACTTAGACTTCAGACATGCAAAACAGTGACATGGTAACTGCGTATATTTTACGTTATGAAAGGTGTGGCTGTTATGCAGCATAGAAAACATACTGGAAGACAGGACTTCTGGAATGGGGGAGGAAGTACATCTGAAAATCTTCTCCTCCATAAAAGCAATAAAAACACTAAAGATTTTCGAAATCAACTTTCAGAAATTTAAAGAAAAAAAAAAAAAAGACATACCAATCTGAGTATTGTCTACTCCAGGAAAACTGCTGAATCTCCTAAAGAACAGTCATGTTGGGTTTCCCCGATGGCTCAGTGGTAAAGAATCTGCCTGCCAATGCAGGAGACATGGGTTTGATCCATGGGTTGGGAAGATCCCACATGCCACGAAGCAACTAAGCCCAGGGGCTAGAACTACTCAGCCTGTGCTCTAGAGCCCAGGAGCTGCAGCTAGTGAAGCTTGTGCACCCTAGAGGCTATACTCCACAACAGGAGAAGCTCACATACTGCAAGAGAAAAGCCTGAGCAATAAAGACGATCCAGCACAGCTAAAACTAGATAAATGTTTTTTAAAAAAGAGAATAGTCATGTTTCAACCTACATTAATCCCAGCACCTTCTCCCCATTTCTGGCCTTGAATAATTGGCCTTATAACTAAAATCACTATGAAAATTTCAAGACAAGCAATCACCAGCTGGGGAGGGGGGGGGAACAAAACAGATTTTGAACTGTTTTGAACTGAAATGCCCCATGCCCAGAGAACGTCCATTATTTGACTTACATAATTACTTCCTGAAAACCTACACTCGTAGGATTTGCCTTTATTTAACCAGGTTGAGAACTCTCTCAAGCAACAATTGCTGGGGCAATTGAAGGTATGCCCCAGCACTCCCAGAGTTCTTAGAAAAGCATGGAAGATTTACACTTTCAAGACTTTTAAGGCAAATTTTAACGCAAATTTGGTCCAAACATCAACTGGCCACTAAGCTAACTGGGCAGAGAAATCAGTGGCCACACTAAAAATGTAGGCCAGCAGCAACAAATAAAGGAGTGATTGGGGGAGAGGTCTGATTTTCAGAGATATCACATTTAAACTGTCTAATTTCCAGACAAATTTCAAGACATTCCAAAAAAGAAAAAAGAAAAAAATCAGGTTGCATGGTTATTTATACACAGGGGGGAAAAAAATCAGAATCTGTTACTGAAACCCAGATATTGAACTAAGATTTTAAAATCAGTTCAGTTCAGTCACTCAGTCGTGTCCTACTCTTTGCGACCCCACGAATCACAGCATGCCAGGCCTCCTTGTCCACCACCAACTCCTGGAGTTTACCCAAACTCATGTCCATTGAGTCAATGATGCCATCCAGCCATATCATCCTCTGTCGTCCCCTTCTCCTCCTGCCTCCAATCACTCCCAGCATCAGAGTCTTTTCAAATGAGTCAACTCTTCCCATGAGGTGGCCAAAGTATTGGAGTTTCAGCTTTAGCATTAGTCCTTCCAATGAACAGCCAGGACTGATCTCCTTCAGAATGGACTGGTTGGATCTCCTTGCAGTTCAAGGGACTCTTAAGAGTCTTCTCCAACACCACAGTTCAAAAGCAGCAATTCTCTGGTACTCAGCTTTCTTCATAGTCCAACTCTCACATCCATACATGACCACTGGAAAAACCATAGCCTTGACTAGATGCACCTTTGAAGGCAAAATAATGTCTCTGCTTTTTAACATGCTATCTAGGTTGGTCATAACTTTCCTTCTAAGGAGTAAATGTCTTTTAATTTCATGGCTGAAATCACCATCTGCAGTGATTTTGGAGCCCAAAAACATAAAGTCTGACACTGTTTCCACTGTTTCCTCATCTATTTCCCATTAAATGATGGGACCAGATGCCATGATCTTAGTTGTCTGAATGTTGAGCTTTAAGCCAACTTTTTCACTCTCCTCTTTCATTTTCATCAAATGGCTTTTTAGTTCCTCTTCACTTTCTGCCATAAAGATGGTATCATCTGCTTATCTGTGGTTATTGGTTTTTCTCCCAGCAATCTTGATTCCAGCATGTGCTTCTTCCAGCCCAGGGTTTCTCATGATGTACTCTGCATATAAGTTAAATAAGCAGGGTGACAATATACAGCCTTGATGTACTCCTTTTCCTATTTGGAACCATTCATGGGGTCACAAAGAGTCAGACTCGACTGAGCAACTCGACTGAACTGAACTGAAAATAGTTAAATATAAATATGCTCAAATATGTTAAAAAAAACTAAAGGAAATCATGTCTAAAGAACAAAGAAACATATGAGAATGAAAGAGACAGTAATTAAATAGAAATGACTTTTGAAAAGCACCAAATAGTAATTCTAGTGCTGAAAAAAAAATCAAAAGTTTGCAAAAGAAAATAAAGATTAGAACAGAAATAAATGAAATGGGGGTTGTGGGGGGGCAGGCAATAGAAACACAATCAAAACCGAAAGTGATCCTTTGAATTACTTGGTTCCAGCGCTGACACTTCCTAGCTTCAAAACCAACTATGAACCTAACTAATCAAGACAATGTAGTTCTGATATAAGAATAGATATATATAATCAATAGAAAAAAATCAAGGAAAATGGCAAAAAAAAATTTAGCTAAACAAGAAAGTGAGACAAATCACTAAAACGGGAATGAAAACAGAAGACATTACTGTCCACTTTACAGAAATAAAGATTAAGGGACTATTATGCTCAATCTTGTCAGCCAATTAAATAACTTGATAAAATGGACAAATATTTAGAAAGACAAAGTATTAAAACTGTCTGAATTAACCTATAATAAGGCACTAAATTAGTAGTCAAAAAATTCTCACAAAGACAGGCCTTGATGGCTTCACTGATAAATCCTGTTAAACACTTAAATTAGAAACAATTGCTCACAAACTCTTAAAAAATGTTGAGACAGAACTCTTCCCAACTTACTTCATGAGACCAGTCTTCCTAGAGTTTCAATACTAGTCAAAGACCTCTTTAAGAAAACTACTAATATCCATTATAAATATAGACACAAATTTTCAAAATACTAGAAAACAATCCAGCAATATATAAAATTTTAAAAAATGATCAAGTGAGATTTATTCTAAGAATGTAAATCAAAATAATAGCTTCTTAACACAATGGGGAGATAGTCTTTTCAACAAATGGTGCTTGGTCAACTGGATATCCAAAAAGTTTCCCAAACCTACATCATATAAAAAGTTAGCAAAATAGACCATAGAGCTAAATGTAAGACCCAAACTATAGAACTCTTAAAAATATGTGTCTTGTAACCTTGGATTAATGTTTCTTAAACATGACACAAAAGCATTCACACAGGTAAACTGGACTTAAAAAGTACAAAAATTCAATGGCGTCAACAATAAAGTGAAAAGAAAACCCATTGAATCAGGAAGTATTTGCAATTCATATAGCTTATAAGGAATCGGTATTCAGAACATAGAAAGAACTCACAGTAAAAAGACAAACAACCAGATTTTGAAATGAACAAATGATTTATATAGACATTTCATCAAAGACAGCACACAAATGGCCACTAAGATGAAAAGAGCTTTACCATAAGTCATTAGGGAAATGTAAATCTCAATTGTAATGAGATACTATTTTGCCACACCAGAATGGCTAAAATAAAAAGACAGTTACCAGTGTTGACACCTCGAGCTCTGGAGAATAAATGCTTGAATTGAAATGCAAGTGTTGCCATGCACTAACCAAGACCCTCAGAATAGTGGTTCAGGATCCTTTATGCCTCATTCTTACTGGAAAAAAAAAAAATGTTAGTAATAATCTACTTACAGACTTGTTTTAAGGTTAATTCAAATAATAAGTATAAAAAGAAAAAACAGACAAAAAAGTTTTAAAGTGGTAGAAGCATATAAGGGGCTTTTCCTGGTGGCTTAGATGCTAAAGAATCTGCCTGCAATGTTAGAGACCCAGGTTCAATCCCAGGGTCAGAAAGATCCCTTGAGAAGGGAATGGCAGCCCACTCCAGTATTCTTGCCTGGAGAATTCCACGGACAGAGGAGCCTGGCAGGCTACAGTCCATGGGATTGCAAAGAGTCAGACACGCAGAAGTATATAAAATACTTTAAAAGTTGTAATCAAAACACCTCACAAAAAATCTTATTTCCTCCCCAAAAGAGAAACACAAAACATGAAAGCAGAAATAAGAATGGTAACATAGCTATTTAAAAAAAAAAAAAACTTTAAGAATTCTAATATTGATCTTGCCTTATCTGTATATAACAACATTTGAAAAACTGATAAAATGAATTATAAACTGACCCTGAAATGACAAAAACTAAACAAGTTGTTTTACTAGAGAGGAAACTAGGGGGAAAATAAAAAATTAAAACATTTTAAAAAGGAACAATCTACTCCTTCCACCTTCCCCCTCCCTTCTACAGTGCCATAACCCGCCAAAAAAAAAAAAAAAAAAAAATTCCAATGCCTAAATCTTTTCATAGGTACACTTTAGCAAACTTTCATGGATCAGGAAACTCCACTGTTATTTAAACCATTCAAAATATTAGATGGGAAATTCTTTATAGTACCAGCACAGAATTAATTCCAACATGACTAGCACAATAAAAGAGATCTACACAATCAATCTTATCAATAAATAATGACACAAATTCCTAAATAAAATTATAGAATTCAGTAACACCAAATGAGGTCATTTGGGGAATATCAGGATAAAATATTTGAGTGTCTATTAATGCAACTTAGCATAATACTAATTTGGAAGAAAAGACCTCTTAGGAGACAGACCTAGGCTACCCTTATATTACACAGACCTACAAACCTCAGAGTTAGCATCATATTTAATGAAGCATTATAAACATTGTATGGTAGGCAGAATTCTAAAGTGGTTAAGATTTCTGCTCCCTTAATGTACATATCTCATATAATTCTCTTTCATTGAATGTGGGCAGAACCTGTGTATAACATCAAGGGATGTCATTCCCAATTTTTTTATTATACACCAAAGGGATTTTTCCTGGATAATTCAGGTTACCCATCAACTGATTCTGAGCTCACAGAAAGGAGATTATTCAAGTGGGCTTATCCTGATAATGTGAGTCCTTTAACAGCACTTCCCTGAAAAAGAATACATCTGAAGTGTGAGAGGATAGGTGGGTGAGCAAGGGGATCCAAGCAGAAACTGTGGGCTGCCCCTAGCAGCTGGGAGCTGCCACCAACTAACAACCAGAAAGAGGAAAATAGGAGTCTTTCATCCTGTACCACCCAAAACTGATTTCTACCAACAATCATGCAAGTTAAAGAGGACTTCAAGTTCCAGAAATGATGTAGCTAACAACTAATAACTTATTCACAGTCCTGTAAAACTCTGAGCAGACAATCCAGCTAAGCTGTGTCCAGGTTTCTGATCCACAGTAACTGTAAAATAGCTTTTTGTTGCTTCAAGCCCTAAGTCTGTGATAGTTTGTAATACAAAACAAAACCAATACATATTTTTCATTCAAGTTAACAAAAATGTCCAACTTGACTCCCAACTTAATATTCCTCTTGAGATAGTGTGGTAGTAGTATTCTCTGAAAAAATGGTCACTGTAGTCATTTTAATCCCACAGATCCTTCTAGGATTTTATCATTCCTTCATCACAAAGTGATTTGTCCTGTCCTTGAAAACTTGGTAGATTTGTGACTCTTCTGATGAATATCACAGAAGTGACACTGTATGAATTCTGAGGTTAGGTTCTTGGCTTTCACCAGGTTCTCTCCCTCTTGGGCCATTTCATGGAAGCCAGCCATCGTGTTGAAAAGATCCCTACTGTCCAGGCTTCTAGCCACTTTTGTGGACATGAGTAAAGCAGAGAAGAGGTGTCCTTGCCAACATCTACTGCCCAAACTTCAAATTCGTAAGCAAAATAAGTATTGTTACTTTTTTAATTTTTTAAAAAAGCAGCAATAGATACCAGAATGAACAAAAATTTTAAATTTTTAAAGATTGAAAGGAGGCAAAGTTATATGTGAAATGGTGAATTACATTATAACAAAACATCTAAACGAGTCAACCAGAAAAATACAAAGTACCTCAAGTGGGCTTTGTGGTTGTTAATTTTATGTCAAGAGGCAATAGGTGCCTTCCTGGTGGCATGATAAAGAACATGCCTGCCAATGCAGGAGGTATAACAGGGGTTCAATCCCTGGGTTGGGAAGATCCCCTGGAGGAGGGCATGGCAACCCAATCCAATATTCTTCCTGGAGAATCTCATGGACAGAGGAGCCGAGGGCTACAGTCCACAGGGTCACAAAGAATTGGACACAACTGAAGCGACGTAGCATGCAAGCACACACACACATGCACACCCTGGTGGCTCAGCAGTATTCTCCTGCAATGCAGGAGATGCAGGTTCCATCCCTGGGTAGGAAGATCCCCTGGAGAAGGAAAAGGCAACCCACTCCAGTATTCTTGCCTGGGAAATCCCATGGATAGAGGAGCCTGGCAGGCTATAGT
The DNA here is from genome assembly GCF_014754425.2 of Oryx dammah. Classification (NCBI taxonomy): domain Eukaryota; kingdom Metazoa; phylum Chordata; class Mammalia; order Artiodactyla; family Bovidae; genus Oryx; species Oryx dammah. Next base: position 137,782,516 of record NW_024070186.1, on the reverse strand, counting down.
CCATGGGGTCCCCAAAAAGTCGGTCATGACTTAGCAACTGAACAGCAAATATATATCAGTTCTAATCTCTCAATTCATGCCACCCTCTCCTTTCTCCCATCTCTCCCCCTCCCACTCTGTGTCCACCATGTCCATTCTCTATTCCTGCCCTGAAAACAGGTTCATCTGTACTGTTCTTCTAGATTCCACATATATGTGATATTTGTTTTTCTGACTTAATTCACTCTCTGTGATAGACTCTAGGTCTATCCATATCTCTACAAAAAGTACAGGAAGCTCAGCTTGGTGCACTATGTTGACCTAGTTTAAGTGGGAGGGGGGTGGGGTGAAAGGGAGGGCCAAGAAGGAGGGGTCATATGTATACATATAGTTGATTCACTTCATTGTATAGCAGAAACACAACATTGTAAAACAATTATATTCCAATAAAAAGAGGTAATAATCAATTGTAGGAATGCAGCAGTTCTTAACAGGGGTTCCTCTCTCTCCCCTGCCACCAGCATCCACAAACACAGGACAACTGTCAATGTCTGGAGACATTTTGCATTCGTAACTGGCAGAGTGCTATTCACATCTTGTGAGTAGAGATTAAGAATCCTGTTAAACATCTTAACATGTCCACAGTAAAGACTTCTTTGCTCCAAGATAAATGGTACCAATCTTGAGCAAACACTAGCCTGTGTAATGGCAATGCAAAAGAATGGGCATCTTTAAGGTACAGTCAACACCCAACGTCCTCAGGGGATTGCCCACCTCCCAACCCGAGGATACCACAATCCAAGGATGCTCAAGTCCCTTATATAAAATGGCTTGGTACTATATACTGGAGAAGGAAACGGCAACTCACTCCAGTGTTCTTGCCTGGAGAATCCTGTGGACAGAGGAGCCTGGTGGACTGTTGTCCATGGGGTCGCACAGAGTCGGACACAACTGAAGCAACTTAGCATGCATGCATGCGTTGGAGAAGGAAATGGCAACCCACTCCAATATTCTTGCCTGGAGACTCCCAGGGACAGAGGAGCCTGGTGGGCTGTCATCTGTGGGGTCACACAGAGTCCGACATGACTGAAGTGACTTAGCAGCAGCAGCAGCAGCAGTACTATACACCCTCCATATGCACAGATGTGAAACCCAGGAATATAGAAGGCCAATAGTGTGTTAGAGGTAGAAGTAACAGAATGGTTTATGCGAGAACACGGAAGGGAGGAGTAATCCCTAGCTTTCTGATGATCACTGACCAGGTGGCGCTAGTGGGAAAGAACCTGCCTGCCAATAGAGGAGACACAAGAGATGGTTCCAGCCATGGGTCAGGAAGATCCCCTGAAGAAGGATGGCAACTCACTCCAGTATTCATGCCTGGAAAATCCCATGGACAGAGGAGCCTGGCAGGCTGTAGTCCATGGGGTCACAAAGAGTTGGACACGACTGAGCGACTGAGCACAAGCACAACAGATTCGTCTAATTCCAAAGCCTTTGCTTCTTACCACCAAGAACACAAAACTAAAGTGACCACAGCAGCCAAAAGAGCCAGACTTTTCGAGTTATCTAGATAGCAAAAGCACAGAATGAAGACTATTACTGGCTATCAGCTTCCTGACTTTTGACTGTGGTCTAGATCCGACTTCTACTGCAGTCATATTTAAGTGACACAGCGTTTTGGGTGTGTGTGTGTGTGTGTGTGTGTGTGTGTACGTGTGTGTGTACGTGTGTGTGTGTGCTTGCTTCAGATTGAATTCCTGGCTTCATGCTTGCAATCAGAGTGTCTTAATTAAATCTCTCCTGTAGATTTGAATTTACTTGCCATCTGGAATGCAGCAGCAGCTCAGAGACTTTTAACTTAATTTGGGTGCAAGCCCTTTTGTTTGGCCCCTGTGCTGTTTGGCAGCCCTGGTCCTGTTGCCTCTTGCCTGGGACAAGCTTCCCTTCAGACTGCAGTCAGCAAAATGAGACAGCAGGCAAAGTGCTGATGCCTAAGCCACTGCAACCCAGAACCACTTAATTAATATACAGGTTTAATGCATCTGGTAATTAAAATTTAATTCTTTAAAGATATACAATAAGAACGAGTCCTTCTGCAAGCATTTAATCCATTGTGCTGCTAAGAATAAAGTTGAAAGGGGAGTTAAAATGGGGTTACTCCTTTTTAAGCATTAATCACATGCTGATCAGTAAAACAATTGTATGTGCCTTGCCCTGGCTGATTGATCACCATTCTTGCCAAGTTTTGAGCCTTCTCTTTTAGAGACAGCGCTCTTTTATCAGAGAAAATCTGTGAATACAGAGAAACCCCTATAAAAATGGTTTATCATTGAAGTATAAATGGTATTTCAAGAAATTTAAGCTATCCTCCCCCTAAAAAGCAAGTGAAACACTCAGCATGAGGCTCTAAGCTAGGCCCATGAGCTAGAATCCAAATCATATTTTTATCCTCCTGAGACTCTTAGGTTTAAGTAATTTACTGAAAGAGCTCATAATATATCCCATTTGGATTTAAAAGAAAAGCCACTACCTATTTAGTAAGGAAATATACAGCCTAATGGAATTTGGGTTCCTAGCTATATCCTGCTTAGAACAACAACAAAAAAAAAATGTTTCCCTGTCAAGCAAATTTGAGAAATATGCCCTTTCATATTCACTCTCCAGGAGAGACACAATTCACGTTAGCATTATAAAGTTCTGAAAAAATCTTGCAGTATAACTAAGAAGAAAAAAATATCTTACTTTGCTCAATCTATTATTGCCAAGTCATCGAACCCTTAAAAAGTGACACCTTTTATAAGATCCTACAGGGAGGGGTAGTATTCCAACAAATATGTTTGGACAAACACATGATTTGTCCTTCCCAAACTTTGACATTTGTAGATAGTATATTCAAAAGCAGAGATATTACTTTGCCGACTAAGGTCCATCTAGTCAGGGCTATGGTTTTTCCTGTGGTCATGTATGGATGTGAGGGTTGGACTGTGAAGAAGACTGAGCGCCGAAGAATTGATGCTTTTGGACTGTGGTGTTGGAGAAGACTCTTGAGAGTCCCTTGGACTGCAAGGAGATCCAACCAGTCCATTCTGAAGATCAACCCTGGGATTTCTTTGGAAGGAATGATGCTAAAGCTGAAGCTCCAGTACTTTGGCCACCTCATGTGAAGAGTTGACTCATTGGAAAAGACTCTGATGCTGGGAGGGATTGGGGACAGGAGAAGGGGACGACCTTGAGATGGCTGGATGGCATCACTGACTCAATGGACGTGAGTCTGAGTGAACTCCGGGAGATGGTGATGGACAGGGAGGCCTGGCGTGCTGCGATTCATGGGGTTGCAAAGAATCAGACATGACTGAGCGACTGCACTGAACTGATGAAAGAAAAAATACTTCAGTTGCCTCATAATAATTCACCTATTCAGTATTTACTTATGTGTACCAAAAATCATATACAAAAATTTTTATTGCAGCCTTATTTTTTAATTGGTGTATCACTGCTTTGTGACCCCATGGACTGCAGCCCACAAGTTTCCTCTGTCCATAGAATTCTCCAGGCAAGAATACTGGAGTGGGTTACCATTTCCTCCTCCAGGCAATCTTCCTGACCCAGGGATAGAACCAGTGTCTCCTGCTTTGCAGGCAGATTCTTAACCTGCTGAGCCACTGAGTAAGCTCCAATGGCTGCTTTACAATGTTGTGCTATTTTATGCTGTATAAAGTTAATCAGCTATACACACACACACACACATACACACACATATATATCCCTCTTTTGCCTCCCTCTCTCATCCTACCCATCTAGGTCTCCACAGAGCACCAAGCTAAACTCCCTGTGCTATAAAGCAGGTTCCCACTAGTTATCTATTTTATGCATAGTAGTGTATATACTATTTTTAATGGCCCCAAATCATAAACCCTCCAGTATCTTCAACAGTAGAATGGATCACTGTATGTGGTATAGGCAGTTAGCAAAATAGCAATGAAAATGAATCACTAATACACATGATAATAGATCACATCAACATAATATTGAATTGAAGATATGAAACATATAGGATGAGATTTTATAAAAGTTCAAAGTCAGATATTCTGGGTTGAATTGTGCCCCTGACATCCCTTCATAATGTTGAAGTCCTAACCCCCAGTACCTCAGAATGTGACTTTGTCAATAGGGTCATAGCAGGTGTAATTAAAATGAAGTCATGCTGGAGTAGCCTAGGCCCCTAATCCAACAGTAATAGCGTCCTTATAAAGGGATTCCTAGATGGCACAGTGGTAAAGGATCTACCTGCCAATGCAGGAGACACAAGACATGTAGGTTTGATTCCTGTATTAGGAAGACCCGCTAGAATAGGAAATGGCAACCCACTCCAGTATGCTTGTCTGGAGAATCCCATGGACAAAGGAGTCTGGTGGACTGCAGTCAATGGGGCCACACAGAGTTGGACATGACTGAGCACACATATGGCCAAACCCTTATAAAAGGGGAAATTGAGACACACAGACATATACACAGCAGGGGATGCCAGAGATTGGGGTGATGCATCTACAAGCCAAAGATTTCCAGCAAACAACCAGAAGCCAGGGGAGAAGCATGGGCACATTCTCCCTCACCACTTTCACAAGGAACCCACGTCGCAACTTGATCTTGAACCTCTAGCCTCCTGAACGACGAGACAATATATTTCCATTGTTTAAACCACCCAGTCTGTGGTATTTTGTCATGGCAGCCCCAGCAAACTAGTACAACAGGTGGGTCCAATCCACGGCACTTGAAGTCAGGAGAGCCGGCTTGCAGAGAGGATACTAGTGACTCAAAGAGGATGAGGAAGATGGTGGCGGCACGCTTCTGGGGAGCTGACAATATCTTCCTCTGGTGACATGATTGTCATTCTATTAAAGTGCAGTCTTTAGGATTTGTGCACTTTCCAGTTGTGAGCTATGTTTTTATAAATATGCTTTTTTCAAGAAATATTTACCAGTGAACACAGTCCTATCCTTGAGGAACTTTTAGCCTGAAGATGAAGAGAAGGCAAAAAAAAAAAAAAAGTTACAGTGGGAAAATAATTTCTGAGGGAGAGAAAGGGTTCAGGTCAAATGCAGGAGAAGCATACTCAGTCTTGGGGGTTAGGGAGCTGCAACAGATAGGATTCCTGGAGGAATCAAATGACCAGAAGCTGGGACTGGAAGAATGAGTACCAAGTGTAAAAGGAAAGTGTGCAAAACGTGCTGCAGTCAGAGCAAACAGCTTGTCAAAAAAGAGGGGAATATGTAACAGAAAAAATAGAGAGGAGAGAGCTTGACTCACGGGAGGAACTAGAAGTTTCACTGGCTACAGCCAATGTAAAGAGAGAGCCAGCAGAGAAACAAGCAATAGCTGCAAAATGGAGGACTTTGGAAGAAGCCATGAAGCTTTGGAGACCATCTTAATAGGAAGTCAGAGAGCTAAGTATTGTTTCTTCAAATATTAAAATGAAAATAACTCATATAAATTGATGAAAATATGCCCTCCCTTTTGCCAGCTGGCATTGAACTCTGCAAATTCCAGAAAATAATTCTTAGTTCCAGTTAATCATAGGGTTCACACTTTATAAAGAGAATATAGACCAAAGGTGTGATGTGTTTTATACTTTTGAAAAGGAGCAACCACCTTTCACCTAGAAAACAATGCTGAGATCAGTTCGAGACTTTGTCCTCCAACCTACTGGCAGGTGGCCCTGTGTGGACCTCTCCTGATGTTCATTTCCCCACCCGTGAACTACAGAAAAGAGAAACTCCTTCCTCCTAGGGTTGCTGAAACGATTAAATGAGAGAAACAAAATATTAATTAAACTAATAATTAAAAATTAAAATAATAATTCCCTATTGTTACCATAACAGATTACCACAAGTTAATTGCCCAAACAAAGGCCAAGACTTTTTAATCTTACAGGTGTGAAGGTACAAAGTCTGAAGAAGGTCTCCTGGGTTAAAAGCAGGTATCGGCAGGTATGTTCTCCTTCCTGGAGATCTAGGGAAGAATCCCTTACCTTGCCTGGCTTCTAGGAGCTATCCACGTTCCCTCGCTCATGGTGTCCTACTTCCAGCTTCAAAGGCAGCCATGGCAAGACAAGTCCTCCTCACTTCACCATCTCTCTAGTCTTCTGACTGCCATGGGAGAAGATGCTCCTTTTCTTAAAGACTTGCGTGACTAGATTGGGCCCACCTGAATAAATCCAGTTCAAGGCCGTTAATCTTAGTCACATGAGCAAAGCCTCATTTAACATTTAAAGCAACAGATACACAGGTTTCAGGAATTATGACATGGAACATGGGGTCTATATGTCTATCAAAATATTGAACAGAATGCCCAAATAAGGAAAGCTCTCAAAAAATTATCTTATTTTTAAATGTTTTAATGTTTTTATTTTTCCAGTTTTATTGTGAAATAAATGACATACAACACTATGTAAGTCCTTTATTTAAACAATCAAGTCAGGGATAACAGTCAAGTCATTGATATGGAAAAGTTTTGTTGCTGTTGTTTAGTCACCAAGTCATGTCCAATTCTTGGTGCCACAGACTGTAACCTGCCAGGCTCCTCTATCCATGAGATTTTTCCAGGCATGAATACTGGAGTGGGTTGCCTTTTCCTTCTCCAGAGGATCTTCCCAACCCTGGGATTGAACCCAGGTCTCCTGCATTGCAGGCAGATTCTTTACCACTGAGCCACCAGGGAAGCCCCCATGCAAAAATTACTCCAATAATATTTGAAGTCATCCTGCAAAACTAAGGGTTTTCAATATCTGATGAGGCTTCTTTTGAAAATAAAATATCAATACACAGAGAAACTTAAATTGTGGTGAAGGAGAACAAAGTAGTTCCTGTAATAAATCATCACCATTTCCAACCTTAAATGCCAGTCCTGTATAGGAGAGGACAGTACCACTCCCAATACTAACAAAGAATTATCCAGCACAAAATGCCAATAGTGCCATGGTTGAGAAACTGTGGTGTAGAGCAATAATACTTTCAGAGCATGTTTCAATGCAAATGTTTGACAGGGAATTAACTGGCATATATGAGTAGCAGCCTCCCTGACTTTTATCCACTAGATGCTAATAGCACTCTCACCCCATCCCCTGCCCCCACCCCAAGTTGAGACAAACAAAACTATCTGCAGACACTGCCAAATGTCCCCTGAGGGTCAAAGTTGCCTGCACTTGAGAACCACTGCTTTGAACTATAATATACAAACTTTCTAGTTAATGGAGTGACATTTCAGAAACAGCACTGAAAACAAAAGCCAGAACATACTGCCAAAATATTTGTAAAAAATGAACCTACTTGTGATATATGCTACATTTCATTTGCCTAGATGCATGGCACACTAATAAAATTGAAAAGTAGGTATGTATTCTGATGCTTGCTTTTCTTAAAATGTCATTTTCTCAGCATTATTGCCTGAGCATGTAGGTGAAGTGAATAGAAAATGTAAATGGAAGATGCAAGTGCAAAGTAACACAAGAGAGCCTGTCTTCTAATTAAGTGTTTTGAATAATCGGTACTTCTGTCTTAGACTGAACGAAGCAACACTAATAAGGACTTTTTATAAGCAGTTCCTTCTGTTGCCCCTTTTAAAGTTTCAGGCAGATGCTAAAAGGAGCCATCTTCATGAAACTGTACAGGTTAGATAAAGTACGAGTGATTGAACAGTATTCAAGACTGAAAGAAAGAAAATGTCCCCCACAAAATCTGTTGTATGTCAGACTCTGAATGTTTTCCTTTTTCATGAAATGAAGTAATTGTCTTCCATTTTTCACTCCCACCACTCAAACAGCTTAGTTCTAGTATCTCTAGAAGTTCCACTAATGATGAACATCTGAATTTTCAAAAGAAAACAAAACACTTGGAGACTTACATGATTGAAATAAATCCTCAAATAAAACACACTATGTGCTGTGCTGTGCTCAGTCACTCAGTCGTGTCCAACTCTTTGTGACTCCATGGATCATAGCCCACCAGGCTCCTCTGTCCATGTAGATTCTCCAGGCAATAATACTGGAGTGGGTTGCCATGCCCTCCTCCAGGAAACACACTATAAAACCACAATGTTTCTCCTAATTGTCCAATTTATTGTTGGCTTTTCTTTTTTTATGTACCTCTTTTCTGGAATAGATTTATTTTCAGTTTTCCAATCTACTACAAGATACAATAATTATATGTACTTGTTTTGGCAATATGATCTGTAAAAATAATAAAACCAGGAAGTTAGAGTTAATAAAATAATTTTATTAACTTTATGCCTAAATTCTATATACAAAATAGCATATATACTATGAGTATTTGGTAAATATCAAATTGGACAGACTAAAATAATACATTCTGAAACTTAGCAAAACATTGTTACTATAAAAACCAAATCTCCAGTAGTAGGTCTAGCCAATATAATACACAGCTATAAAAGACCTGTATATACATTGGACTTTATCCAGTAATTACTGCAGATGATGAGATAGTTTGGAATATGACATTTTTTATTTACATGTTATGACCCAAATGAGAACATCTGCCCAAATGCATTATGGGCAGGCCATCTGCTGTTTGTCTGACAACCTGCCTGAAAAAAACAGAAATAAATTCTTTATACATATATGTATAAATGGAATTTTAATAGAATATATATATATAATTTTACTAGTGAACTGAGTAATAAATGTATCATAGCATTGTTCAATTTAACATTTGTTATTTTCATCACTATTATTAGACTATGTAATTTCATTTTTTTTGACCACAAAGAAAGACTTTTTTTTTTCTCAATAGTTCCCCAATGCATAATGGCAGGTAAGCAAGACAGACTGCAGTGAGAAAGATCCTCTCAACTGGATAATTAATATGCAGACCATAAACACTGTGACAGATTGCACTTTCCAATATAGTTGCAACTATCTTCCAGCTCGCATACCCTTGCTTTTACAATATGACCTTGGCACTCTTCCAGTTGAGAGATAGCACCTATGTCCACGCCCCTTGAATGTGCACAGGTGTGTGACCAGCTTGTAACCAACAGACGGACGTGGTGGCAGTAATGGGAGTGGCACTACATGGTTTCTAAGGCAGCTTCCGCCTTGTTCACCAAAACAATTGCTCTTGGAACCTTGAACTTATAAACTGCCCTGCTTGTGAGGAAATCAGACACTCCAAGAGGTCAAGGGTAGACACACCTGTTGGCTGACCTAGATTTTGGGTTCTGCCAGCCCAGCGGCAATGTGTGAGTGACCAACTTATCATGTGATACTAGGCTCTAGGCATCAAGCGAAACCCCTAGCCCAGCTGAGGACCCAGACCTTTCGAGGCAGAGATGTGTCATCCCCATTGTGCCTTCTAGAAATTTCTGACCCACTGAACCCATGATTACATGAAAGCTTGTTTTACACCACAGAGTTTTTGCTGGTTTGTTTCAAATCAATAGTCACTGGAACAAATGGGCTAACCACAAGCAAACATATTTTACTATGATGTTCATATTAAATTTATTAAGAACAATACACAATAAATCCAATGGTAGTATTAAATTTTACTGATACTATATTGACCCAGAATGTAGACTTTACCAGTCATATTGGTAATTTTTATTTTATTAAAATTATTTTAATAAGCAATAAAAGTATTAAACCCTCAATCTGTAGGCCAATGCTAATTTTTAATTGCAGTTATGTTGTTTTTTTCTTTCTTAGATGAGTTAATTGAAAATAAGTTGCCTTTTAGAATGTCTTTTTACCTGGACAAAGTTTTCATCAGATCTTCTAGATAGAGTGAATCACATGTGATTCCCTCCAAGAGTCCAAGATCAAAAGAAATTTGTTAGGCCATATTTCAACAGAGAACCTCCCCGTTATTCTCTGAGAATCTAAGACTACTGACAGTTCAACAGTAGTAACACTTACCCTCTAACCTGGCTGTAAAAGTACTCCATGTTCATAATGCCTTTAAATTACTCAGTTCCAGTATTTCCTTTTAGTGGACTGATGACCCCACATCTCTAAAGCTATTTAGTATAAATGGCTTGAGTCTGGCATTGCGTTGCAATTTAAACTGGGCTCAAAAGGACTAGAATTGAATCAGTAGCCTCCTCTAAAACTGAAATACTGAAGCTTAAAGCTCCATCTGAAAGAACAGTTCTAGTCAAGATCATCTTTTCCATGACTGCCCTCCCAGCTCTGATAACCTGAGTGAGAGCTGACTGCAGAAAACTTATTACTAACTTCCTGACTGAAGTGTTCTGTGATTTAGCTAACCTTAGTGGTTTTATATTTTGCCACAAGTTTTCTCTGAAACCTCAAAGAGCTTCCCTTGTATTTTATCATATTTAAACAAAGTACTTCTAGAGGAGATCTGAAGAGTGGATAGTATTACCTCTGAGTGAAGTGTTAGTCGCTCAGTTGTGTCTGACCCTTTGCTATCATGAACTGTAACCCACCAGTCTCCTCTGCCTATGGGGTTTTCTAGGTAAGAATACTGGTGTGGATAGCCATTTCCTTTTCTAGGCGATCTTCCCCACCCAGTGATCCAACTTGGGTCTCCTGCATTGCAAGTAGATTCTTTACTGTCTGAGTCACCAGGGAAGCCCAGTACTACTCTAGTTGAAGGCAAAAGTTTGCGGCATCTGTGGGAAAGAATGCTTTGTCTTCTGACTCATGTTTCACTGTGTAGGAAGTTTAACTTAGAATAACACGCCCAGTCTCTTGTCCCATCCTATCATTCCCCCCTCTCCAGAGGAGAATATGGAAGAACCTTCATTGGGGCTAGGATCAGGGGTAGTCATTGTATCCATAGGAGGCATAAATTCTGGGTCTCTCCTGCTATTGTATTTACAAGGACAATTTCTCCTAAGGGAAGACTGGAGACTTGGCAAACTTCAGGAACTGTGAGTGGATAAGTCTGACTTATTAGCCTGACTCTTGTATCAGTGATATTTTATTCCTTCCAACCTGACTTTATTCTCTTATTTGGTTTCAAATTCTGGTAGGGAACAGGAGTGTTATAAACAGTCCCCTCTACTGTCAACAGGACGAATAAATATGTCAGTCTAATTCTCTGTTACAGGAAAATTCACAGGACAGGTTTGCCAGATTCTCTCAATTCCCTCATTCTCCAGCATTATTTCACATTGTCCTTTAGATCACAGCTATGCCATATATGGTGATGTCTGTGTCTGCCCACCATTATCATTTAAGTCTGCTTATTACATCTTTCCCAAATATAATCTCTGCATATCTCCATCACAACATCTCTTATACAGACTTGACTTTTTCTCCCACCAACTTAAAGCAATTAGAGAGCAGTGAACACATCATTTTCACTTGTGTGAACACATCATTTTCATTTGTGTGGGCCCCCATATTTAATGCAAAATACTAAACATAGAAGACACGCTATAAACACATGTTAGTTAATTTTAGGTATGAAGGATGTGGTAGGCAGAATTCTAAAGCAATCTCCCCAAGTTCCCTGTCTCCTGGTTATTCATTCTAATGCTAACCTAACCATTAGTAGGAATGAACTTTGTAGAAGGAATTAAGGTTACTAATCAGCTAAGTTTAAAATAGAGAGATGAGCATGGATTTACCCAGGTGGATCCAATAAAGACACATGAGCCCTTCAAAGAGGACAGAAGAGTCAGAGATATATAGCAGAAGGAGAGAAAAGAGATATTGAAGCAAAAGGGAGGTCGAAGAAGTCTGAAGCGTGAGAATGGCTCAACTTGCTACTGTGGGTTGAAGATGAAGGAAGGTGGCCATGAGCCAAAGAATTTGGCAGCTCGTAGAAGCTGAGAACCAACCCCAGTCAGCAGCCAACAAGGAAATGACAGCCTCACTTTTGCAATCATGTGGAACAGAATTCTGCCAAACTCTAAATAAGTTTGGAAGAAACTTATCCCCAGAACCTCCAGAAAGGAAGTCACCCTGTTGACAGCTTGATTTTGGCCTTTTGAAACCCAAAGTAAAGAACCAGCTGAGCCAAGTGTGCCTGGACTTGCAGTATACTGAACTATTAGATAATAAGTGAGTGCAGCTTTTTTTAAGCTGCTAATTGGTGGTAATTTGTTACAGCAGTGATAGAAAACCTATACAGAAAGTATTTACTAGGATAATAATTAATCAGTTCTGTGTAGGCTGCTACACTCAAGGGAACACTTAACAAGATGTAGAAATCTCCAAGGAATGTTCAAGACCATGATATAGATCCAAATCGGGGCTTATCATTCTTGCTAACGGCAGTGGCTATTTACTCTCTTAATTTCTCATCAGAAGAGGGGTCTCATAATTATTGTAGCAACTTGAAAATGAATAGGTTCATGTGTTAGGCAGAATTCTAAGACTATCCCCGAGATCTCTGCCCTCCCGTGTACATATTGTCTCCTCTTGGATGTAGGTGGGACCTGTGAGCATTATAGTAAAGTTATTCTTCTGATTCTGTTGAGGCCTGTAAAATACATCATAGAAGACTAGAGTGGAGTTTTCCTGCGAGTTTTGATGAAAGAAGCTGCCGTGTTTTGAAAGGGCTCCATGGCTAGGACCTGAGGGAGGGCTCCGTGAACTGACAACAACCACTGATCTGTGGCCAACAATTAAACAGGGATTTCACGACTGCAAGGAACAGAATTCTCCCAATAATCTCAGTGAGCTTGAAAAAGAACTCCAAGCCCCAAACGATAATCCAGCTCTGGCCTACGTGTTGATTTCAGTCTGATGAGACCCTGAGGAAAAAACTTAACTTGAGCAGTGCTTAGACTTCCTAACTCAAAACTGAGTGATAATAAATAGGTATATTTTAAGTCATGAAGTTTGTGGGGGTAATTCATTATGCAGCAATATAAAACAAATGTAAATCTACTCATTTAATCCAAGCCTACCATTTTGTAAACAGTGTTATAGAGGGTGATTACCCTACAAAGGCAAAAGTGATGCTAGATTAAAGAGTTGGGGTTAAAAGCCAGGTTTTGACTTCATGCATCTGGGTATTATACAACTGTTACTTTGTCAAATGGATTATTCATGTATTCCAGATCATTCTACAACTGATTTTATCAAACTTCATCAAACTATTTGCTCTGATATTGATAAGTTACACATACAGGTTCACATACATAGGCACACCCACACACAATTACATACCAAATATGGTACTGGTATGTAATGGTTTTGTCTCATCCTAGGGAGCCACCTTTCTATCAAAGGAGAGCCACTTTAGATACTTAGTGGCTTTAACTTCTACAAGACAGTTGCAATTCTGCTCCAGGAACTTTAAATTTTTGACTGTGTGTAACTGAATTGATAATCTCATTAAGATGTAAATTCCATAATAGAAGTTTGCCTATTTAGAAGAATCTGTAGGATTAAAACAGCTCAGGACAGTTAAAAGACTAGAGCTTAGGTGTTGTCCATAAGCAAAAGGGGCATGTTCATGTAGACAGACCCATAAGACTCTTTGCTTAAAAAAAAATCAACTTTCCTATGAACATTTGATACAGTGCTCTGAGCACTGTAATATCTATTGGCTTGAACACTGGTGCCACCAGAGGAACTGCGTGTGCTTATCAAGGGCAGTCCTCCATTAGCATTCAGGCTGAGAGTCCATGTGAGGACCATCCATTTACTGTAAGGCTCCTCTTCCCAAGAATGACCATGACAGCCAATTTTTGCCAGATGGAATAACAACAAACGAAGACGAGAGAACAATTCACCTGAAAAAAAGCACTACTTTCCTTTTCTTGTTTTTCCCTTCAAATGTCATTAAAGCTGAATCCAAAATCTGACTTGCATGGTTATGTTTTACTTTAACAAATCAGGAAGAAATTAAACAGGACAGGGAAATGAATACAAACAGAATGTTCAAGGAAAAAAAATAAATTCTGTAATTAGAAAGCAGGAAGACCAGTTATTAAGGGCAGAACCACTCACTCCAAGAAGAGCCTGCTTTTAAAATAAACTGGTGTCCTTATTCCATGATTAACAGGTGGGAAAGGGGGCTCCATCTGACCTTGTTTCTTTTGACCGCCAAGATTTTGAGCTAAGATTTAAATTGGAGCATTTTTGAAACGCATTTCCATTTGAATGTCAATCGTAAGTGGAAAGACAAAGCTATTTCTGGATTAATAGAAAGTTTCCCAATGTCAGCAACTAAACTGCTTAATTGTATGGGGTTTTAAGATGTAATGAAATGTGTATACAGTATAAAGTAATACTTCTTGGACAAGGAAGGAATGGTGGGAAAGGAAATTCACATAAATATGAATATTTTGAGGCTGGCTTATACAGCCTCACACCCCATAAATGACTCAATATGAGGAGAACTGTACCCATTTTCCACTTAAAGAATACTTGTATGCATGTGCATAAGTACAATAAACTTCTGTAAAATCCATAAATTCCCCACAAAAAATCTCCCAACCTTTTAATTACATTTTATTCTATTATTTCTCTTAAATCTTAGAAGAAAATATTTTCCTATATGTATAAAAATTATATTAAGTAGCAATACTACATTCCCTAAGAAATCTGAAAAGAAGTGTTATATCACAATTTTATTGTGCAATAATCTTTGAAAAAGATAGCTTTTTAAGGTACGTATGCTTCTCATGAGATTTTTAATTATGATTCTAGAGTCATAGAGTTTATCTTTGCTGGAAGTTTTGGTTGCTTATGAAACAAAAGTATTCATCCTCAAGTATTAAAATCTCTACCAATTTAAAAATAAAATAAAATAAAATAAAATCTCTACCAAGAAAGGTAGTACCATGTGTGTCACAGATTTGGGGCTGCTCTGATGAGATGCTTGAAATGTGCACACATCATCACTATTATGATCATCGTGTTGCAAACTATTACATATAGAATGAATAAACAATAAGGTCCTACTATACAGCACAAGAACTATATTCAGTATCCTGTAATAAACCATAATGCAAAAGAATATGAAAAAGAATATATATATATATGTATGTACGTATAAAACTGAGTCACTTTGCTGTGCACCAGAAACTGACACAACATTGTAATCAACTATACCTCAATTAAAATTAAAATAGAATCATCATCACATGATGACGGATGTGATGGAGTCATATCTTCATGATGGAGTTGCTTCAGGAAACTACTTTTCTTGTGCGACCTTCTCCCACAAAATATTGGGCTGGCCAAAACGTTCCTTTGGGTTTTTCCATAAGATGTTATGGGCGGGGATGAACGAAATTTTTGGCCAAACTAATACGTAACCAAAAGATTTCCCTTTGTGTCAGTGTTCAGAAATGGGATCTAGACCTATCCCCAAACCAATCATTGCAAAAGAAGATCCTTGCTGGTTTAAATCAATCATACCTCATCATCTGAGGCCTACGTCCCTGAGCATGTGCTCACCAATTTAATACTGAGAAAAAACTGGATTTTGGACAGGGAGAGATGACTTCATCTGTCATGAAGGGAGAATTGACTGGATAGGACTGGTATTAGCAAACTCATGTGTTTGCGTGTTATATATATGGCTCCTTTTCATACAAAAACAGCACAGTTAAGTAGATATGACAGGACCATATGGATGTATGTGGTGTATGTGTGTGCTCAGTCATGTCTGACTCTTTGCAACCCAATGGACTGTACCTGGATCCTTTGTTCACGGGATGTTCTTGGCAAAATACTGGAGTGGATTGCCATTTCCTCCTCCAGGGAATCTTCCTGACCCAGGGATCAAACTCTTGCATCTCCTACACTGGCAGCTGGATTTTACCACTAGTGCCACATGGGAAGCCATAGGGATACGACACCTAAACTATTTCTTGCCTGGCCCTCAGAAGAAAAAATTAGCCAGTCCCCCATTATTAGGTAATCAACAGTGTCATCAATAATTTATAGGACAAAGACAAAAAAGTTCTAGAACTACCTACTGTAATTATGCTAAGGACAAAATTGATAGGATTGTCTATAAACTACCCACAGAAAGAAAGAAAATTTACTGCTTTAAAATCTTTTTAGTTTGCAGATTTAACCAGCTCTTACCTACTGAATAGAAATGAGGCTTGGGAATGAAATTGGAATAAAGAAAAACTAGAAAAGAGGTAGCACAACCTATATTTGGAGAGGGCAGGGGTGCTCCATCAAGGATGTGGAAGACTCTAATTCCAAAATGACCAAGTTTCCCAGAGAAAACATGCTGAGTCTGCAGTGTAGGCCATGCCTCTTCTCTGTACCCTTGTAACCAAACCAAAACATTACTCTAAGTGTACTCTCCCAAGGGATTTTAAAGCTCAAATACAGGAGTAAGAAGAACTCAAATAAACATTAAAACCTGTCTAGCAAGATTGCCCCAGAGGATAGTAACATATTTAAAACATATTAAAATTGTTTTCCAATGGTCAGAACATGAAGCTCCTTTCCCTTCGCCAAGTAGAATACATAAAGCCAAGAAGGGGAAAGCTAAAAGGATCAGAAAAGGACTGGAAAAAACAGTGAGTCCCTTTTCTCCCTCTTCCAAGATCCCCAAACACAAGAAATTGGAGAGGAAGAGGTAGACATTTCACATTTGATCAAAATGGTATGAGTCAGAAATGCTTTAAAAAAGAAAAAACAAAAAGCCAATGAGCTGCAAATAATTTTGATGGAGCCTATAAAACAAGGTTCGTGACACTGTACAGGAGACAGGGATCAAGACCATCCCCATGGAAAAGAAATGCAAAAAAGCAAAATGGCTGTCTGGGGAGGCCTTACAAATAGCTGTGAAAAGAAGAGAGGCAAAAAGCAAAGGAGAAAAGGAAAGATATAAGCATCTGAATGAAGAGTTCCAAAGAATAGCAAGAAGAGATAAGAAAGCCTTCTTCAGCGATCAATGCAAAGAAATAGAGGAAAAGAACAGAATGGGAAAGACTAGAGATCTCTTCAAGAAAATGAGAGATACCAAGGGAACATTTCATGCAAAGGTGGGCTCGATAAAGGACAGAAATGGTATGGACCTAACAGAAGCAGAAGATATTAAGAAGAGGTGGCAAGAAAACACAGAAGAAGTGTACAAAAAAGATCTTCATGACCCAGATAATCACGATGGAGTGATCACTCATCTAGAGCCAGTCATCCTGGAATGTGAAGTCAAGTGGGCCTTAGAAAGCACCACTATGAACAAAGCTAGGGGAGGTGATGGAATTCCAGTAGAGCTGTTTCAAATCCTGAAAAATGATGCTGTGAAAGTGCTGCACTCAATATGCCAGCAAATTTGGAAAACTCAGCAGTGGCCACAGGACTGGAAAAGGTCAGTTTTCATTCCAATCTCAAAGAAAGGCAATGCCAAAGAATGCTCAAACTACCACACAATTGCACTAGTCTCACATGCTAGTAAAGTAATGCTCAAAATTCCCCAAGCCAGGCGTCAGCAATACGTGAACTGGGAACTTCCTGATGTTCAAGCTGGTTTTAGAAAAGGCAGAGGAACCAGAGATCAAATTGCCAACATCTGCTGGATTATGGATAAAGCAAGAGAGTTCCAGAGAAACATCTATTTCTGCTTTATTGACTATGACAAAGCCTTTGACAGTGTGGATCACAATAAACTGTGGAAGATTCTGATAGAGATGGGAATACCAGACCACCTAACCTGCCTCTTGAGAAATCTGTATGCAGGTCAGGAAGCAACAGTTAGAACTGGACATGGAACAACAGACTGGTTCCAAATAGGAAAAGGTACGTCAAGGCTGTATATTGTCATCGTGCTTATTTAACTTATATGCAGAGTACATCATGAGAAACACTGGGCTGGAAGAAGCACAAGCTGGAATCAAGATTGCCAGGAGAAATATCAGTAACCTCAGATAGATATGCAGATGATACCACCCTTATGGCAGAAAGTGAAGAGGAACTAAAAAGCCTCTTGATGAAAGTGAAAGTGGAGAGTGATAAAGTTGGCTTAAAGCTCAACATTCAGAAAACAAAGATCATGGCAACCGGTCCCATCAATTCATGGGAAATAGATGGGGAAACAGTGGAAACAGTGTCAGACTTTATTTTTTTGGGCTCCAAAATCACTGCAGATGGTGATTGCAGCCATGAAATTAAAAGACACTTACTCCTTGGAAGAAAAGTTATGACCAACCTAGACAGCATATTCAAAAGCAGAGACATTACTTTGCCGACTAAGGTGCATCTAGTCAAGGCTATGGTTTTTCCTGTGGTCATGTATGAATGTGAGAGTTGGACTGTGAAGAAGACTGAGTGCCGAAAAATTGATGCTTTTGAACTGTGGTGTTGGAGAAGACTCTTGAGAGTCCTTTGGACTTCAAGTAGATCCAACCAGTCCATTCTGAAGGAGATCAGCCTTGGGATTTCTTTGGAAGGAATGATGCTAAAGCTGAAACTCCAGTACTTTGGCCACTTCATCAGAAGAGCTGATTCATTGGAAAAGACTCTGATGCTGGGAGGGATTGGGGGCAGGAGGAGAAGGGGATGACAGAAGATGAGATGGCTGGATGGCATCACCGACTCGATGGACATGAGTCTGAGTGAACTCCGGGAGTTGGTGATGGACAGGGAGGCCTGGCGTGCTGCGATTCATGGGGTCTCAAAGAGTCGGACATGACTGAGCGACTGAACTGAACTGAACTGATAAAACAAGAGAATTCCAAAACATTCTTCTTCACAATATTTGACAGAAGACGATAATAAGAGAAAAGCTTAGGTTAACTGCTTCTTCTGATATAGAAGTGATCAGAGTGTAAGAAAATGATATATAAGTCCAGTGAACTAATGAAACTCCATTGCCATGGAGTTTATTTTTTATTTTTTACTGACGTGACCAGGATTCTTTCCTCAATGTGTACAATCACTTTGACTCATACAGACCCAATTCTGAGGTATGGGTTAGAGGCACAGGAGTCAGTGCACATGTGGGTGTATGTGTGCATGGATGTATCAATCTCTTCAAATCATCATGATGTGAAGAAATATCAACCATCATCTGGCTTCTTTGATCAATAAACATTCTCAAACCAGAGTCTCAGGCTCAAAACTGAAAGCTTCTGAGATTTGTTATGAAGTCTTAGAAACACAATGACATATTTCACAAAACTTGGCCAAATCCCAGGCTTCTTTCTTGAACAAATCAGCTCTGAATGAAAGAGATTTATTGCCTCCTTACAGCAATTCCCCTCTATTCTGTGCTGTAGAACCAAACTTTAAGAAAAACCAGCTTTTGGATATCTGTCACTCAATTTTTTTTCACACACAGGTTTAAGATGATCTCAACATCATATTAAATGCTTCTTCTAATCAACAGTATTAAAGAAGTGTTCCATTTCATTGAGATAAGTATTTTCCTTTACCCACAAAATGTGTTCATTCTAAGTAAAAGTAGTTTTTAAAAAGATGAAAATCACTTTTCTCAGTTTTTGTTAATGTAAAGAATAACTGAATTTAAATGAAGTCAGTCATTTATAATTAGCTTTCAAATAATTTATCTTGAAAGTTTCAGTTATATTTTCACTTAAAAATAGTCTTTTGAACTTTTATTAATTAATGTAATTCAGTATAATATTTCTTTAAGGTTTTTTATCTTTTCTATTACAGAATTCCTCTTTCTAAGTTTGTTTGCCCTGCCACCCTGAATTCAATAATATCATAGAAAGAAAATCTGGAAAACTCAGCAGTGGCCACAGGACTGGAAAAGGTCAGTTTTCATTCCAATCCCAAAGAAAGGCAATGCAAAAGAATGCTCAAACTACCACACAACTGCGCTCATCTCACACGCTAGTAATGTAATGCTCAAAATTCTCCAAGCCAGGCTTCAGCAATACATGAACCGTGAAGTTCCAGATGTTCAAGCTGGTTTTAGAAAAGGCAGAGGAACCAGAGATCAAATTGCCAACATCCGCTGGATCATGGAAAAAGCAAGAGAGTTCCAGAAAAACATCTATTTCTGCTTTATTGACTATGCCAAAGCCTTTGACTGTGTGGATCACAATAAGCTGTGGAAAATTCTGAAAGAGATGGGAATACCAGACCACTTGACCTGCCTCCTGAGGCAGGTTCAAAGTGATACAACTTCCATGTAAACATGGCCTTAAGGTTACTTGTGAATGTGAACTAAAGACTGATAACTGGAACAAACTGCACTAGTTCTTCTAACAGTGAAACAAAATTTTTCTATTGCTTTATATTAATACAATATTCTACATAGCAATTCAATTCATTAAGCCAAGAGGTTTACAGAAAAACTTTCTGTGAGGCAGTACAATAAAGTATTTATCAAATATGTAGAAATATCATCTCAGATATGTAATAAATATGGTGTGATTCCTTTTACTATAAATAATCACATGAAATTATGTAAGTATCAGTTCATTTATAAAGTATTTTTCCCTAGGGTTTACTAGTAATCAATTCTGATCTCTGAAAGAGAACAAAAATATGAAATAGAAAAATGAGTAAATTAATTGGAATATCAGAATTGCTGAATTCTCTTAATTTAGCGGAATCTTAACTATAGCTCAGTTATATTTCTCCTGTAGTATAGTTATGAAGTGAAGTGAAGAACTAAAGTCGCTCAGTCGTGTCCGACTCTTTGCGACCCTGTGGACTGTAGTCCACTAGGCTCCTCCATCCATGGGATTCTCCAGGCAAGAATACTGGAGTGGGTTGCCGTTTCCTTCTCCAGAGGATCTTCCCAACCCAGGGATCGAATCCAGGTCTCCTGCATTGCAGGCAGATGCTTTAACCTCTGAGCCACCAGGGAAGCCCGTATAGTTATACTTGGTATAAAAAAATCTCAAGAATTTCTATATTTGAGCAACCCTAACACAGAAATACATGAAGAACTTAAGTATTCTGCAACCATCAAATGCAAACTAGGTCCTGGCCAATCAGCCAGCTGTGTTTACCACATACTGATCTAGGCTTTCAGCTAGCTATCGTCTGGATATATTTGTCAGAAAATCGTATAACACCCGATGATTCTCCTAGCAGATCTGCATACACATTTAATAAGAAAATACCATTGAACACCAGAGAACTACAAGTTTGGAAATCTTTGGCATAGAAAATAGATGGTGTAAAGTTGAGAAGGAAAAGAAGGAAGTGGACATTTGATGGCCTCACTGTATAACATGACCTAGGGGGATTGACCATGAACGGATCTGGTCTTTAATCTCTCAAGGCCAGAAACTGGGACTTAATACCATATCCAGAAATAAGTGACAAAATCACTCTAGCTAAATTCTCATAAAAATTTATGTATAACTAAAAATATTATTTTATTCATTTGTAGTAGAGAGTATGACTTCTGAAGTCCAATTTCCTCCAATATTTTTAGCCAAATGATTAGATCAATAGGTGATCGCTGGCACAGAAGGCAAAGCCCAAAGAGTGACATCATGAATATTTTACTGGAGCCATGATGAGGTCTAAAATATATATAAATATACACATAGAAAAAAAAAAACCTGCTTTGCTCATGAATGAACTGATCATGTCTCTTCAAATATCATGTCTCTCATCTTGGACATGGCTTAATCTGAAAGTTCAAAATTTTCCTGCCTTCAAGGACCTTCTCTGTACAAGTCCATCCATTTTTCCTTTAATTACATTTTTCTAAGTAGGTCCAGAGAATATAATTTCTATTCTCAATAGATTTTTGTTTTATTCTTAAAAAAGCAAAAATGTTAAGTACTTTGGAGACACCTCCTCATAACCTTTATTATTCATTCTTCATTATATGGTCTGATCAAAATATAAGATTGAAGAATTCAAGTTTTAAGTAAAACTCAGGTCATTCACAGTAGATCAATAATATCAATACCTGGGCAACTGCCATAAAAGTCTCCACAGAGCTAGTCAAAGTCAATGTAGTTTCTTGAAATGCTTCATTATCCTCATTCTCAGTGCTTGTTTCTCTGGCTTAGATTTCTTCTGGTGATTTAAAAACACAGGAATTTCCCCCAACGTCACATTAACATTTCATCTTTTTCCAACTTTTTATCAAGGGGAATCTCCTTCAATTCTATCACCACCATACCCTGGAAGTGAAAAGTGTTAGTCACTCAGTCGTGTCCAACTCTTTGTGACCCCATGGACTCTGTCCATAGAATTCTCCAGGCAAAAATACTGGAGTGGTTAGCCATTCCCTTCTTCAGGGCTATTCCCAACCCAAGGATCAAATCCAGGTCTCCTCTATTGCAGGCAGATTCTTTACCATCTGAACCACCAAATAAGCCCTCATGACTTACAAATCTCTATTTCAAGCACTAACTTCTCTCAGCATTTCAAAATATCTAGATACATGGATCACACTGTTATGTCCAACTTTCAATCTCCAACATAAATTCATCATCTTCCCACACTATTAAATTTTCCACATTATTAAAGGACAACAAGAATAAGAATTACAGTCCTCCCTTGGTGTCTGCAAGAGGATTGGTTCCAGGACCTGTGTTAATACAAAAATCTACATATACTCAACCCTCTACAACCACAGGTTCTGCATCACATATTCAACCAACCTCAGATTCTTTATGGAGTCTGCAGTCCACAGTTGGTTGAATCTATGAATGTAGAATCCACAAATACAGAAGGCCAACTCTCTCTATATATATTTTTAAAGAAATTCCAGGTATAAGTGTGAGCTTCCCAGATGGCAAAGTGGTAGAGAATCCACCTGCCAATGCAGGAGACACAAGAAACACAGGTTCAATCCCTGCATCAGAAAGATCCCCTAGAGAAAGAAATAACAGCCCACTCCAGTATTCTTGCCTGGATAATTCCATGGACAGAGGAGCCTGGTGGACACCGCTGAGTGACAGAGCAGACACACACATAAGTGGACCTGCTCGTTGTTCAAAGGT
Organism: Oryx dammah; assembly: GCF_014754425.2. Classification (NCBI taxonomy): domain Eukaryota; kingdom Metazoa; phylum Chordata; class Mammalia; order Artiodactyla; family Bovidae; genus Oryx; species Oryx dammah. The sequence continues at coordinate 137,759,683 of NW_024070186.1, read as the reverse complement.
CAACTGTTTTTGAAAGATCCAAGCAGTCCTACCTGATCTCTTTTGCTCCCTCTATTTTATCTACTTTTCCTGTACTTTGGAATTTTCATATCCCAGAACAAGCAGTAAGCCACTGTCAAAAGAACATCAAAACAATACATCTTTCATGCTTCAGAGCTTCCCCTCCACTTGGGATGGACCTACAGGGGCTCTTCATATAACTATATGGGCCATCAGGAAAACAAAAAAGCATTACTGGCAAGCTACTGACAAAGTCAAACAGTGAACAATGGTGCTTTAGAAAGGTTATATTTTACCACGTATAAAATTATTAGCATAAAGAAAGGGCAGTATTCCTGAGTTTACCACTGTCCCCTCTATATACATTATAGGACTTTTACACTTTGGAGATTATCAAGTTTACCCTCCCACTTTGTCACAAGGTGATTGAGGTTTAAAGAGGTTAAATAAATGATCCAAAAGTCAAGGAGCTAACTATCCATGTCTCCAAATTCTTCCATTCCTTTTTAAACTCTCCACTTACCCTCAGATGCTAAAAGAGTTTTATGAGACAATGGACTCCGAAAAGATACTTTCTTCCTAGAAATCTAGCCATTTTTATTAAATTCCTCTGGGAAGTCAGGGGAAAGGGAGATAGTTACTAATACTTTGTTTATGTGAATTTAAGGGGCAGAAGATAAGAGTTTAAGAGTGCAATGAGATAAAGAGATTTGGGACAAATAATTCAATTAGATAATTGAGTCCTTTTTGGCACCATAATCCATGGGATAGCTCTTCATTTCTCCCAGGTATTTAGCGTCATTAAACATTGGTATAGTTTCCTAGCCTCATCTTCACCTCTTTTCCTATCAATTCCTGACATTCAAGTATATTATTTTTAAAAATTTTAGGTAATAAATAATATTAACAGAATACCCTATGTAGTATATACAGCAAACATTAAATGTATAGCCTGGAATACACATAAAAATTTATTAAATGTTTTTGGCTACAAAACTCATTGGCATTATCTCTAACCATTAACGATTTATTTAGCTTTCCAAATGGGCCTACAAAACCTCAGGGTACAAGAACACAGTTCCTAGCTTTTCCAGAATTCCACCACACACAGAAAATCTTGAATGCAGCCAAGAGGTCTTGGTCATTGGCTCAGGTTCTGCTTTCAGATCATTTGGGCTGTGAACTTTCATGTCTCAAGTTCCAATAGTAAATTTTAAATTTTACATAATTTTACATAACCCCATGATATCACCCGAAAGCAGAATATCTGTATCACTTTCACTGATAATTGCTATTTGTTTTCTCATTTTGTTTCCTTTTTGGAGAGGTGGGGAGGGGAATGGAATTAATTTCCCCTTCTATAGATTCTCCAAAGGCTCTTCACGCTATTCCCTCAGTCCTGCATTGGTGACCTTCTTTATATCCTGTCCCTATGTCATAGTCTTATTATGCTTTTAATTTCCAGAGAGAATAAAACTTCCTACTTGTACTAGTGAATATCAGATTAAACTATATTTATGTAAGGGATAACTGTCAAATGACTGTAAAAGACATAGTTTTTATGTGGGTATAAACACATGCACATATACACAGACTCACATGTTATTCATAGGTTTGTACACACATACACAAACACACACACACACCAGGCTGATTATAGAATCATTATCTTCCTTAAAATACCAATAAAGAAAAGAAAAGAAACAATTACAGAAACCATTTGTTAACTTTTTCATTTCTACTGCAACTGCGCTTAAATCCTTCCATGCCTATATCTGCAGTTGAAAGTCCTGCTCAAAGAAATGAGGCATCAGCTCCTACTTGATATATTCCTAAGTCTTGGCTGAGAGCATTTCATCAGGGATGAATTGCACCTAATGCAATCACCAGAATTAAAGCAGTTAAGAGAATGCAACTCCCTGCCAAGAAACTCTGCCATACTGTGCTCTCGTTCGCTTGCTATTCCAGAAAGTATGTAACTAGTACTAATAAGTCACTGGCTGCAGTTCCAGAAAGAGCAGCAGGAACAAAAATGCTGACCTCGGTACATTTGTCCTCACTTTACAATCCATGAAATTCTCACTGATTGATCTACAAGGCAACGTATTCATCTATTCCATTACTGTTCTCTCCAAGAGCCTTTTAGGAACTTGCAAAATCAATGTAATTCTGTAAATAAAATGAATCTCCATCAATATGACTATAAATATGATAACAGAAAAAGTCGTCATATTTTAACTAACCAAAAAATGTGGAGGGAGGGTAATTCTAACATGATGATCCAATTTTACTTCAGGAAAATAATGTAATTACCATAAGTATAATAAGTATCACATTAATTTGAATTTATTTAAAACTTTTTATGGTTCCAGATTTTATATTAAAGATGACTCCAAAAATTTCCCTAATTTGGACATCTGTAATTAGATTCTAAACATATATTTATAAACATGAAATAAATTAAATAAATGAGTATTTTTCAGTGGAAAATAGAATAAGAGACACGTCTTTCAATTGTTTATAATCCTGGAACTATTATGTACAAGAAAAGATAATTTAAAACATAAGTTGTTGTATGTATGGGAAATTAATCTATTTTAGTAATGAATTTTTGTAACAAAGTGTGTTTTCATAAGAAAGGCAAAATCGAACCTGACAATATATTTTTTATTTGTGTGTAAGTTTTCAGAAAAAAAATTATTTTTTTAAAGTTTTTCTACTTAAATTCCCAAAGACAAATTGAGTTTTTAAGATGTTTTTTAACCAAAGAAATGTTCTTACTGTAGATAAACATTAAAATATACACTATGTATCTTTATACATGTTTGTGTAATAGAGCTAGATGTGCGTACACACCGTTCATAATGGTAAAGAAATGACTACCTGAATGAATTAATTGTCCTAAAAAGGCCAGTTCTTCCAGGTATATAAGGAAAGAACACACACACATCTATATAATATTGCTATCATTTTAAATAAAATATGCTTACATTTTTCAGGCAAAGGCAGCATTTAGTTCAGAGGTGGATGAGGACTTTATTTCAGAAGGTTATCAATGAACCACTTTAGATTTACAAATTTAGTCCCAGGGTCTAGTACAAGACAAAAGTTGAAAGTAAAACTGTCCTGCAGAATAAAAATTTGGGAGTTTGAGAAAAGTAATTTGACAGAAGTGACAAAGAAAGATCTTGAGGATTTGGGGAATTAATAGAGAAAGGCACCTGCTGAAAACTGCTCTACATAGTGAGACATGAGAAAATAAGATATTTAATATACTCAGGTTGAAATTGTTGGCATATTGTAATTCTCACCCATTATCCTGAATCTTTCATTTAAAAGATGCTAAGATGCCCCTGGTGATCCAGTGAAGAATCTGTCTTCCAGTACAGGGGTTGTGGGTTCAGCCCCTGATCAGGGAACTGAGATCCCACATGCCATAGAGCAACTAAGTCACAAGCTCTGAAGACCAAGCGCCACAACGAGTCAGAAGTCTGAACACTGCAATAATGACTCCCCATGCCACAGCCAAGACCCAAGGCAGCCAAATAAATAAGAATAATTTTTTAAATGCTAATATTATGCTAGTTTTCATTGATTTCTTTGTAGAAGAGGCATTATGTAGAAAAAGCTGGGTAGAGAAAAAAAGAGCAATTGCACAAGTAATGACAGATAAATAAATAAGAATACAGTAAGGGAAAGAATTCAGAATTAGAGGTGTCTGAACAACATAAAATGCCTTGAAAATTCTCAGAAATAATGAAGAGCAGGCTGGTTTCACACTATACATGAACGGTGGGTTTAAGCTATTTTAAGTGGATATTAGAGGAAGATTTGGGGCTACACAGGATACCCAAACATCTGTCATTCATCTTTAGTACTATGTAGGGATATTAAGCACAAAATATTACTGTGTTATAAAAACTGATAATTTAATGTAATGCAAATTGTAAAAAGAGATGAGCATTTTCTCTACCTCACAGTAAGTAGCACGTAGACTTCAAATTAGGCATTTCTAATTGGATTATCACCCTGAGAGAGATTATACAAAGTGCCTGTTTTACCTCTGGCTGCTGTAACAAAGAACCATGGACTGAGTGGCTTAAACAACAGACATGCATTTCTCACAGTTCTGGAGGTCAGGAACTCAAGATTAGGGTGGCAGAATGGTCTGGTTCTAGTGAGGGCTTTCTTCTGCCTTGTAGATACATGGCTGTCTTCCCACTGTGTCCTCATGTGGCAGAGGGAGAGGAAGCAAGCTCACTGATAGCTCTTATAAAGATGTCAACTCCATCATAAGGGCTTCACTATCAGAACCACTTCTAAATCTAATTGTTTCTCAAAGGTTCTGTTTCCAAATCACCAGGGTCTAGGGCTTCAACACATGAATTTGGGCAAGATGTGATTTAGTCAATTGCAGTGCCTAATGACAAAAAATATTTATAGATTATATATATGTATACTTACATATATGTATACATACACACACACACACACACATATAGACATATTTATACATATAGGGCTTCCCAACCCTTTGGACTGTAGCCCGCCAGGCTTCTCTGACCATGAGATTCTCCAGGCAGGAATACTGGAATGTGTTGCCATTTCTTCTTCCAGGGGATCTTCCTGACTCAGGGATAGAACCCAGATCTCCTGGATCTCCTGCATTGCAGGTAGATTGTTCTACCGCTGAGCCATGGGGAAAGCCCCATATACAGTGCACTTGGAGAGTATTTACCCTTCTTTCTGAGTCAACTGAGCAACGGTGCTCAACTATTTTCAATAAAACATTGAGACTTTCCAGAAAATCAAAGATAATTACTCAGTAAGAATAGAAGTGAATCCTAATTTCAGGTAAAAATATTTTAATATGGTGTTTTCAATTCATTTTTTTCATAACATTAGAAACTCAAATTAGATTGTATTTTTGTGAGTAACGCTAATAAACAAAGAAAATATGCTCTAAGGCAGTGATGGTATTTAGAAACACTTTCTCATCCATTGATTCAATCAGCAAATACTTATTGAATGCCAAGCATGTCTTGAATACTATATGGGGCACAAGGAAGACAAAAATAAATGAGTCTTAATTGTTCTCAAATATCTGATCCTAAGTCAGTAAAAGAATCCGCTCTAACAAAGCTGCATAATGTTTTATGATAGAGGTAGATTGGACTGCTATGACTTCTCAGAGATGATTGTAATTTAGAAAATAATTCAGAAAATGAAAATCCCAAAGTAAGAGAAGCAACTGGCTAGATAAAGGAGTAAGATACAAATGGACAGAATTCAGTAGGAATATGACAGTCTACCCACTGGAGGGGGAAGACAATTGGGGGGAATGCTGGGGTCACTCCTTAGTTTCACAAAAACAACTCTGTCTTTTGAGCTTTATCTAACATTGTACTTCAGTGAAGTTTCATAAAGATAAAAAAGATTAAAAGCTTGTAGTAAGGAAATGTTAGGAGTTCAAAATAGGCAAAACTAAGAAGGTATGTGTAGAACTGGCAAATTAAATTAACAGGATTTGTGAAGAACAAATTGTAAACTTGATTAAGTGAGAACTTAAGTATAATGGGATGAGATGGAACTTTCCTTTTATATAAGGATTAAAGACCCTAATCAGAACTGGCACCAACCATCACATCTCAGTAGGAAAAAAAAAAAAGGAGAGAGAGAGAGCCATTCATTTGATACTTGGTATGGTCTTATAAGCACAGCTGAGATGTGTCAACAAGAGGCAAAAATCTTCTTATTCACAATAGTGATAAAATCTATTGTTCCAAACTCTGCTCAGTGTTAGATAGTAGCCTGGATAGGAGGGGAGGTTTGGGGGAGAATGGATTACCTGTATACGTATGGCTGAGCCCCTTCACTGCTCATCTGAAACTAGCACATCATTGTTAAGTGGTGATACCTCAATAGAGATTAAAAAGTTCAAAAGAAAAGAAAAAAGTCTACTGTTTCAAACAAGATCAAAGCCAAGCTAGTAAGAAAAAACCACATTTTTCTTAACTTCATTTTCCTGCCATATGAATCTTCTCCTTGATGCAGTATGTCCACATCTTAGGTAAACTGATAAAGGCGAACACTCTCTTGAGGAAGACAGAAATGGAATTAATGCCACTTCTCACCTCCTACAGACTGAATGCTTGGGTCTCCCCAAAATTCTTATGTCCTACCCCACAGTGTGATGGTATTAGAAGGGGAGGCCTTTGGGAGGTGATCAGATCATGAGGGGAGAGCCTCTTGAATGGGATTAGCATTGTTACCAAGGAGATTCCAGAGAGCTCCCTTGCTCCCTTCTGACATGTTCTGCTGCTGTTGTTAAGTTACTAAGTTGTGTCTGATTCTTTGCAACCCCAGGGACTATAACCCTCCAGGCTCTTCTGTCTATGGAATTTCCCAGGCAAGTTTACTGGAGTGGGTAGCCATTTCCTTCTCCAAGGGATCTTCCCAACCCAGGCAGGACGTGGCAAAAAGATCTCATCAATGAACCAGGAAGCAGGCTTTTACCATATACTGAATCTGTAGGTACTGTGGTCTTGGGTTTCCCAACCTTCAGAACTATGAGAAATACACTTGTTTACAAGCAGTCCAGGGGGTCTCAAAGAGTCACACATGACTTAGTGACTGAGCAGCAAACTATCCAACCTAAAGTGCTCTTTTCTTAATAGCAACCTGAAAGGACCAAGATACCATCCAAGACCTCTTGTTGCTTGATCAGAAAAGAATTCCATTAACATTTGACTGAATCTTAAAGTGTCATCCAAGTTTGCAAGACTTGGATGGAATCTCCCCCTCTTGTCAGAGAGGGAGGGAATAAGAGTCCCAGCTCTTGTTTATCATTTAAATGGATAACTAATGAGGGAAAGAAAGGTGAAAGACAGTATTGGTCTTAGCCTAAAAGCTTCCACTTCCATCCTACAGAAGACTCCTCAGTCTACACTGCACCTGTCTCTGTTCCTCAGTGCACACGCTAACATTCTGACAGCAATGTGGCCCTTTGGCTGCAGGATCCATATTACCTGTATTATAGTCCAGTGTGTCTATTTTGAAGGAAATGAGCAAGGTAAGATGGCCTCAGGAAGTGATGATAGACTCAGAGGTACAGCTTCAGAAATGGGGTGTCAGCCTCACAAACCATCTCTACCCTTCACTGGGTAGATTATAATCTTACCTTGCTCATGGCTGCAATCACCACTGTTCATTGAGAGTATCCAAGAGATCCACGAGATGACAATGGAAAAGCAGATCATCTAAATATAAAAGCAGCAAGATTGGGAAAAGAAACAACTGAATATCTAGATCGCAAAAGAACAGTGAAAGAACCTCATGAAGTTGCCAGAGGACCGCTGGGAGATTTACATGGGAGAACATAGATGTGAGTGTATGTGTGTGTGTGTATACATGAGAGCATTATATGTCCTCTTCCTCCATTTAGACTTACTCAGTTTGAAAATATGTATCTTGCTTAAAAAGGTTATTCCTACTGTCAAAGCCTCAGATCTATCCCTGTAGATAGACAGATAGATTGACAAATAGATATGTAAATAGATATATAATCATAGATGATATAGAAATAGATCCTAGATAATATAGATATAGAAATATCTAAGAATTGTGAAGAGTCTGAAATTTTAATCTCCTTGCAAAATAAATTATCCTGACAGTTTTATTAACTCTGGCAGAAGACATGAGACTCCTGGATCAGAAACAAAGGACTTTTATTATTCACAGCACAGGAGGCAGAATGAGCTTTATGTTCACACAGGATCCTACAAGTACAAGGCCTAGATGAATGCTCCACATAAAGTGGGTTTGTGCAGCAGATAAGGAACCCTGAGCACCTCCATGCTTATAAAGCCCCAATCTTGTAAAGGGGCTGCAAGCAAACTTGCCCAATATTTGTCTTGGAAGGACGTATTTATTTTTATTATCTTGGACAGCAAACTTATCTGTTTCCTACCTCAAGGAAATGCTAATTGTCATGAAAACCTCCTGTAAATATAGTCCAAAATAAAGTTATATAAGATATACAGAAATGAAAGAGACAAATGGTGAATTATATGTGTATATGTGTATTTCCTTCCAATTACTTTATAATTTCTAATGTTTAGTTATTTAACCCATATGGGTGTCAGAAGATATTTCTGTTACTTATAGCAAAGCATCCTAAATAAAATAGAGAAGTGAACTATTCAAGTTCTATAATTATGTATCAGTGTATACATACAATATGGAACGAAGTCCAGAAATGATGATCAGTTGGCAATAGATACCTACAGAGAGGTGTCCAGAAGCAAGTGTATTCACAAGGCTTTCATATTTTGTTTCAAGTGTTTATATGTTTGCCTCTTATACAAATAAAACATGGATTACATAAGTATTAGTCGGCTTTCTCTAGGTGATACTGAAGGTTACAAAGAATCTCAAATTATCAGTACACAATATTAGTAAATCATTATTTATAATATAATTATGCTATGGTCCTATAGCTATAGTTATCACTATGGTTCTGTTCTACTTTTCAGAAAATAGGCTGGAAAATGTCAGCTACCTGTAATATAGGTTTCTGCATAGGTCTGGCACATATCCTATTCTCTTGTATTTCACTGGTGAAAGCAATGACTGTAAATAAAGTCAGTGAGGCAGGGTTATTAAATCTATTTTCAGGGAAGGTTAGGAAAACAATTAGGAGCAATAATAATACCACATGTAACTTTTAAGAAAAAAAAAAGAATTTTTTAAATAATGGGAGAATAAACGAAAGAATAAGGGAGAAAAAAGGGGGAAATGAAGTAAGGAAAGAAGAAGGAAGATTGAGCTACTATGCTGTTAGTAAGCTGGAGATCAACCAGACTGGAGACACAAAACCACTTACAAGGCTCTTGCTGTCATCTATACAGAAAAGGAAAAACTGCTAGGAGGCGTATCCAGTAACGATATAGGACCTGTAGAGCTATGACTTCCATCATTCTTGAAACAGAATCTAAGATAATTTTTACAATGAAAATGATGGAAAGATCAAATATTAAGTATTTTAATTATAGGATGAAATAACTGAATAAGTTGTTACTGAAGGTAAATTTTCCCTGTGTAATAATTCAACTATTTACCCGAAGCCAACATAGTAACATTTTCAACATTCTAATTTATTGGTACATTAAATAAAAGTTACAGATTATAATGCATAGTAAAGTTATAACAATAGACTTATATTGGCATGATTCAAATAATTTGTGATACCACTTATCTATGAAACAAATGCTGCTACCTCATTATTTTAAGATCTGGTTATGGACTGAATGTCTGTGCCCTTCCAAAATTCATATATTGAAGCCCTCATCCTCAGTGTACTGGCATTTGGAAATGGGACCTTGGGAGGTATCTAGGTCAGGAAGGCAGGGCCTTGATCTGATATCAGTGCCCTTACAAGAAGAGACACAACAGAGCTGACCCCAGCATATGAGCATACTATGCAAAGGTGGATACATGAGCCACCATCAGAACCCGACCATGCCTGCACCCTGATCTCAGATTTTGCCTGCATAACTGTGAGATAATGAATTTTTATAATATAAAGCACTCAGTCTATGCAATTTTGTTATGGTATCCCAAGTCAGCTAAGATTTGTTAACAAAATAAACAGGAATACAGACATGACAGACCAAAAACAACAAGGAACAAACCCTTCAAAGTGTTTCAATATTTGAAAGATTCAACATGTATGTAAATAATTGGGATAAATAACACTCTTCTTTGGGAACCAAGCTGCTTTGGGAGCCAAGCCATTTTTATCTAGCCAAATAATATAAAAACCATTTGTCAAACTGGAGTGCCAAGATAATATCATATATCTTTTTACAATTTGATCTTGACTTGCCTCAACTAATTTGAAGAATAGATTTTTTTTTTTCAGACAGTTTGGTTAATCCCTGTTACCAACAGCCAACACAGTATGGTTCCTTATGCTACATTCCACTGATGTTGAATGAATGAATGATTTCATTTTTACTTAAAGGTAGACTGTAAGTCCCCATGATTCAGTCTTGTCACCCCTCAGCTCCTGGACTAACTTTTTAAAATGCTTTTCAAGCACACAGATTCACTCTACTCCTTATTTAAAGTACAGAAACACCTCCAGCTGTTATAATGTCCACTTAATTAGTTAAAAGCTGCTTTAGTATGCACAGAGATGGAGAGAAGATGGCATTAATCTTACTAGCAACCTGTGTGGATGACAGTGAGCACAAGGGATAATAATAAAGACAATAACTAACATTTATTCAACACTTCCTATGTGCCAGGCATGGCATTAAGAATTCTATAATAATCTAATTTAATTGGTAAAATAACCCTCTGTCAAAGCTATTGTTATTATTACCACTTTATAAATAAGGAAACTGAAGTTAAAGGAATTTAATATCTAGGTTATTTAGTATCCATCATAGACATGATCACAAAAAAGGAAATCAAAGCCAGGAAAAAAAAAAAAAAAAAAAACCTGAGTAACACAGACACCAGTTTGCTCTCTTTTCTATCTCCTTGCTGCAATGAAAATCTGTGTGTAGAAAGAAACTCCTTGGCTTTCCAAGATATGTTTGTTAAAGAGACCTCTACCGTAAAAATACAGGCTCTATTAGGCTCACACACACATACATACACGTGCTGGGTGATAAATGAAGCTCTAGTATTGGGCATATGTATCCCAGGGATGGGGAAATCTGGGGGGCTTCCATCTATGGGGTCGCACAGAGTCAGACACGACTGAAGCGACTTAGCAGCAGAGCTTCATTTATCACCCAACATGATGTATATAATTTTAGCCTTGCAGCCACTAGGCATTCATCAGTCCCATTCCAGGAACATCACACCATTTCTGTATCATCAGAAATGTATCCAAATATGATTTCCCCAAAGATATGGCCCGCAGGGAGAGTTTGATGAATGTCCTCTTGCAGAGGATCTCCAGTAGATTTCTGCTTCTGCCTAAGCTATTTAAGTTGAGGCTCTGCTGAAGGCAAGGCGGTGCCAGATGACCTGTCAGGGTCCTTTCCTAGTCTCAGGCTCTATTACAGAGATGCTAATATTCTGAGGAACTCAAGAACCTTCACCATCTATTATAGCTATTATTCAAATTCATGGACTTTCCTCTGGTGCTGTTGCATAACATTTGCTTTTTTAATACATTACATTATTCAACTCACTTCCATTTTTCTCCAGCCTACCCCCAACCCCTTCTAATAACCATGCTTTCTGAAAGTGCTGCCAGAAGGAATAACTCTTGCAAATTAATAAGACTTGTCATAGAAAATGTCAATCTAGTATTGGAATAACAGAGCAATAAACCAAAAGCAATTCCATAAAGTAATGGTGCATGTCTAAAAAAACAAATCTGTCCTTTGACAGGTTTGTAGTGAGTTTCGATAAGCGATCTAATTTTATTAAACTAAAAATGATTTTTATTAATATGTTTTATGCAGTAGAATTTTATTAAACTCACCATTATTTTCTTTTTTATAATTAAGAAAACTCTCTTTTTTATAAAAATTAATGTTATAGAATATATAGCAGTTAACAGTGAAGAAAATCCAGTAAGATATAAAACAAATTTGTTTAATAAATATATTTCAAATATCTTAGTATATATCTCATATGGCTAAATTTGGCAATCCATGGAAGAAGCAAACAATATAAAACCATGAAACAGGGTCTAAATTATCTAAATAGATAAAAAATAAATATATTCTAATTCAAATTTACAGGGCTTGAAGAATTATACAGTTTTAGAAGTCTACAGTGAATTGCATAGTATTATCATTACTAAGGATGAAAAACATTAAGGTAATTTTACAAATGTGTATTATGGAAATGTTATATGCATATAAGCACATACATATGTATATATGTATATTTGTGAGATTATATATGTGAGATTATATTTTGATATCTTAATTGCACATATTATTGATCCTTTTAGGAAATACCACATTCCTCATACCTTATACCCCCTTCACAAGAGCACTCATTTCCTCCTAAAATAGTACATATACAATTATAGTTAGTATGTTGATTATTTATTGGCTAACTCCCACAAGAATATATGACCATGCAGGATGGGATCTTCTTTTAAAACTCCTTTATTATATGAAATTTTAAACATACACCAAAGTAGGCAAAATTGTATAATGTAACCCCACGTGTTCATTACCAGCTTCAACTATTAGCAACTCATGGCTATCTTTTTACATCTATACCCATATATTATACATATACTCTGGATTATTTTGAAATAAGTCTTGGACTACATATCATTTTATCTGTAAACAGTTTAGATTGTACCTCTATAGTCTACTCTGTAAAATATGTAATTACATATTTTAATAATATAACAATTTTAATATGTAATATTAAATGTTTAAATATTAAATATTAAATTTATTAAATATTTATGCATAAATATATTATTTGATGTTTAAATATGCAAGTATTTAATATGTAATATTAATTTTAATATATAATTACATGTTTTGCAGAGTATTTTATAGATATTTAAAAAGTTACAGTAATAATTCCATCAATTAATCAGCGTTCTAAATTCACTTGTATCACTTATTTTTTCAAATGTTTGAATGAAGATCCAAATAAGTATCATCATATATATATATATGTATATCTCAGATTACATATATATATGTATATGTATATATATATAAGAATCTAAGATATACACTAAGTATAGAGCTATGCTTACTACTAGGCAAGGCACAGAAAACTTGATCTAACACAGAGGAGCTGGTTCTGTGGGACAAGATCTTCAGAATAAGTGATAAAGAATAATCACAGACCATTTGTTGAAACATGAAGGATTTACTCTTGCGCAGGAATATACAATAGCCCCTTGAAAGATTGTCACATAATCAAAGGCAGGGAGAGGGGGGTGACAAGCATCATAAGGAAAAGCAATTTGTCTTTGGCTTGTTGGTTCACAGAAGGGCTGAGTAGAGGCAAGTTGCCGATTCCAGTTCCCTTTACTGTGTACAGATAGTGCAGCTGAGTCACAAACTGCAGACTGTCACAAAGTTCACTGTTAGGCTGTTCTGCTGATTCTAACAAATTTTTTAAGAAGGCTTGGTCCTACCTGCACAATAATTTACAACCTCTTCCACCTTCCTGACTGGATCCTGTAGAGTGTTAATCTCTCAGTGTGACCCCATGGACCACCAGGCTCCTCTGTCTATGGAATTCTCTAAGCAGGAATACTGAAGTGGGTTGCCAGTCCCTTCTCCAGGGAATCTTCTCAACCCAGGGATCAAACCAAGGTCTCCTGCATTGCAGGCAGATCCTTTACCATCTGAACCACTAGGGAAGCCTGCTTCATGTAGAAGGCAAGTCCTTTTGCTTGAACTCAATGCTCCAAGAGATTTTCTTTGTCAATATTGAAATTGCTTGATTCATCTCTTACATCTTTTACAAGTTTCCATTCTTCTCCATACAAAATAAACAAATTGCCAATTAGCACATAAAAAGATGCCGAGCATTATAGGTCATTCAGTTCAGTTGTCACTCAGTCATGTCCGACTCTTTGCGACCCCATGAATCGCAGCACGCCAGGCCTCCCTGTCCATCTCCAACTCCCGGAGTTCACCCATTTACGTCCATTGAGTCAGTGATGCCATTCAGCCATCCCATTCTCTGTCGTCCCCTTCTCCTCCTGCCTCCAATCCCTCCCAGCATCAAAGTCTTTTCCAATGGGTCAACTCTTCACATGAGATGGCCGAAGTACTGGAGTTTCAGCTTTAGCATCATTCCTTCCAAAGAAGTCCCAGGGCTGATCTCCTTCAGAATGGACTGGTTGGATCTCCTTGCAGTCCAAGGGACTCTCAAGAGTCTTCTCCAACACCACAGTTCAAACACATCAATTCTTTGGTGCTCAGCCTTCTTCACAGTCCAACTCTCACATCATAGGTCATTAAGGAAGTGTAAGTCAAAACCACAATGGGATACCACTTCACACCCACCAGGATAGCTATAATCAAAAAGACAGTAACAAGTGCTTAGAAGAATATAGAAACATTGGAACCCCCTTATATTGCTGGTAGGAATGGTGCAGCCACTTTGGAAAATATTTTGGTAGTTCTTCAAAATATTGTACATAGAGTTACCATATGACCCAGCAATTTCATTCTTGGTTATATATCCAAGAAAATGGAAAACACATCTACACAAATGTTCATAGCAGTATTATTCACAATAACCAAAAAGAGAAAACAGCTTTTAATGCCTACCAACTGGTAACAGGTAAACAAAATGTGATCGATCCATACAATGGAATATTATTCAGCCATCAAAAAGAATGAATAGATGTATGAGTACATACATTGATGTATCTTGAGAATATTAAGCTAAGTGAAATAAGCCAGGAACAAAAAGTTACATGTTGTATGATTCCTTTTAAATGAATGTCTAGAATGGGCAAATCCTTGGAGATAAAAAGTAAATTAGATCTAGTCAGGGGCTATGGAAAGGGGAGCTGGGAGTGACAGCTGATGAGTAAAGGTTTTCTTTGGGGTGGGGGTGATGAAAATGTATTAGAATTAGAAAGTGGTGATGGTTTCTCAAGTTTAAAATATGTTAAAAAAAAAACACTCAATTGTCAACCTAAAAGAGTAAGTTTTATGCTATGCAAATCATATCTCAAATTTTAAAAGTACATAAAGCTAAAATGACTACACCAGTGTTATATTAGTACAATTTGAAGGAACAATAAATTAGATTCCAACATAATTTGTAAAGATTTAACATATTACAAAGGAAGCATGTGTATTTGTAAGAATATATGCCTTCATAGGGAAATACACAGAAATGTTAACAAGCATTGTGTCTAGGTGGTAGAATTATCAGTTCAGTTCAGTTCAGTTGCTCAGTCATGTCTGACTCTTTGCGACCCCATGGACTGTAGCATGCCAGGCTTCCCTGTTTATAACCAACTCCCAGAGCTTGCACAAACTCATGTCCATCAATTCGGTGATGCCATCCAAACATTTCATCCTCTGTTGTCTCCTTCTCCTCCTGCCTTTAATCTTTCCCAGCATCAGTATCTTTTCCAATGAGTCAGTGCTTCACTTCAGGTGGCCAAAATATTGGAGTTCCAGCTTCAGCATCAGTCCTGCCAATGAATATTCAGGACTGATTTCCTTTAGGGTGGACTGGCTTGATCTCCTTGCAGTCCAAGGGACTCTCAAGAGTCTTCTCCAACACCACTGTTCAAAAGTATCAATTCTTCAGTGCTCAGTTTTCTTTATGGCCCAACTCTCACATCCATATATGACTATTGGAAAAACCATAGCTTTGACTACACGGATCTTTGTCAGCAAAGTAATGTCTCTGCTTTTTAATATGCTCTCTAGGTCGGTCATAGCTTTTCTTCCAAGGAGCAAGCATCTTTTAATTTCATGGTAGAATTTTAGATGAACTTTATTTTTTTCTTCTTTATACTTTCAAAATCTTCTACAATGAGTCAGAACAAAAATAAACATATTTTTTAAAAACAAAAATTCCCATCTGTAAATATGCATATACTGATACATATGGTAGTGTCCCACAGGTCTCTTTAGGCTCTCTTCATTTTTCTTCATGGTTTTTTCTTTTCTTCTACAGAGACTGGAAAATCTCAATGACTTATCTTCAAATTCACTGATTCTTTTTTCTGCTTGCTCAACTCTGTTGTTAAAAATCTCTAGTGAATCTTTCTTTTGATTATTATACCTTTCAAGTCCCAGTTTTCTATTTGGTTCCTCCTTTTTATAATTTCTCTCTCTTTGTTGATAACCTCTATATAGTGATTTCTTTCTTTTCTTTCTTTCTTTCTTTCCTCCATACAGATATCCTAGTTTTCTTCAGCTTGTTGTCTATGACTTCCTTTAGTTCTTTGAGCATACTTCAGCTAGTTGCTTTAAAGTCTGTGTCTAATAAGTCCAAAGTCACAATTTCCTCAAAGACCATACCTTTAAAAATTTTTATTTTTAATTGGAGGACAAAGCTTTGCTTACAAGGTTGTGTTGGTTTCTGCTGTACAATGTGAATCAGCTATACATATACATATATCCCCTCTCGAGCCTCCCTCCCACTCCTTCTTTACTGCTTGTGAATGGGCCTTATTTATCTGTTCTTGAAGTGATGTCAGCAACATGGCAACATGATATGTTCCTTCTTTTCATTCTTCCTTTTAAATTGATGAATTAGATATACAATCATTAACAAAACAGCTTGATAAGTCCTAGGACTTTACACTAAGGGATTTAGAAGTCCTGCCCTCCAGTGCAGCTGACAAAGACAGAAAAACCTCTGTACAGGCTGAAGAACCAGGAGAGCCAACAAATAGCCTAGGCCCTGACTGTCAGGCAAAACCTGGATGAGTCCTGACCCAGGCAGAGGGATTATATTGGAAAAGAGGCAGGTAAGCATTGCAAACCATGTTAAAAACAATGCGCTCAGCAGGCATTCCATCCATGAGCCTCTGAGAGTACCACCACTGGGTATCCTCCGAGCAGATCCCCAAATCCACTGAGCGCTAAGTCCACACCTCCCCTCAACTCTCTTTGCGCATGCTGCTCAGTATATCTGTGAGAGAAAGGGCTCGTAGATGGAGAGTACTTGGAAAACAGGCAGCAGTCAGTGAGCAATGCGGAAACCACAAATACGAAGTACAAACCACATCCTCAAAAACAACAGAGAGGTTTCCAGCATGATGAATTATAAGAACCAGAAAAGATATAAAGGTTTAAGAATTTAGACACAAGCAAGAGCACAAAAACTAGAGTAGGTTCAACTTCACAAACACAAAGGCAAAACCCAGGTAATAACAATACCACAGAATATACCTTCTGCTGAAGGCAAGGAGCACAGAGTTAAGGAGGAAGCTGCTACTTCAACTGTGACAGCACCAGTACATAACTATAAGGAGTATAAAATACCAAGGAAGTATGGCATCACAAAAAGATAATAATAGCTCTGCAGGAATTAAGTCTAAAGACATGGAATACTGTGATTTAACTGAAAATAATTTTAAATTGCACTTATGAAGAAGAGCAGTAAGTTACTTAAAAAACTCAGAAAGGTGATTCAGTGAAATCAGGAATCAAGTATATGAACAAAACGAGCTCTTTCCCAAAGATTTTGCAATTATAATAAAGAACCAAACAGAAATTTTGGTTTGGTTGGACTGAAGAATTTATAAGGGAGATGAAGAATGCAACAGAGAGCATCTGTAGCTATTTCTGCTTTATTGACTATACCAAAGCCTTTGACTGTGTAGATCACCACAAACTGTGGAAAATTTTGAAAGAGATGGGAATACCAGCCTACCTGACCTGCCTCTTGAGAAATCTGTATGCAGGTCAAGAAGTAACAGTTAGAAGTGGACATGGAACAACAGTCTAGTTTCAAATAGGGAAAGCAGTACATCAAAGTTGTATATTTGTGTCACTCTGCTTATTTAACTTATATGTAGGGTACATCATGAGAAATGCTAGGCTGGATGAAGCACAAGCTGGAATCAAGATTACAGGGAGAAATATCAATAACCTCAGATATGCAGATGACACCATCCTTATGGCAGAAAGTGAAGAACTAAAGAACCTCTTGATGAAACTGAAAGAGGAGAGTGAAAAAGTTGGCTTAAAGGTCAACATTCAGAAAACTAAGATCACGGGATCTGGTTCCATCACTTCATGGCAAATAGATGAGGAAACAGTGGAAACAGTGACAGACTTTATTTTTTGGGGCTCCAAAATCACTGCAGATGGTGATTGCAGCCATGAAATTAAAAGACGCTTACTCTTTGTAAGAAAAGCTATGACCAACCTAGACAGCATATTAAAAAGCAGAGACATTACTTTGCTAACAAAGGTCTGTCTAGTCAAGGATATGTTTTTTCCAATGGTCATGTATGGATGTGAAAGATGGTTGGATGGCATCACCAACTCAATGGACATGAGTTTGAGTGAACTCCGGGAGTTAGTGATGGACAGGGAGGCCTGGTGTGCTGCAGTCCATGGGGTAGCAAAGAGTCAGACACGACTGAGCGACTGATCTGAACTGTAGCAGGGAAGATCATACAGAAACATGAGTAAGTGACTTGAATAAGAATTTTGCAATAACAGAGAAGAGACAAAAGAACAGATTTAAAAAGCATGAAGATGGCCTATGTGAGCCATGTAATTCCATAGAAAAGACAAATATAAGAAAAATTGGTGTTCCAGGTGGAGAAGAGAAGAAGAAAGTTGTAGAGAGTCTACTTAAAAAAGTAATAGCTAAGAATTTCTTAAACTTGGTTAAAGACTTCTACATATAAGTCCATGATACTAATAGAGCCCTCTGTTTTCTTAACACAAAAAGGCATTCTCCAAGACACGTTCAATGATAATGTTGAAAATCAATGATAAAGAAAAAATCTTAAAGGTAAGCAGGAGTGGAAATTTAGCCTACAATGGAAACACCGTTAGCTATGAGCAGATTTCTCAAAGAACCACAAACCAGAAGATAATGGAATGACATAATCAATGTGTTGAATGATAAAATTGCTAGCTAAGATTTGAACCACTAAAGTTATCCTTCAGTAGAAGTAAAGGCCTTCTAAGACAATAAATAGCTCAAGGAGTTTACCACCACTAGACATGCCTTGAAAAGATGCTGAAAGGAGATCTTCTAGCCAAAGTGATAAGATGCTTATCAGCAAATGAAAACATATTTTGGTATTTAATATACAGAACAAGGTGAAAATATATACAGACAGGCTAAAAGTTGTAACTCTATATTAGAATGATGCTATAATAATTCAATAATAATATAAAGGCTAAAGGAAAAGAGTAGTAAAAATAACCATAGCTACTATAAATTGTTTAGAAATACACATCAAAAGGGATAAATTGTGATATTAGTAATATAAGAGGAAGACGTAAAAAATTCATGCCTTCATAGGTAATAGACACTAAATTTCTATCAGCCTGAATATTTTATTTGTAAGTTATTTTATATAAGCTGCATGGTAGCCACAATGTAAAAACCTAAAGCAAATCTACAACAGACAAAGAAATAGGAAACAGAGCATGCCACCAAGGAAAATAATAAATTTTAAAAGCTAGGCAGAAAGAGAAAAAAAAAATGGAAACACAAAACAACCAGAAAGAAATTATTAATAATAATATGGCATTAGTAAGTCCTTATATACCATTAATTACTCTAAATGTAACTGGTTGAATTCACCAATCAAAAGCAAAGTAGCTAGATGGGTTAAAAAATAGCACCCAACTAGATGTTGCCTGGGGGCTTCCCAGGCAGTGCTAGTGGGAAAGAACCAACCTGCCAATCAATGCAGGAGATGTAAGAGACGTGGGTTCAATCCCTGAGCTAGGAAGATGCCCTGGAGGGTGTGGCAACCCACTCTAGTATTCTTGCCTGGAGAGTCCCTAGGGGAGCCTGGAGGGCTACAGTCCATAAAGTTGCGAAGAATTGGACACGACTGAAGCAACTTAGCAAGCATACACTGCCTAAAGAGACTCACTTGACTCAAGGATGTGCATAGGCTCAAAGAGAAAGAGTGGAAACAGATTTTCTGGGCAGGTGAAAACCAAAAGAAAGCAGAGGAAGGTGTACTAACATTAGACAAAATAGACTTTAGGCCAAAAATGGTAACAAGAGACAAGGAAAGTCATTATGTAATGATAAAGGGATCAATCCATCAAGAAGCTATAGCAATTGTTAATGAATATGCACTCAACATTGGAACATTTAAATATACTAATAGATATGAAGGGAGAAATGGATAATTCTATAATAGTGGGGGACATCAATATCCCACTTTCAACAATGAATAGATCATCCAGACAGAAAATCAACAAGAAAATGATGGATCTGAAGCAAACATTAGACCAAATGGACCTAGCAGACATCTATAAAACAATCCATTGAACAGGAGCAAAATACACATTCTTCTCAAATGCACACAGAACATTCTCTAGAATATATCATATGATAGGATACAAAATTAGTCTTAATAAATTTAAGAAGGCTGAAATTATACCAATATATATTCTGATGTAATAGTATGAAAGCAGAAAATCTGGAAAATCTACAAATATCTAAAGTCTAAACAGCACACTGTTGAACAGCCAACAGATCAAAAAAGAAATCAAAAGAAAAATCAAAGCTTATATTAAAACAAATAAAAATGGAAACACAATATATCAAAACTTACGGGACACTGAAAAAGTAGGTCTGAGAGGGAAGTTTATGGTATTAAGTACACACATTAAGAAATTAGAAAGATTACCAAAAAAACACCTAATTTTATACCTCAATTAACTAGAAAAATAAAAACAGCTTAAGTCCAAAATTAGCAAAAGGAAGAAAATAATGAAATCAAAGTGGATATAAATGAAATAGAAATCACACCAAAAAACAGAAAACATAAATAAAACTATTTTATTTTTTTCAAAGATAAAACAAAAATGACAAAACTTTAATGAGATTAAGAAAGAGATGGATGAAACTGGAGCCGATTATACAGAGTGAAGTGAGCCAGAAAGAAAAACACCAATACAGTATACTAACACATATATATGGAATTTAGGAAGATGGCAATGATGACCCTGTATGCAGGACAGCAAAAGAGACACAGATGTGTATAGCGGACTTTTGGACTCAGAGGGAGAGGGAGAGGGTGTGATGATTTGGGAGAATGGCATTGAAACATGTATAATAACATGTAAGAATCGAAATGCCAGTCTATGTCTGATGCAGGATATGACACGCTTGGGGCTGACGCGCGGGGATGACCCAGAGAGATGTTGTGGGGAGGGGGGTGGGAGGGGGGTTCATGTTTGGGAACGCATGTACACCTGTGGTGGATTCATGTCAATCTATGCCAAAACCAATACAGAATTGTAAAGTAAAAATTAAAAATAAATAAAAATAAATAAATAAAAAAAATAAAAAAAAAAGAAAGAGAGAAGACTCCAATAAAATCAGAAATCTAAAAGGAAAAATGAAAACTGATACTACAGAAATACATAGTATAATAAGAGACTACTATGAACAGTTACAGGGATTTCCACATGGCTCAGTGGTAAAGAATCTGATTGCCAATGCAGGAGTCACAGGGAGACACAGATTCAATCCCTCGGTTGGGAAGATACCTAGGGGAGAAAATGCAACCCGCTCTGGTATTCTTGCCTGGAAAAGTCCCATGGACAGAGGAGCCTGGCAGGCTACAATCTGTAGGGTCACAAAGAGTTGGCACAACTGAACATACAAACAAAAACAGTTACATACCAACAAACTAGATAACCTGTAAGAAAAAGATAAGTTGCTAGAACCATACAAACTACCGCAAATGAGCAAGAAAAAGCAGAATGCCTGAACATGCACAGTAAGGATATTGAACCAGTAATCAAAAACCTCCCAATATAGAAGACCCCAGGACCAGATGGCTTCAATGACAAATTCTACCAAACATTTAGAGAAGAATTAATGCTAATCCTTCTCAAACTTTTCTAAAAACAACTGTAGAGGAGGGAGCACTTCTAAATCCATTGAACAAGACCACTATTACCCTTACCAAAGCCAAATAAGACACCACAAGAAAAGAAAACTATAGCCCAGTATTCCTAATAAACAAAGATGAAAAATGTCTCAAAAACATTAGCGAACCAAATGCAAAAACTCATTAAAAGGATTATACACCATGATCAAGTGAGATTTATCTCTGGGATACAGGGGTGGTTCAACACATGAAAATCAATAAACATGGCAAACCATATTAGTAACATGAAATATGGTTTGGCTGAAGGTGACTCTGCACATGGACATCACTAGATGGTCAATACTGAAATCATTGATTATATTCTTTGCAGCTGAAGATGGAAAGCTCTATACAGTCAGCAAAAACAAGACCTCGAGCTGATTGTAGCTCAGATGATACTCTCCTTATTGCAAAATTCAGGCTCAGAGTGAAGAAAGTGGGGAAAACCACAAGGGCATTCAGGTATGACCTAAATCAAATCCCTTGTGATTATACAGTGGAGGTGACACATAGATCCAAAGGATTATATCTGGTAGACAGAGTGCCTGAAGATCTATGGACAGAAGTTCACAAACCAAAACCATATCCAAGAAAAGGACATGCAAGAAGGCAAAGTGGTTGTCTGAGGAGACCTTACAATAGCTGCATAAAGAAGAGAAGAAAAAGGCAAAGGAGAAACAGAAAGAAATGTACAAATAAATTCAGTTATAGAGAATAGCAAGGAGAGATATGAAAGCCTTCTTAGGTCAAAGAAAGAAAGGAAAAACAATAAAATTGGAAAGACTAGAGCTCTTTTCAAGAAAATTGAAGATACCAAGGTTATCTTTCCATTTTATGGAAAGTCAAATAAGCAATTTCAATGGAAGTTCAATTCAGTTGCTCAGTCATGTCAGACTCTTTGTCACCCCATGGACTGTAGCACACCAAGCTTCCCTGTCCATCACCAACTCCAGGAGCTTGCTCAAACTCATGTCCATCCAGTCGGTGATGCCATCCACCATCTCAACCTCTGTTGTCCCCTTCTCCTGCTGCCTTCAATCTTTCCCAGCCTCAGGATGACTCAGTACTCTGCATCCAATGGCCAAAGTATTGGAGTTTCAGCTTCAGCATCAGTCCTTCCAAAGCATATTCAGGACTAATTTCCTTTAGAATTCACTGGTTTGATTTCCTTGCAGTCCAAGGGACTCTCAAGAGTCTTCTCCAACACCACAGTTCAAAAGCATCAATTATTCCATGCTTGGCTTTCTTTATAGTCCAACTCTCACATCCATACATGATTAATGGAAAAACTATAGCTTTGACTAGATGGATCTTTGTTGGCAAAGTAATGTCTCTGCTTTTTAATATGTTGTCTAGGTTGGTCATAGCTCTTCTTTCAAGGAGCAAGCATCTTTTAATTTCATGGCTGCAGTCACATCTGCAGTGATTTTAGAGCTCAAGAAAAGAAAGTCTGTCACTGTTTCCATTGTTTCCCCATCTATTTGCCATAAAGTGATGGGACCAGATGCCATGATCTTAGTTTTTCTGAATGTTTAGTTTTAAGCCAACTTTTTAACTCTCTTATTTCACTTTCATCAAGAGGCTCTTTAGTTCTTCTTCACTTTCTGCCATAAGGGTGGTGTCATCTGGGTATTTGAGGTTATTGACATTTCTCCTGGCAATCTTGATTCTGGCTTGTGCTTCATCCAGCCTAGCATTTTGGGATTTAATCTGAATATAAGTTAAATAAGCAGGGTGACAATATACAGCCTTGACATACTCCTTTCCCAATTTGGAACCAGTCTGTTTTCCATGTTTGGTTCTAACTGTTGCTTCTTGACCTGCATAAAGATTTCTCTGGAGTCAGGTCAAGTGGTCTAGTATTCCCATCTCTCTCAGAATTTTCTACATTTTGTTGAGATTCACACAGTCAAAGGCTTTGGTGCAGTCAATAAAACAGTAGATGTTTTTCTGGAACTCTCTTGTTTTTTTGATGACACAATGGATATTGGCAATTTGTTCTCTGGTTCCTCTGCCTTTTCTAAATCCAGCTGTAACATCTGTAAGTTCATGGATCACGTACTACTAAAGCCTGGCTTGGAGAATTTTGAGCATTACTTTGCTAGAGTGTGAGATGAATCCAGTTGTGTGGTAGTCTGAACATTTTTTGGCAATGGAAAGATGGAAATAATAAATTACAGAAATGGCAAGGACCTAACAGAAGCAGAGATTAGAAGAGGCGGCTGGAATACACAGTAGAACTATACAGAAGAAGATTTAATGAACCAGATAAGCAAGGTGGTATGGTCACTCACCTAGAGCAAACATCCTGGAGTGTAAAATCAAGTGCCCTTAGGAAGCATTCTATGAACAAAGCTAGTGGAGGTGATGGAATTCCAGTTGAGCTACTTAAAATCCTAAAAGATGCTGCTGCTAAAGGGCTGTACTCAATATGCCAGCAAATTTGGAAAACTCAGGAGTGGCCACAGGAATAGAAAAGGTCAGTTTTCATTCCAATCCCAAATACAGGTAATGCCTAAGAATGTTCAAACTATGGTACAATTGTGCTCATTTCAGATACTAGCAAGGTAATGCTCAAAATCCTTCAAGACTGGCTTCAAAATTACATAAACCAAGAGCTTCCAGAAGTAACAGCTGGATTAATAAAAGGCAAAGGAACCAGTGATCAAATTGCAAAAAGCCATTGGATCATAGAAAAAGCAAAGGAATTTAAAAAATAAAATCTGCTTCATTGACTATGCTAAAGCCCTTGACTGTGTGGATCAGAAAAAACTGTGGAAAATTCTTAAAGAGATAGGAATACCAGACCATTTTATCTGTCTCCAGAGAAACCTGTATGCTGGACAAGAAGAAACAGTTAGAACCAGACATGGAACAACAGATTGGTTCAAAATTGGGAAAGGAGTATGTCAAGGCTGTATATTGTCGCTCTGCTAATGCAACTTATATACAGTATACATCATGTGAAATGTTGGGCTGCATGACTCACAAGCTCAAATCAAGATTGAAGGGAGAAATATCAACAACCTCACATATGCAGATGATACCACTATAATGGTAGAAAGTGAAGAGAAACTAGTCTTTTGATGAAAGTGAAAGAAGAGAGTGAAAAATCTGGCTTAAAACACAACATTCAAAAAACTAAGATCATGGCATCTGATCCCATCACTTCATTGCAAAAGTGGAAACAGTGGCAGATTTAATTTTCTTGGGCTCCAAAATCACTGCAGATGGTGACTGCAGCCATGAAATGAAAAGACACTTGCTGCTTGGAAGAAAAGTTATGACAAAACTAGACAATGTATTTAAAAGCAGAGACATTACTTTGCCAACAAAGGCCCATCTCGTCAAAGTCATGGTTTTACCAGTAGTCATGTACAATGGGAGAGCTGGACCATAAAGAAGGCCGAGTGCTGAAGAATTGATGCTTTTGAACTGTGATGTTAGAGAAGACTCTTGAGAATCCCTTGGACTGCAAGGAGATCAAACCAGTCAATCTTAAAGCAAATCAACCCTGAATATTTGATGGAAGGACTGATAACTGAAGCTGAAGCTCCAATACTTTGGCCATTGATGCAAAGAGCCAACTCATTGGAAAAGACCCTGATGTTGGGAGAGATTGAAGGCAGGAGGAGAAGGGGATGACAGAGGATGAGATGGTTGGATGGCATCACAAACTCAATGGACATGAGTTTGAACAAAATCTGGGAGATGGTGGACAGGGAGACATGGCATGCTGCAGTCCATTGGGTCACAGACTGAAGGACAACAACTGGAACTATAAGATTTTTACTTAACAGGTCCCAGATAACACAGTGGTAAAGCATCTGCCTGCCAGTGCAGGAGACACAGGAGAGACAGGTTCAATGCCTGTGTCAGGAAGATTCCCCTGGAGAAGAAAATAGCAACTGGCTCCAGTATTCTTGCCTGGAAAATTCCATGGACAGAGGAGCCTGGTGGGCTACTGTCCATGGGGTTGTAAACAGTTGGACATGAGTGATTGTGCAGGGACCTTGCCTACTAACCTTAATCTGTATTTACTTTCTCCCATGATGAAAGAAATATGTCTCAACAAAAACAAGAAACTTTTTGTCACCATATTATTGGGATAGATTCCTAGAAGTAGGATTGCTAGGTCAAAGTGTGAACATATACGTAGTTTTGCTGTGTTAGTTGCTCAGTCGTGTCTGACTCATTGTAACCCCATGCACTGTAGTCCATCAGGCTCCTCTGCCCATGGGATTCCCCAGGCAAGAATAGTAGAGTGGGTTGCCATTCCATTCTCCAGGGTATCTTCCCAACCCAGGGGTCAAATCTGGGTCTTCTGTGTTACAGGTGGATTCTTTACCATCTGAGCCACCAGGGAAGACCTGAAAGTGAAAGTGAAAGTTGCTCAGTCGTGTCCAAGTCTTTGCAACCCCGTGGACTATACAGTCCATGGAATTTTCCAGGTCAGAATACTGGAGTAGGTAGCCTTTCCCTTCTCCAGGGGATCTTCCCAACCCAGGGATCGAACCCAGGTCTCCTGCACTGCAGGCAGATTCTTTACCAGCTGAGCCACAAGGGAAGTCCAAGAATACTGGAGTGGGCAGCCTATCCCTTCTCCAGCAGATATTCCTGACCCAGGAATTGAATTGTGGTCTCCTGCATTGCAGGTGGAATCTTTTCCAACTGAGTTATCAGGGAAGCCCCAGAAACAGTCAATATACTGGAGTGGGTAGCTTTTCCCTTCTCCAGGGGACCTCCCCAACCCAGGGATTGAACCCAGGTCTCCCACATTGTAGCGGGATTCTTTACCAGCTGAGCCAAAAGGGAAGCCCAAGGAAAACCTAGGTATTGTCAAATCCCCCTTCATAGAGATTGAACCAGTTTGCATTCCTATTACAAATACACAAGTATGTCTTTTTCCCCATTGACACACCAAAGGAATATATTGTCAAACATTTGGACTTTGCCAAAATAACCACTGAGAAATCGTATCCTGTGTAGTTTTTTTTCTTAATGAAAAATATATTTTTTTAACTTTTTATTTTATATTGGACTATAGTCAATTAATCACATTGTGATAGGTTCAGGTACACAGCAGAGCAACTCAGGCATACATGCACATGTATCCATTTTCCCCCAAATTTCCCTCCCCAGGCTGCCATGTAACACTGAGAAGAGATCCTGGTGCTATAGAGTAAGTCTTTGTTTGTTACGCATTTTAGATTATAGGAGTGTCTACATATTGATCTCCTATCTCTTCCTCTCACCCTTCCTGCAGGTAACCAAAGTTTGTTCTCTAAGTCCATGAGTCTGTTCCTATTTTCTAAATAAGTGCATTTATGCCATTTCTTTTTAGATTCTGCATATAGGGGATATCATATGATATTTCTCTTTCTCTGTTTGACTTACTTCACTCAGTATGACAATCTGTAGGTCCTTGGTTCCCACAGAATTGCACCTAGGAATAAAATGAACAGCCATGGATTCAGTCTTCACAGTATCAAAACAGTGAGGTTCCACCACCCCCAGAACTGCCCAGTATCTGTGGGAGGTTTTAATTGGCTTGTTTGAATAATGCTATAGGTTGGCAGGGAACTGAAACATCTACTTAGGGATAAACAGAAATGGTACCTGGTCTGCTTTATGAGAGGCTTGTTTGACTAGGAAACCTCATCCAACAGAAACAGAGTGGTAGTCATGGGGGACATGAAGTTAGACCGAATGAGCCCCTGAAATTTCAAGTCGGCACAAAATACACAACTTTAAGGGATTACAGTAAATACAGTATCCAGTGAAGGTGGTTGCCTGGAGGAAAAGCACATTTGAAAAAGCTCCTGAAGGAGCTCTTTGATTCATCTTTTGCTCAAGGCCACCCTACCTGTGACACATCCACCTAAGCAGTCTTGCACATGAAAGACTTTACTCATGCTTTGCATAGACGTCTGAAATCTTCACCATGGAAAACCAATGGCTTATCTTAGTAATCTCATACAGAAACCAAAATAAAGATCCAAATAGGCTTGTGCAAGTTGCACATATACAGATTGGTGATTAAATGAATATGTACCTGTGAGACAGAATGCACTGTTTTATATCAAATGATAAATATAAAATGAACAATGAAACCACTTTAAACTGACAGACACCTTAAACTTGGTAAATGATTAAGCCTCTAATGAAACAATCACTGTGGAAGAAGACAAGAAATGTACATTTATTTGATGAATGTATTTTGTAAATATCCAATCATTAGCTTTCACAGTGTTTTATTTCTACTCTATATGTATCATGTCTTTTGTAAACCACCCTCACTCCTAGGTAAGACAATTTTCAGTGGTGGTCGAATCCTCGGTGCATCCACACTGACACTGACATTCTCTGTCATTGACAAAGCCTGTTAAAATGCTCCCCTAAAATGAGCAGAAATGTGTTGATGGGGTTTTCTTGATAGTTTTGAGTTGCTGAACTTTGGCACAGACTTTTAAGTAGCCATTCATGCTCACAGAGGATTTCTTCCAGAAAATGGTGCAACAATATGCTAACTTTCTGTTTTGAATTGTTCAAATTAATTATCTGCCTTTGGAAGAAAACTCATATTTTACACGAATTTAATGCAGTATATGGACCTTGTCCAGTGGCTGTTAAGAAAGTATATAATTTTAAAAGATCTTTAAAAGAATATATATGCATTTTTAGTTTTGAATGCATATCATCTTACATATGTTATTTTGTTTGGAGATTTTTAAAAGAACAAATTCAACAAAAGATGGAAAATAGGATCACTTCAGCAGAAATAGTTTAGGCATTTAGAACCCCATAATTATTTTATACATCATAAAATTAAATTATTCATGAATGGAGATTAAAGCAAAGTAATTATTTTTAGAAAATTTAAGATGACAGTTGTTCTTCAAGGGCTATACAATTCACTTGCAGTAATACAACCATTCTTTATTTAACTTAGATAAACAGATTGATTGATAAATAGAGTATTTGCTAAGTGGATACAGATAATAAAAATCTACATTCATGGAATTTACAGTTTTGAGCATGATAGGCAAAGATAATAAATGAGAAAAAATGTTAACTACTGACTAGCACTATGCAATTATTAAAATTAAATGATAATGTTAAAAAGTGTGCTAGTTTAGATTACATGGCCAGGAAGATCTGAAAAATGGCATTTAATCTTAATTCTGACTCTTTGACAACAAAGAGATCAAATCAGTCAACCCTAAAGGAAATCAACCCTGAATATTCATTGGAAGGATTGATGATGAAGCTGAAACTCCAATACTTTGGCCACCTGATGCAAAGAGGTGACTCATGGAAAAGACTCTGATGCTGGGAAAGATTAAAGGCAAAAAGAAAAGGGGGCAGCAGAGGATGAGATGGTTAGATAGCATCACTGACTCAATGGACATGAATTTGAACAAACTCCAAGAGATAGTAAAGGACAGGGAAGCCTGGCATGCCTGCCATCCATGGGACCACATATGTCATCAGACATGATTTAGCGACTGAACAACATATGAAATTAGTCAGAGGAGTAAAGGTAAGCACAATCTAGATGAGATTGATAAAGCAGGGTAAGGAGTGGATTTTATTCTGTGTGATGAGTGGTAATTAAAGAGTTAAAAACAAGGATGCTGTGGTCACTCTGAATTGAAAAGGAGCCAGGATTGGAAGGCTGAAAGAGTCAAAACTGGCACATCAGTAAGGTTGTGTCCAAACGATTGGATATGTGATTATGAGAAAGAGAGAAATCAAAATAACTTAATTTTTGCCTTAAGTCTTTTGGGGGACATATTCACTATGGTATTTACTGAAATAAGGAAAAAGAGTAAGGAGCAGATTTGGAGAAATAAGAAAAAGTTTGGGCCATATTATGTTTGAGATACCTCTTTACTAAATAGAAATATCAAGGGACAAGCTAGTTCAATCAGGATTTTAGATAGGGTAAGGACTTGAGTCATCTTCTTAAAGATGGTATTTTAAACCATGAAAATGGATGAGACTGTTGAGAGAATGTGGATAGACCCCTGGACAGGACCCTGGGAAACTTCAAAGTCTGAGTTTGAGAGAAAGAGGAATTACCAAAGACAGAAAAGTGTAACCAGTGAGTTAGAATAAAAAATAAGAGAACTTGGAAAACTTGTAAAAGTTTCAATGCTTTATAAATTCAGTCCTTGTCCTATAATTAAAGATAACTGAATGACAACTGTTTGTTTATCATGTAATCTTTCCTGCAGTCCAAGGAAGTGTTATATGAACTTTGTTTTTGTTGGTGGTGACTGCACTGACATGTGAGTGCATGTGGAAAGCACATTCAATTTGAATACAAAATTTTAGTTTTTTCTACATATGATAGGACTAAAATGGATGAATAGTTAAACAGAGAAGCCTAGGACTAAAGTAGATGAATAGTTAAGAGAGAAGGCTCTTACATTATCAGGATATTCACAGAGGTCTTGTCCAATACTGTCTAGACCAGGTAAATCAGAAACATAATTAGCTATGGACAGGGTAGGAAAATATTTAAATATTTGTTTACACGTAGATGGGCTTCCCGGGTGACTCAGATGGTAAAGAATCTCCCTTCAGTGAGACCTGGGTTCAATCCCTGGGTTGGGAAGATCCCCTGGAGAAGGGAATAACTACCCACTCCAGTATTCTTGTCTGGAGAATCCCCATGGGTAGAGGAGCCTGGTGGGCTAGAGTCCATAGGGTTGCAAAGAGTCAGAATGATTGAGCAACTAAGCACATACATGTAGATATGGGGCTTCCCTGGTGGCTCAGATGATAAAGAATTCACTTGTAACACAGAAGACCCAGGTTTGACCCCTGGCTTGGGAAGATCCCCTGGAGAAGGGAACAGCTACCCACTCAAGTATTCTTGCCTGGAGAATTCTATGGACAGAGAAGCCTGGTGGGCTACAGTCCATGGGGTCGCAAAGAGTTGGACATGACTGAGCAACTAAAGAAGGCAATGGCACCCCACTCCAGTACTCTTGCCTGGAAAATCCTATGGATGGAGGAGCCTGGTAGGCTGCAGTCCATGGGGTCGCTAAGAGTCGGACACGACTGAGCGACTTCACTTTTCACTTTCATGCACTGGAGAAGGAAATGGCAACCCACTCCGGTATTCTTGCCTGGAGAATCCCAGGGACGAGGGAGGCTGGTGGGCTGCTGTCTATGGGGTCGCACAGAGTCGGACACGACTGAAGCGACTTAGCAGTAGCAGCAGCAGCAGTGCAGGAGACCTGGGTTTGATCCCTGGGTTGGGAAGATCCCCTGGAGAAGGAAATGGCAACCCGCTCCAGTACTCTTGCCTGGCAAATTCTACTGACTGAGGAGCCTGGTAGGCCACAGTCCATGGAGTCGCAAAGAGGCAGGCACAACTGAGCGACTTCACTTTCACTTTCTTTCATGTTGGTCATAACTTTCCTTCCAAGGAGTAAGCGTCTTTTAATTTCATGGCTGCAGTCACCATCTGCAGTGATTTTGGAGCCCAGAAAAATAAAGTCAGCCACTGTTTCCACTGTTTCCCCATCTATTTCCCATGAAGTGATGAGACTGGATGCCATGATCTTCGTTTTCTGAATGTTGAGCTTTAAGCCAATTTTTTCACTCTCCTCTTTCACTTTCATCAAGAGGCTTTTTAGTTCTTCTTCACTTTCTGCCATAAGGGTGGTGTCATCTGCATATCTGAGGTTATTGATATTTCTCCCAGCAATCTTGATTCCAGCTTGTGTTTCTTCCAGCCCAGCGTTTCTCATGATGTACTCTGCATAGAAGTTTAAATAAGCAGGGTGACAATATACAGCCTTGACGTACTCCTTTTCCTATTTGGAGCCAGTCTGTTGTTCCATGTCCAGTTCTAACTGTTGCTTCCTGACCTGCATACAGATTTCTCAAGAGGCAGGTCAGGTGGTCTGGTATTCCCATCTCTTTCAGAATTTCCCACAGTATATTGTGATCCACACAGTCAAAGGCTTTGGCATAAAGCAGAAATAGATGTTTTTCTGGAACTCTCTTGTTTTTTCGATGATCCAGCAGATTTTGGCAATTTGATCTCTGGTTCCTCTGCCTTTTCTAAAGCCAGCTTGAACATCTGGAAGTTCACAGTTCATGTATTGGTGAAGCCTGGCTTGGAGAATTTTAAGCATCACTTTACTAGCATGTGAGATGAGTGCAATTGTTTTATTGGATATTTAATAAATGTCATAATTATAATAAGTCATGTGTTTATTGTTTTTCTCTTCTGCTAAAATATAAGTTACATGAAGATACAAAATTCATCAGTCTTGTTCATCAGTCTATTCTGAGGGAAAATGCAGGAGCAGCAGTAGTTTCATTCATTCATTTTTATTTTATTATTATTATTATTTGTGTGTGTGTGTGTGTGTGTGTGTGTGTGTGTGATTTTATTTTATTTATTTTTTTTTAAATTTATTTATTTATTATTTTACTTTACAATTCTGTATTGGTTTTGCCATACATTGACATGAATCCACCACGGGTGAATAAATAATTAAAATACAGTTGGTAGAAACAGGACTGGAAACAGACATAACTGACTATATTGTGTACATTAACCGAACCATGAAGGTGGCAGGAAGAGCCTCTGGGCTGTGAGCTTTTGGTTTATATCAGGCATCAGTCAGTATGTCATATGAAGGGACTAGAACTGTCATTTAATCTCGTGATGGTTATATGTTTCTTAATTTACAGAACTTCCCAATATTACACCACTTTCCAATATTCCACCACAGCATCAAGGCAAATAGCACTGTTAGCAACGTTACAATAAATGATGCAAGAATCCTGAGAGCTTCAGCTACCCAAGTCCCTGCCCAGCCATCCCAAGGGCTGAGGCACTCAATAACCCATCGGTGAACCCATTGCCACAGGTTAGGAAGCTCTGACTCAAAACTTCTGCTTTTTTGACATCTTTGGAAGTGGCCCAGACAGCATCACCTCCTACACCATTGCTTTGCAGTTGAGAGTAGAGCACTGCTATAGCCTGACAAGGCTTCCATTCCTCTCGG
Organism: Oryx dammah; assembly: GCF_014754425.2. NCBI lineage: Eukaryota > Metazoa > Chordata > Mammalia > Artiodactyla > Bovidae > Oryx > Oryx dammah. Next base: position 137,727,058 of record NW_024070186.1, on the reverse strand, counting down.
GGCCTCGTGTCTTGCTGGCTGACTCCTTCATGAAGTTGCTGTCAGTGTCGCCACCTACTGAAGCCCTACGTGCCTCCTCCTGCATGTCTGCTAAGTCCTGTCCATAAGGCACCAGGCTTCTCTGTTCGTGGGATTTTCAGGCCAGAACACTGGAGTGGGTTGCTCTTTCCTCCCCAGGCCTTGCTGACCCAGGGATGGAAACTGCATCTCCTGCAGTGGCGGGCAGATTCTTTACCACTGAGCCACCTGGGGCGCCCTGCTGACGCTCTGGCTATCTACAAAAATGTGAGCCCGGTGCAGGCTCCGGCTGTGCCTTCCCCTGGTAATGGGCCTCCTGTTGGCATCCTTGCTCATTCAGTCAGGCTACAGCGATTCCTTCCCATGCTGAGAAGGCTGATCCTTCTCTCACTGTCACTCATTCAGGACTGTCCTGCAGCAAAACTGACTGAGCCCCAAATGCTGGAGCTCTCAAGTAGGAGATATCCTTAGATGCACCTGCATCGTTTTATCTAAGATGCACCCACTTTGGTGAGGTGACGGCATCTGGATGGGGCTCTGAATCAGCTCTCCCCCATAAAGATCCAGGACCTGGTATTCATTTCAGACTCTACTTTCCAGCTTTTCTTTCCTACAAATATGGCCTTGATTAGGGATCCCTTAGTCTATCAGAGGAATTTCTATATTTTTAATCCTGATAGAAAAGAAAGAGAAAGGACCCAATTTTTATAAGATTGAGCATGTTCAGCCTGGCATGGTCCTAGACAGGAGCCTACTTTGAATTAATCTCAAAATGAGATGGTACTGATTTGAACTAGAATGGTGGCAATAAAAATAGAGCTAGGTGGACATATCATAGAGATATTTAGAAAACAGATTCAATAGGACTTGGTGACTGGCCATTGGTCAAGGTATGGGAGCCAGGATTTAGTTTAGGTGACTATATTGGATGCAGGTACTACTGAATGAGATAGGGATGGGAGTTTGGGACAGTAAGAGAAATAGGTTTAAAGGACATGTTGACTTTAACTTAAATTTGAAATACCCACTTAAAGGTACCATATGGACAAATCTAAGGAGAAAACTGCTTCATATAAGGCACTGACATACTTGAATGAAGCCATACATAATTGAAAACATGAAAAAATTAGCTCAAGAAAGTTCTGTAAATCATGTAAAAAGAAAAGAGGACTTTGTCTGAACTGCTAAATAACACCAAAATTTAAGGAATAGATAGAAAAAAAGATTTAAAAAAGTATTCATAAGGGTAACGTTTAGAAAGTTAGGAGAAATATTAAGGAACCTAAAGGATAAAAGCATTTCAAAAATAGTGGTCAAGAAGGTCCAATGCTACTGAAAATTCCCACTGGATTCAGCTAGAAGATCACTAATTACTTTTCAAGAGCAATTAGACTGAAATGGTAAGATATTGCCTTTGTCTACCGATTCCAGGACCCACAGTTTTTAAAAGATGAAACAGACTGTGTTTGAGAGAACTGAGTATTCTTAAAATAGAACTAGCCTCAAGTTTTGGACAATAAAAGAAAAATTCAATAAAGAAACAGAGGGTTTGTCTTTGTTATCAGAAACAATAGAGAGAAGTGTGCAAAAGTTTGATCAGAATAACAAATTAAGTCATGGGGAAAGAACATAGAAGTGAATAGCACTGTGTCAAAAGATGAATCGGGGTTAAATTTTTGAGAAACAAAAAAGAATGGTATACAAAAAGACATCATGAGCTTAGTTGTCTACAAGTTCTACAAATGAGTAAGTTCTAGGAGAAATTAAATGGATGAGGGTGTGAAAAAAGGAAAGCGAGGCAAGGAGATTCTCTGGAGCGGCAGAATAAGTGTGTCATGACCTGGTGGGGAGTTCTGCTGAGAGGAAATAGCACTGGAACTATTTTGCACATGACTGTCACTCATATTTAATATAAATCCAGAAGCCTTTGATGGTAAAGAAGATGCTGTACTCTGTATGCAGTCAGAAAAAAAAATCCTGAATATTTGCATAAGATCTCAGAAAAAGTCTTTGAGTTGCAGGCTTCTAGCACAGTCTCCAGTGTTCTTGCCTGGAGAATCCCAGGGATGGGGGAGCCTGATGGGCTGCCGTCTATGGGGTCACACAGAGTCGGACACGACTGAAGCGACTTAGTAGCAGCAGCAGCACAGTCTCCTGGGGAACAACAATTGGTCTTCCCTGGGCTCTTCTAATTCTTTCCTAAGTGTTCTTTCTGATTCATCTTCATTTCCTATAATCCATCTTCTACCACTCTGTTATTAAACATTCTAGAACACAAATATGATTGCATCAGTTTCCTATTGCTTCATAACACACCACTCCATACCTCAGTGCCTTAAAACAATAGCATTTATTTAACTTAGGAACTCTTGGGAGGTTATCTGGGCTGGTTAAGCTGGCAGGTCTTCTGCCAGCCTCATTGCCATTCAGTCAAATATTATTTGCAGTCAGCTTGGGATTGATGGTCTCACTCACATGTCTAGCAATTGGCTGATTGTCACCAGCTCTATGTTGGTCTTGCTTGGAATGACTGGAAGAACTGGAGCTCCTCTTCTTCCAGATCTATTTGTTGAAATTTTACTATTAGTTCAACTTTTGCCAACAAAGGTCCCTATATTCAAAGCTATGGTTTTTCCAGGAGTCATACATGGATGTGAGAGTTGGACCATCAAAAAGACTGAGCACCAAAGAATTGATGCTTTCAAATTGTGGTTCTTGGGAAAACTCTTGAGAGTCCCTTGGACTGCATGGAGATCAAAGTAGTTAATCCTAAAGTAAATCAACCTTGAATATTCATTGGGAGGATCGATGCTGAAGTTCCAATACCTTGGTCACCTGATGCAAAGAGCTGACTCATTGGAAAAGATCCTGATGCTGGCAAAGATTGAAGACAAAAGAGAAGTGGGTGGCAGAGGATGAGATGGTAGGATGACATCACCAACTCAATGGACATGAATTTGAGCAAATTCTAAGAGATAGTGAAATACAGGGGAGCCTGGCATGCTGAAGGCCATGGAGTTGCAGTCAGACACAACTTAGCTACTAAACAACAGCAACAAAATATCTTCAACCTAGATCAGATATCACTTCTCTGTGAAGCCTTAACTGACTCTACAAAACATGTATTACAGCAATCCTCAGGACTTTTATGAGCCACCACTCATATCTCTAATAGTGATTATTTCAATGCATTATCATGGCTATTATACATGCACGTGTCCTCACCAGACATTTAAGAGCAAGGACTTCATTTTTTCATTCCCTTTTCCTGTCATGGTGTTTGCCTGCATCAAAGAAACATTCAGTAAATATGGTTTGGGTAAAAGGATGTCTGATTGTGTGTTTGTTGTCTTTTACCTCCTTGAGGATTCAGAGGGACTGATGGTATGGGGAGAGCTTTGCTGAGCCAGTTGCATTCCCAGAGTGACTATAAAGCTTCCCTGTAGTGTTGAACAGATCATTGCTTTTGGTGGCAGCCAAAGAACCTGCAGGATAAGAAATAAGCTAATCTAAAATATATTGCGGGGACTTCCTTGCTGGTCCAGGGGTTAAGACTTCACCTTGCAATGCAGCAGCCATGGGCTCCATCCCTCAAGGAACAAATATCCCACGTGTCATACACTGCAGCCAAAAAAAATAAAAATGACAGATTAGAAGGAGAATGTGTGTATGCATGCTAAGTCGCTTCAGTTGTGTCTGACTCTTTGCAACTCTCAGGACTGTAGCTTACCAGGTTCCTCTGTCCATGGAGTTCTACAGGCAAGATTACTGGAGTGAGTTGCCATGCCCTCCTCCAGGGCATCTTCCCCACCCAGCAATCGAACCCACGTCTCTTAAATCTCCTGCATTGGTAGGTGGGTTCTTTACCACTAGTGCCGCCTGGGAAGCCCTATAAAAATAAAATTCTTTAAAAAATAAATAAAATAAAATATACTGGGACAAAAATAGAGTTACTTTATAGACATGAATGTAGATTGATTTCCTTGAAATTAAGTGGTAGTATAAATAAATAATTGATGAATCACTTACCAGTGGACAGAAGGAATATTATGAATTATTGCATACGTCACAAAAGCAAAGGTATTTAAAAATGCCATGCCACTTTGTGATTAAAGTTTCTAAGTCGGACTACACAGCTTAAAGAAATAATACCAATCTGTCCTTTTGTAGTAGTTGAGAAAACTGATACCATAACAGGTGACATGAAATAATAGGGAAGTTAGCTCTTCTGTAAGGAAAATCCGTATCATTAAATACTGGTAGGCTCTTCACAGGCGTAGCCAACAACATCATCGTTCTGGATTAGGGGCCCATACATTGCCATGTTATTGTTCAGTCGCTAAGTCATGTCGAACCCTGCAACCCCATGGACTAGAGCACACAAGGCTCCTCTGTTCTTCACCATCTCTCAGAGTTTCCTCAAATTCATGTCCATAGAGTCGATGTTACTATCTAACTATCTCATCAACTAACAAAAAGAATAACTGAAAAAATATGCGTAACTTCTTAATAAATGCATAAAGTTAGTTGAAGTTGCAAAATTAAAGCAGAAATGCAAATTGAATTTGTTTCAGCTCACCTGCCTCCATCTCTAGGTGTTTTGAATTTAGCATGAAAAGATCTACAGTCTAAGATGTGAAAGTCTCTTTCCACATGTAGGAATCTTTTGAGAGCTACTATAAAGAACCTCCATGAACTAGTTACGCCCTGTTGCACCAATTCATTCACTTGATGTATCTCGCAGACATGGAGAAGGTAGGTGAGTTGAAGCTCAATACTGGTTTGTAATTCTAATTTCTAGCACATTACACTTGAACACCTACCTAGCATGGCAGCTGTCCTAGCTTGAATCTAAGTGAGATGCAGACTTTACTTGAATGTCTCTAGAGAATTGACGGAGCAGGAAAAGAGTATTCTAAGGGGGCTTTTGCAAAAGAATATATCTTGATGAAGGAAAGAGCCAAGCACAATGAGCTTACCTCAATAAGGAAAAGTAATGAAAATTAAAATCTTTGGACATTGGAAAAGTGGAAGTATCTCAAGCACACTGAAGTCTCTTACTTGGATTTGCCCCTTGTTCTCATGTACTATGACTCATGATACATATTTACAAAATGAGGAATTTTAAATTATTCCAAATACCAGTGAGCAAACAGTGATTCCCCACCACCATTCTAAAGCATGTTACAAAAAGACAACTTATAGTTTTGTGTTGTGACGACTCCAGTCTTCAGTGATGATGCCTGGCAAGCCTCAGTTTTAGCTTTTGACTGGGACAGCCTTGTTCCTCTCTCCCCAAATGGCTTCTTCCAGTTATGTCAGCTGGGGCCCCAAAAGGAGCATTCCAAGAAGTAAAAGCAGAAATTGAGGACCTTTTAAGGTCCAGCCTCAGACTCTCTACAGCACCCCTTCTGCTGCATTCTGTTGGTAAGCACAAGTCACAGAGCCAACTTAGGATCAAGGGGAAGGGAACAGAATAACCGTTCAATGGAAAGCATGACAAAGAATTCATGCTCATCTCCACTGTGCCGTGATGTGTGCTGAGTCGCTCAGTCGTGTCTGGCTCTCTGTGACCCCATGGACTGCAGCCCGCCAGGCTCCTCTGTCCATGGGATTCTCCAGGCGAGAATACTGCAGTGGGGTGCCATGCCCTCCGCAGGGGAGCTTCCTGACTCAGGGGTCAAACTCGTGTCTCTTGTGCTTCCTGCATTGGCAGGCAAATTCTTTACCACTATAAGGCACCTCCCAGAGACTCCTGGAAATATTTGAAGAGCACTTGATATAAGGTCAATGACTTACTTTAGAAAGAGGAAGGAAATGTCAGTAGAACTGGATTATTAGTGTTAAAATACAAATTTATCTGTGGCTAGTAAAGCCTGGGAAAATTAAAATAGAGCAAAGTTACTTGTAACGTACCTTTATGGTCAGTTGATTTACCCAAACTATTCAAACAAAGTATTCATAACACCCGAAGTGCCCACTGTGTATGTCTCGGTGCCCATCCTCAGCACCACACTCTCAGCCCAGAGCCTGTCAGCAAAGCACTTGGCACTTTTTTCCTTGCTGACTCTGAGGCTACTATGGTTTTACCTCCCTCCTTTCAAACACTATCTTAAGAGAGTACATTAACTCTGATCCTCCTGGCTGAGTGGAAAAACCATCTTGAGTACTGAAAGGGTTCTAGTCCTCTTACCTCTTACTTCTTGGATTTTGAGCTGTTTCCAATCACTGTACCTTGGGTCACCCAGGAGAAGAAGACTCATTTCACCCTTCCCCTTCTTGCCTTCCATGCCTTCTCATTAGTTTGACTCCTTATTGCATGCAAAGGTACAAAACCCTTGCTGACATAAATATATATATATATATAATATATATATATATTAATATATATATCTTTATACACATATATGGGCTTCTCTGGTGGCTCAGGGGTAAAGAATCTGCCTGCCAGTGCAGGAGATGGGGGTTGGGTCTTCTGGGTTAGAAAGAAATGGCAACCTACTCCAATAGCCTTGCCTGGGAAATCCCATGGGATTGCAGAGTCATATATGACTGAGTGACTAAACAACAACATATATATATATATATATAAACATATTTTTGCAGCTCTGAACATCTAGAAAATTTTACTGAATCTCTAGAAAGGTAGGGGGGAAAAAAAACAGGTATGGAAAAAGATAATAATAAAATATATGAAGCAACACTCAGAACCCTATCCTAAGTCATGCCAAAAAGTCAGATCCTTAAAATCTTAATGCCAGTCTCGGATACTTGACATCACTCCTGGAACACTACCATATATGCTCCTGGGAACCTGATTTTGTCGCTACTGCTGCTGTAGCTCACGACTACCAAGTGGAATCTCCACTCCCTTTGCTTGCCCGAATCATTAACTACCCATGCGATCCCATAGTGCCTGCATCTGATAGGCTGACCCTACATCATCTGTACCCATTCTAGCTGGAAGAAAGGCTAGACCATTTATTTTCAGATTATGTTCAGGAAGAAAGTGACTGGTGTCTACAATGACTCATGACATGAGCAATCCCCCATAAAGAGAAATTAGATGATTGCCAGGGAATGAAACCAAAATAATTAATATAATTCATCCCTTGAACTGTTTAGTATCCACATACAACTTTGTTCAATTTTTTAAGGTTTAAAAAAGTGCTTCCACACAATTAATGCCTTAACTATCACCTATATGCTGGAGGCACCTATAGCCCTTATTTAAGGAGGGACAATCCAAATTTTAATCAATGTTCTGCTTTAAGTCCTAGATCTCTTGCAACTTTAGGTCTGCTATGATCCATTTCAATGTTCTGTGACATGTGTACTAAACTGTACTAAACTGTAAATGGAACAACAACCTGATATAAAAGAATATATACCAAACTACCTGACATAGAAGGAAATAAGAGGAAACACACATGTATTGGATCGCCAAAAAACACTTGCTGAAGTTTTTTCATTTCATCTTATGGAAAAATCCAAATGAATGTTTTGGCCAACCATACACACACACACACACACACTCACACACACTAATATGGTAAAGAAGAAATTTGTGGGAGAAAACTATAATCCTATCTCTATAGCTATTCATAAAGACTTTTTTTTTATGACTCCTTGCCTTTTTCTCCTTTTTCCCCAGCAGCTAGCTGGTCAGTTTTCCAGCAGAAGAATCGAATTCTAATTTCTAAAGGGCCCCGTTGGAACAGCATTAAATTTAGACCACTTGCCAAGGCAGTACTATAGAGTTGCCAAGATACCCGGTGAGTTCTATTTAAGACTTCACATTCTTTAAAGTACATCATCTATGTTAGCACCTTTGATGGTCAAGATCAATCATTAGAGCTACATCATAGCCCTCCTTTTCAATGGATAATTTCAGTGGCTTGAGGAATCCAAAATGATGAGGTAGAAGTTTTATCTTCTAATTTAACATAAGGGACACTTGCTGTGTCCCTTGGTAGAAACATTTCTCCTTGAGTACAAACACCTCTGCACTAGTATAGCATTTTAGGGAAAGGAAAGGAAATATTTCTAACCATAATCAGATGTTCTTGAGAACATGTGATACCCAGTTCCATCCACTAGTTCCTCAATACATGAGCAATACAACATCCTGTGTTAGTTGCTGGCTAAGAGTATCAATAGGGAGCTTCCCTGGTGGCTTAGTGGTAAAGAACTCACCTGCCAAGCAGGAGACACTGGTTCGATATCTGGGTCAGGATGATTCCCTGGAGAAGGAAATGGTAACCCACTCCAGTATTCTTTCCTGGGAAATCATGGACAGAGGAGCATGGAGGACTGCCGTCCACAGGTCACAAAGAGTTGGACATGATTTAGTGACTAAACAGCAGCAGCAGCAAGAGTATCAATGTGTCCTACAGGACAATATCCTACATACACAATTGTGACTTCTCAACATATATGATAATTATTTGGCCATCTCCCTATTCTGAAAGATCAACAGCTACAGGGGCCCCCAATCTCCAGGCCACAGACTTGTACCTCTGGTCAGATCAGCAGCTGCATTAGATTAGAAATAAAATAAAGTGCATAGTAAATATAATGGGCTTGAATCATCCCCAACCACTCCCTGCTCCTTGGGTCCATGGAAAAATTGTCTTCCATGAAACTGGTCTCTGGTGCAAAAAACTCAGAGACAGCTAAAGAAGATCATGGAGTACATGGTAAAATTTGTGAATCTGATGGGCAACCGCTCACTAAATTGAGTTCCTTGGTCAGGAGCAAGATTGTGTGGCTACTTCATGATGTTGTAAAAGGAAATCAGTAGGTTCATGGTTTGGCAAATGCATGAAAAGCAGGGCAAGGAAATCCCAGAGCAGAATAATTCTCCACAGTGGTGGAGTCATGTCTGACTCATTGTAACCCCATGGACTGTAACCTGCCAGGCTCCTCTGTCCGTGGGATTTTCTAGTCAAGAATACTGGAATGGGTTGCCATTTCCTTCTCCTGGGAATTTTCCAGACTGAGGGATCAAACCCAGGTCTCCTGCACTGCAGATAGATTCTTTAACAAATGAGCCAGTGGAAATAGAAGTGTCTAAAATAATCAACCTGCAATTATATTTTTACTTTAGGGTCATATTTTCCACATACTTATCAACAGTTTTCTCCACTAAGGGTCTTCTGATGAGCTTTCATGTAGAAGTAAATAGTCTTATATCCAAACACATATTGATTATACATTTTACTTCTTCTTTTTTCATTCTCCTTTTAATTTCCTTCGCTTCCCCACCAAATATTAGCCATGGCTTCATAAGCAATATAGCTACTCAGCTCAAAACATTTTTTGTAGTCCAGGCCATACAAACAATTTTGGCTTCCCTCGTGGCTCAGGTGCAATGCAGGAGACCTGGGTTCAATCCTGGGTTGGGAAGATCTCCTGCAGGAAGGCATGGCAACCCACTCCAGTATTCTTGCCTGGACAATTCCATGGACAGAGGAGCCTGGCAGACTACAGTCCATGGGGTCGCAAAGAGTCGGACATGACTGAGTGACTAGGTTCTGCCCAGTAGGAAGATTTTCATTTTCCTTCAAAGCAAATCCTGCAGTCAGCTATGATATTGCAACAATACATTTCCATCATGCTAGGCCCACTTTTCCTAGCAACTCTTCATGAGGCTAAAAGATGCAAGCTGAGGGAAGGACAGCATTATGGCAAAATAGAAGTATCCAAGCCACTTACACGATTATTTTTTTCAGAATCCTGCTTATAACACAAAGTTTATAAGTCCCTTTTATTTTCTGAGATTTGCCTTTACCCTCTGTCACATGTGTCTTTTCAAAATGAAAGCAGAATACATCTGATATCTTCTGCTTTGGGAGTAGAAGAAAAAAGGGTCAGCCAGACTGAGAGTTGCATATCAGTAGCTAGGTGCTCTATTTATTTGCTCCCATTAAAAGGCCACATCTGGAAACTGCAGCTGCTACAGGAGTAACCATCCGATTAAGCTTCCAGCAATTCACTATCATTCTCCAAGTTCATATCCAGCCCCTGTAAGCAATAGGCAAGCTGGCAGATTAAAAGCAAATGTGAAGAACTCATTACCCCTGTTCTTTTCAAAACTGAAAATGGCACTGATACTCGTATTTCCCTTAGATGTACTATTTATTAGGGAGATGGAGCTCCAGAGGTTTCCACTTAGTCCTTTTTAGCATAATAGCGCTTGTTCTCTAGGGCAGGAAATAGAAGAATGGATTTTGCCTATCGCTAAGCATCTCCTTTATTTCTACACTTGAGTGCAGAACAATAACCACAGCGAGCATCAAGGTCCCACAGGGCCTGGCATATGGCAGACGAACCAAAACCCCACTTGTGTCTGACTCGCAGGGCATTCTGGGCCCCCAGGAATTAGAATGAACACAGATCTAGTAACAACAAAAACAAAAACCTCATGAAGTCTTGGAATAGCCCTTTTCCTTGTGCCAACCAAAAACCTTTGAGCTACCTGGTAACTGACCACAGATGCTTGAAAGGGCTAGAAGTCAGAAACTCTGTTAGTACTTTGCAGTGGTTGTATGTTCAAAGACACTAATTTTTTATTCAAGGCTTCTGAGTGTGTGAACTGACTTAAGTGTGGAAACTGGACATGGATTTATGAGTGTCAAAAGATGAATCAAGTCAGCTTTCTGTTCAGCAGATCTGGAAATTTTCCATTTATACAAATCAAATACAAACTTCGGAGGTTTCCCATCCATTTTAGTCCTAGAGTCCCATGATTAATTTGGCGATACCAAAAGTCCCAGTTGGACTAATCACTGTTGTCGTCAGGGAGGCTTTGCAGACTACTGCAATAACTGCAAGAAGAGGTGCAACCATGTCATAGACTTAACTATTCATATGAGGAATCATGATCCAGCGATGTAAAGAACCAGAGCTACGGAGTAGCTAGACGTTAGATATGGTGAGGTGGAAACTGCTACCTTGCATCCTGTTACCTTCGCTGAAGTCAGAGAACCCACTCCACGGCAATATTTCCACTGTTTCGGGCTTAGAGAGAACAACTGTAAAAATGATCTTCAGGCACGCTTGTTAGTCACCCAGTGCTTTGGTGAAAGAAGTATATCCTAGGCCTTCTTATGGGACATAATTTGGGGATGGGTGGACAGGTTACATATTAATCCTTCCTTCAACATACCCATCTTTATAAGTCATTAAATTCTCTGTATTAATTCTCACTGTGTGTGTGTGTGTGTGTGTGTGTGTGTGTGTGTGTGTGTGAATGTGTGCACTCAGTCGAGTCTGACTCTGCCATCTCAGGGACTGTAGCCCACCAGGCTCCTCTGTCCATGGGAGTTTTCAGGCAAGAACATTGGAGTGGGTTGACATTTCCTTCTCCAGGGGATCTTCCTGAAGCTGTGTTTATTGCAGCTCCTTCACTGGCAGGTGGATTCTTTACCAGCTGAGCCACCAGGGAAGACTCCAATTCTCACATTATCATCACCTAAATAAATGTTAAGTATCAACACCTGGGTCCTAATCCTGGACATTCAATGTGACTGATCTGAGTCTGCCTGAGCATTGGTATTTTCCAAACATTCCAGGGGATTCTAACACAGAGCTAAAATCCAGAACTACTGCCACCATTTCCCTATGGATATATAGCCTGAAAGCACTCTTGCTAGTAAGTTCCATAATGATCAGGATTCTTAAATCAAGCAATAGAATCCAACTCTGATTTAAGCAATGATATATAGTGAAATGATCAAGTACCTCACAGGATTGCAGGGAACACTATATAAAACATGGCTTGGAGAAAGACACAAAGAATAAGGCAGGCATCATGCAGGATTAGCATAAAATCCTGCAACAAAACTAGTCTGGTTTGTACATCACAGCTTACTCTATAACAACAGTGGATCATGAGAGTTGGAGGTTACTACTTTCCTACTCAGTCCATTCTGAAGGAGATCAGCCCTGGGTGTTCTTTGGAAGGAATGATGCTAAAGCTGAAACTCCAGTACTTTGGCCACCTCATGCGAAGAGTTGACTCGTTGGAAAAGACTCTGATGCTGAGAGGGATTGGGGGCAGGAGGAGAAGGGGATGACAGAGGATGAGATGGCTGGATGGCATCACTGACTCGATGGACATGAGTCTGAGTAAACTCCAGGAGTTGGTGATGGACAGGGAGGCCTGGCCTGCTGCGATTCATGGGGTCACAAAGAGTCGGACACGACTGAGCGACTGAACTGAACTGACTGTCCTACTCTCTGTAGCCCTGGTTCTTTATATCACTGGATCATGATTCCTCACATGGAACAACCATGACTAGCTAAGCCTATGACATGGCTATACCTCGTGTTGCCCAGAAGACTGGGAGAGGAAATATCTGCCATTTTCTATATTTCACAGGAAGGCACTCTCTGGATTGTGTCAATATTCAAGATAAATTACTCCGAAAATATCAAAACACGGTTCAGCTGCTAGGTGGCCAAAAAATGATAGATATTTCCCATATCATGTCATGACATCATAATGAAACATATCAATATGTAACACCACTAGGGAAACAAAAATTATGTGAATAGAAAATCTTGAAACTTTTACTTCACATGTGATACACATTTAATGTTAACTATAAAAGTTTAAAATCTTTCTAAAATAGGTTATACATTCTTTCATACTTACAGGTGACATAAAACGAAATTTAAATTTGTGTTACTGAAATCGTTTGGAACAGCAATTGTTAATTTAGGGTATAAAACCATAGTTACTAAGGTCCTGATAGCCTTCTATGATCCCATTAAAAGGTCCCAAATGCTAGAGTTGTAGGGTCCTGTGCTTTATACTTTTTATTCTCCTTGGCTTCCAGGTTCTTCTGTTGTGTCTCTTTTAAGTAGTCCAGATGTTTTTTAATTTTTCCTTTCTAATCTTCTGTAGGCTGGAAAAACAAGTAACTCTGAGAATTGGCCTATTAATAAATTAGAGACTTTACATGGTCTGAGCCTTGCGTATTTCTATGATTAAAGTAAAAACAAAGATATTAGTCACTCAGTTGTGTCCAACTCTCTGTGACCCCATGGACTGTAGCCCGCCAAGCTCCTCTGTCCATGGACTTCTCCAGGCAAGAATACTGGAGTGGCTTGCCATTCCCTTCTCCAGGGGATCTTCCTGACCCAGGGATCAATGCAGGAAACCTCTTTACCATCTGAGCCACTAAGAAAGTCATAAATTTACTTCTGCTATTTTGAACGCTCAGGAAGCAGTTATGTTTACTTCTGTGGTTCCCAGGAAACTAGTGACGTTAGGTAATAGAATCTCCACTTGCATGAAAAATAAAAGAAAAGGAAATATTCTTTGGTAAGATTCTATGAGAGCCACTTTGAAGACATAATCTCATTGGAGCTTCACAACAACTTTTTGGGGAACGTTTTACAGAAGGAGAAAGCTGAGGCTGGAAGGTTCCAAGACAGATTAAGAAATAGAGTCTATTTCCCTTCCTTTTAAATCTTGACTGGACTTTGTGTTTTCCTTGATGAAAAGAAAGTTACAGATGGGATGTCCTGGAATTTCTAAGGCTGAGTCACAAGAAGGCTTGTGTCTCCTGCCTGGGTCTATAGGGATGTTCACTCTGGGAAAAGCTATCTTCCATGTGAGGAGTTCAACTCCCCTGAGACTGACATGCTGAAGACGTCAGGCACTGCTGTGCTCTTCCAGGCCTACCTGAGCCAACTTCCAGTCATCCCCAACACGGTGCCAGCCATGCACAAGAAGCCACAGGAGCCCGTCCACCACCTGAATGCCACTGAGAGACAGCCAATGCTACTTGAAGCTAATGAAGCACCAGTCGGGCCCACCCAAATTCCTGACCCGCAAAATCATGAGGTATAACAAAAAGTGTTGCTTTGAGTTCCTTGGTTTCTGGGTAGGTTTTACACAGAGCAATAGATAACCAGAAAAGACATTAAGTAAATTGATTGGTTCTTTTAGCTAAAACATGTGTTCAAACCAAGAGTCAAACTCAGATTGTCTTAACATCCTTTAATTTCATAGTGGGCTTTCCAGGTGGCTCGGTGGTAAAGAATCCACCTGTAATGCAAGAGACATAGGTTTGATCCCTGAGTCAAGAAGAGCCCCTGGAGAAGGCAATGGCAACCCACTCTAGTATTCTTGCCTGGGAAATCCGATGGACAGAGGAGCCTGTGGACTATAGTCCATGGGTTCACAAAAGAGTTGGGCATAACCGAGTGACTAAACAACAATTTCATATTGCCTCAGTGAGCGACTTGGATATTTATACTTTGAAACTATTTTTTAAATAGACAAAATGTCAAAGCATTTTTCCTGTTTTGGTATCCCAATTTTGTATAAAGCTTATAGCTTAAAAAGGGTCACACTTTCTCTTATCTTTCATTCTTACAACCATACATTGAAATAAATCCTATTGTTTCTATTCTATAAAAGAAGAGGCCACAGACAAATGAAACTGTGTCTCCAGTCTGGGTTCTCTTACTCCAAATGGGAAACTCTTACCATTAAATTAAAATACTTTTTCATCTATTCCATACTGGGTCCTTTATAATGAAATTTTTTAAGACAAAATAATCTGTCTTCAGTTTGGATTCAAGTGGAGGGCTTAGTGTTATTGCTATCTTCATGCCAAAATAAAACTTCAGGATGAGAAAGCAGAAGTTTATGCCAAGGAAATTAATACTGTTACTTTCAGTTCCAATTCTTACTTTAAGTTTTATAGTATCCCATTTACTAAAGTTGTCCCTTCCTGCACTAAATAGTTTCTACTCAGCTGAGAAATCCAGAAAGTGTTTCTATCAGCAAAATATTCATTAGCCCCTTTAAATGCTAAAGTGATGTAGTTGATGGCAGTGGGCACTGATATTAAGTTCCATCCTTTCCAATTAAAATATTATATTCCTCTTCCTGATCATTCTTTTAGACCCTAGCTGATCTCTATGTTCATTTTTATGACCAGTCCTACTTGTCTAAAACTATGAAATCAATAAATGAGCTAGACAATTATAAAGAGCAGTAGACAATTCTTTAAAGTTTCAGACTATACCTTGCCCATTTCTAGTGAGTTTTTTTTTTAAAAATCCACTTTTAAAGATACCATTAATTGCCTTAAAACCTTTTCAAAATTGAGCAAAAGAATACATTCTAAATAAACCAGAATAAAAATAAGCTTCCATTTACACTGTTATTTATGTGGATGATGGAATAGAAGATGTCACCTACTTCCCCCTAAATCCACCTCATGACACTGATGTAATGAACAAATATACTTCATCTCCTTGTACAGTTAAAATCTGGCCAGAACTTACAGACATTCAATGCACAGTGCACTATTTAGGAACTTACTGTGAAAAGTACATCTAGAAAACAACCAGGTAAAGGAGTATCAGGCAGAATCATGAAATTATTAAAAAAAAAAAATGCTGGGCATTGCTTTGGTGATTGACAAGGATAAAAACCCAGAAATTGGAAAAAAAAATCTCCTACATATTGGCACTTGCCATCTACCTCTGTAAGGATTAAATCATGTTCTGATTTTCAACATCTGCTAAAAGGAGTTCAGAAAAGAGGGCACTTTTCTCTGAACTTCTCAGAAATGAAGCACTGTGTACTCAGAGAAACAGGCAGAACAGTTCTTCAGATGGTTAAATATTTTCAGGAGCCAGTTTTATGAATCCAACCCTTATATCTCCTCATATCTAGAAAAGCACTAAAAACCCTTTAAGGTGACATATGCTTCTCAAGATTAGCAATAACCTTCATGAGACTAGCAGAAACCTGCAAAAAAAAAAAAAAATGTATGTATTGCATGTATTCCCCCTTCACCAAAATCACATATATACTGGCCTTCCCCTCTGTCCCTTTGGAGCGTATCTCAGAGCTATCTTAAATGTTGTCTCCCTGGCTTTAGTCCTCATTTTGCCCCAAGTAAAACTTAACTCACAACTCTCATTTTGCACATCTTTTTAAGTTGACAGTTTGGGGAAGATCTGTTTGATTAAAGGGAAGTTTTACCCTAAGGGTATAGAGTTAAGGAGATGAAAGTTGACATAAAATGCAAGTTGCAAAGCAGCTATACAACTACTGTGATACTGAGCTTACACTCAAATATTTCTTTATCCTGGCAAGATCTGCTAAATTATGTAATATTCACCACATTAATTCTTGGACCTGAGTAAACAACAGTTACTCATTTTCAATTGGAAATTTTCTCTTTAAATTTTCCTTCTTTTTATTCTTTTTATGTTTTGGACAACTTTATCTGCTTCAATTAAATATATACTTTTCAAAACCTATTTGGACCATGACCAACTGTAAATTTCATTACAAAAACCAAATGTGGATTTCTCTCATTTTTCAAAGACTGCTACACAGTAATCTCATTAATGCTCCTAACCCTGGATAAGAAACTTTCTTAGCCTTGCACAACATAAAAAAATCAGCAGAAAATCTATGGTAAATGGAAATAGAGAGTAGTGTTGAAAAATGTAGCTATTGGCTTCATTTCTCATCTTTCTGTTTTTCAGCATTGAAATATTTTCAGTTGTTACAGTGATGCATTTCAAATGCAGGTCAACCATCCTTATAACCACAAAAATATTCAAGTATCTACCTTCCAGATCTTTGGATGTTAAGAGGAAATCTCTACATTTAGGACTGAAAAAATTCTAAAACTGACTACAGGCTAGGAATAAAAAATAGAAAAAAGTAGATGGAAGGTGAAAATTAAGACACCATGAAGATTTTCATTAAAAAAAAAAAAACCTCTTTAAAACTAGAACAAAGACTGTAATGTGTTAAATCTACATGAGAAATACATCTTTAGTCCATCTCTAGCCCAATATCCTCAATTCACTGCTGAGTAAACAGGTCACAGCAGCAGCAAACAGGTCTTAAAGCATTCATTAACTTGCCTGAAATTTCAAAAATTGGAATAAAAATTTTAAGACCACTATTTCTATATAAGATGACATTCACAAGACAAAATAAGTTTCTCAAATATATTATATAGATATTGTCACAAATTATTTGCATGTGTATTCAGCAGGCTTAGGAAAAATCTTAATAAAATCCTGGTTAATCTTTCCAGTTTTTTTCCATCTTACTTTTTTGTGTTTATCAAATCAATATGTGCATGAGATGAAAACATTAAATGATTTATATCCTAGTCCTACTTATCCAGCTCCATCCCTTCAAAGGCAACATATTAAAACTGCTCCTATTTGTATTTTAAGTATCATTGTATCTGTAAATAATTTACTTATATTTATTTATCAACATCAGGCATTATATATGAAATTACTACCACACAAGACAACACTCCAGCTCTTATACCAACCATACACCCACCACCCACTACCTTCTGTTCCCTATGCCAGCCTCCTGGTACAGTTATATTTCAACTTTTAGTTATATTTATATTTATGCTTCTGTTAAATTTACATTTCTCTTTTGTTTATTCTACCAACTGCAAGCAGTATATTCCATTTCCATACTTATGAAGATATGATCACTCCTGTTCATCGCCTCACTTCTATTTGCCCTGCACCTTCAATTCTTTTTAATCCATACTTTAACTTTCTAAAGTATTAAGGATGATAATGTGTCCTTCCACCACTTCGTCTATATGTTGACTCAATATGTTGGGTATGAGAAAAACAGCATTTGTATCATTCAGGCTACATAAACATTTTTCACTTAAGTTTCCATAGAATAAGATTACTGTCCCATTTTACATCATTATTTTTTCTTTCCTTTTCCTGGAATCCCTAAAGGTCTTTATTGTTTTCTCATATTCTCCGCCTTTGATATGTCCTTAGGTTTATCCTTAGTCTGGCATACTACTGAAGCTGTGCAATGCATGTTTCCATTTGGTTACCTTCTAGAGTTCTCCACTCTCCTGTCTCAGTCACTCAAAACCTTCTGTAGTCCTGCTTCACTGAAATCTTCTGGGGATTTCCTGTCATTGCTCTTCAGAGCTGTATCTAAATGCAAGTCCTAGATCAGATGCATTATTTCTTAATTTACTCCTTCACTTTACTTAAGCACATCCTCAAGTACTAATCAAAGAAAGGATATGGAGAATTAAGTTTTCTGATGAAGATATTTTCCCATTAGAACTTAGCAATTATTGTTTCTTTATCTTCCAAAGCCAGCAGCACTAGTAAGAGTTACAATTTCAATTGATTTTGACCTCTTATTGGGTGACTTTTTGAAAGATTTAGGATTATCTATTTATCTTTCTTTTAAAAAATTTCATAGTCATATATCCAGTTCTTTTTATTTTTCCAGCATGTTTGGCACTAGTAGGCCTTAAGAAATAGAAACATATGTCACATCTTAGTCTCAAGAATTATAATACAATATACATTGTCTTCAATATATTATAGCCTGCTTTAATTTTCTCTGGATTTTTAAACTCTTGAGTTGATATTGTATATCTTTCATCTTTCTTTTCATGTTTCCTATCCCCTGTTTTTTATTCTTCCTGTGATAGACATTCTTCATTTAATTTAAAGCTTTTTATGTGCACATTTGCTCACAGTTCTTACATTCAGGTCAGGTTCAGTTCAGTCGCTCAGTTATGTCTGACTCTCTGTGACCCCATGAATTGCAGCACACCAGGCCTCTCTGTCCATCACCAACTCCCGGAGTTCACTCAGATTCATGTCCATCGAGTCGGTGATGCCATCCAGCCATCTCATCCTCTGTCATCCCCTTCTCCTCCTGCCCCCAATCCCTCCCAGCATCAGAGTCTTTTCCAATGAGTCTCTTCACATGAGGTGGGCAAAGTACTGGAGTTTAAGCTTTAGCATCATTCCTTCCAAACAACACCCAGGGCTGATCTCCTTCAGAATAGACTGGTTGGATCTCCTTGCAGTCCAAGGGACTCTCAAGAGTCTTCTCCAACACCACAGTTCAAAAGCATCAATTCTTCCTTGCTCAGCTTTCTTCACAGTCCAACTCGCGCATCTATATATGACCACTGGAAAAACCATAGCCTTGACTAGACAGACCTTTGTTGGCAAAGTAATGTCTCTGCTTTTCTTTTTTTTTTTTTTTTTTGATTTTTATTTTTACTTTATTTTACTTTACAATACTGTATTGGTTTTGCCATACATTGACATGAATCCACCACAGCTGTACATGAGTTCCCAAACATGAACCCCCCTCCCACCTCCCACCCCATATCATCTCTCTGGATCATCCCCATGCACCAGCCCCAAGCATCCTGTATCCTGCATCAAACATAGACTGGTGATTCATTTCTTACATGATAGTATACATGTTTCAATGCCATTTTCCCAAATCATCCCACCCTCTCCCTCTCCCTCAGAGTCCAAAAGTTCACTCTACACATCTGTGTCTCTTTTTGCTTTTCAATATGCTATCTAGGTTGACCAGGATATAATATCCTTTCAAGTGTTTTGAAGTTCTTAACTGCATTCTTTTTTTAAGTTATCTTCTATTGCCTGAAATATCTTTATTTCCCCTTGGGATGATTCTTGAGTTTTATCATCAAACACAATCAGTGTGTCCTAGGAAGACAAGTATCATATTATCTTCCCTAGTTTTTACCACTCAGCTTATTTCATTTCTGTAGAAAATAAGTCACTGTCAATTTCTGCTTTTGTTTCGTCTTTGTTTTATGTTTTCATCTTTGTTTTCCTTTTCTAGCCAGGATAAAAGTGGCAAGCTTCTAGGCACTCTCTGCTCCAGTGTAAGTGAAGTAAACTATCACATTTTATAGGCACACAGGAGCTATAATTAGTCTGTTTACACTGACCATGACTTCTCTGGTGGCTTAGAGGGTAAAGCATCCGCCTGCAATGCAGGAGACCTGGGTTTGATCACTGGGTCGGGAAGATCCCCTGGAGAAGGAAATGGCAACCCACTCCAGTATTCTTGCCTGGAAAATCCCATAGACAGAGGAACCTGGTAGGCTACAGTCCATGGGGCCGCAAAGAGTCAGACTTGACTCAGCGACTTCACTTTAACTTTAATGTTTATATAAGTAGTTGAGTATTTCATTATGACTTACTTAGAACCCATGCCATTCATTAATTTTACAGTCCCTTAGTCTGCAACCTCCTTTCACTGTAGAACTTTTCATAAATAGTTACCTTGTAAACTTCCTGTACTCTGGCTCAACGAGATAAACTCATTCATCTGATTTTTATTTGCAGTAAATGTGTTGAACTACCCTGACAGCCATCCCCCATCCTCTTCATTGCTATAAGCTTAAAAGCGTTTTATATATTTATCATAATTTTAACAGAATCTCAGAAAGAAAAAGTATATTCCACATGGGCTCAATATCTAGCCTCAAAGTAGAAGTTAAAAATTATTTAATAATCTAGAACAAATTATAGTTTGATAGAGAAGGGGGAAATTACAAAATGCAACATACTCATGGGCTCTACTATAAAATAAAATACAATAGAAAATTCTAATGGTGCTTTTATATTTCAGATGCTGTGACAAATACAACTGGTTGGAGAGACGTTTATAATACAAATTATTCCATAACTAGCATAATTTAGAGTGGACTCCCAGGTGGCGCAGTAGTAAAGAATCTGCCTGCCAATGCAGGAGACACAAGAGACATGGGTTCCATCCCTGGGTGTGGAAGATCCCCTGGAGGAGGAAGTGGCAACCAACTACAGTATTCTTGCCTAGAAAATCCGCTGGACAGAGGGGCCTGGCGGATTACAGTCCATGAGGTCGCAAAGAGTTGGACACCACTGAGCATGCACACCTGCATGCCGCATAATTTAAGGCAATATCAAATGTGAGAAAAGTATTTTCTGCTCATTTTCAAAAATATGAGCAGAAGAGGAAATGGACTTCTAAGAAAGTTTTAAAGTTTACAAATTTAACTAGAATATTAAGAATCTGATGAAACTAGAAGTATCTATGTGTTTAAAAGTGATGGAAGGAAATAGAAGACATTAATAAAACTAAGGAAATATAGGATAACAAGGAGAAGAATTTGCCAACAGTTAAGAATAAAATTTGGAAGGAATGATGCTAAAGCTGAAACTCCAGTACTTTGCCCACCTCATGCGAAGTGTTGACTCACTGGAAAAGACTCTGATGCTGGGAGGGATTGGGGGCAGGAGGAGAAGGGGACGACAGAAGATGAGATGGCTGGATGGCATCACTGACTCGATGGACGTGAGTCTGAGTGAACTCTGGGAGTTGGTGATGGACAGGGAGGCCTGGCGTGCTGCCATTCATGGGGTCGCAAAGAGTCCGACATGACTGAGCGACTGAACTGAACTGAACTGAAGAATAAAATAAACAAATTAATTGAAAAGAGAACATCAAATCATCTATCTTCTGGAGTATGGATCCAGCAGGTGATGGTGAGAGACAAGACTGATAATGTAAGTTAGGACCACATTGTGGAAGACGGTGCTTCTAAAACCGTAGTATGTGAGAGACCAGAGGAAATGTAGCAATTTTGCCAGACGTTCACATACTCCCTGGACAATATTCCTCAAGTATCAGGATAAGCAACTTAGTGATAAGGACTTAAAACAATATTGGAATATAATGACATATAATGACAATCAGAAAAGTTTAAGAATTATCACTATAGTTTTACATTAACAAACAGACAATAAAGATCTCAGGAGTGGTATGATCAGAAGGGAGGTTTAGTTCAGGTAATCTGGAAGCAGGATAAAAGATGGAGTGAAATGGCATAAGTGTGACATTCTGGGACCCAGTAGGAGGCTATAACTAGCCCAAACTAGAAATATAAAAGCTCAAGTAGAACAGTACATTATGGACGGGAACATAAAGCAGATCTTCACATTGCAGGCAGCTGTATTTATGCACACACACCATAAGAGAACTTCCTAACAGCTCCATCAATTCAAATACATAATTGGTTTTTCATCACTGGAAGTTGTATGGTGATCTGTCAGAGATACTGTGAAAGGATTCTCGCCTACTTGTAGGACATGAACCTTAAAAAGCAAAAACCTTATAAAGCTCTGCACCAGGGCATGGAGTATAAAATGATACATGGTGTCTTTCTGCATCAGGAAGCATGTGATTGATTCAGCTTTAAGTCCTGCACATAAAAGATAACAGTAAACAACCACAAAAAATTTCAAAGCGAGTGATGTAGTTCAAAGGTAGGTACGATCACTCTTAGAGTGAACCAAGGAAAGCTTGATAAGGAAAAGGGAATTTTAACTGAATCTTAAGGTGGAACTGGCCATGCATAGTTAGAAAATACAAGAGTTCCCATCACGAAGAAACAAATATACATAAGTTGCGATGAGCAGGTGCAACCTGTTTGGTGGCTATAGATAAACCCATCTGGCAAACTCTACTGAGGACAGGGACCTCACTGAGACCTGACAGGTTATAAATGGGGAGCTCAAAATTGAGTCAGACTTGGTTGGACTGTATCTTGAAGTACTGACCTGATGGAAGAATTAGTTCAGGAAAAATATTTGGACAGATGTGTCTGCTGACATTAGAGACACTGTGGGAGAAAACTGAATATATATATATATATATATATTTATATATATATATATATATATTTATATGAAGGGGTCCATCAAGGTTTAGTCAGGAAAGCAACAATATTCCAGGGATTTTAATCAGTAAGGAATAAAATACAATGGATTAGTTATTTACAAAAATTCTTGGAAGGACCACAGGAGTGACGCTAAAAAAAAAAGGAAAGGGATAAACTCTCCAGCTGACTTCTGACTTTCAAAGTATTGAACATGGCAGAAATTGGAGGTAACCTAAACCTATGCTGTGAGCTGCTTATAGCACCTAAGAGAGTGATTCACAGAGGGACAACTAGAGGCCACTGAAAACATTGCATCTATCAAAGCCTACACAGCAGCCTACTGCAGATAAAGGAGCAATGGTATGGCTTCAGGTTCATTTCTGTCTTCCAAGTCTCACACTAGTGTCTCTAAATGTTGAAAGCTAAACCTTGCTGGTAAAGGAGGCAGCATAAAATTAAAAGACATTTACTCCTTGGAAGGAAAACTATGACAAACCTGGATAGCATATTAAAAAGCAGAGAAATCATTTTGCTGACAAAGGTCCGCATAGTCAAAGCTATGGTTTTTCCAGTAGTCACACATGGATGTGAGAGATTGACCATAAAGAAGGCTGAGTGCTGAAGAATTGATGTTTTTGAATTTTGGTGCTGGAGAAGACACTTAAAGAATTCCTTAGACTGCAAGATCAAACCAGTCAATCCTAAAGGAAATCAACCCTAAATATGCATTGGAAGGACTGATGCTGAAGCTGAAGCTCCAATTCTTTGGTGACCTGATATGAAGAGCTGACTCACTGGAAAAGACCCTGATGCTGGGAAAGATTAAGGGCAAAAGGAGAAGTGGGCAGCAGAAGATAAGATGGTTAGATAGAATCACCTACTCAACGGACATGAATTTGAGCAAATTCCAGGAGATAGTGGAGGACAGAGGAGCCTGGCATGCTATATTCCATGGAGTTTCAAAGAGTCAGTGAAAACCTAGTGACTGAAGACCACCACCAACAAAGGATGCAGGGGCTTCCCCGGTGGCTCAGTGGTAAAGAATTTGTCTGCCAATGCAGAAGACACAGGTTCAACTCCTGGGTCAGGAATATCTCCTAGAGAAGGGAATGACAACCCACTCTAGTATTCTTATCTGGGAAATCCCATGGACAGAGGAGTCTGGTGGGCTGCAGTCCATGGGGTAGCAAAGGAGTCAGACATGACTTAGCAACTAAAAAATAACAACAAAAGGATTCAGTTACTAGACTCCTAGATCCTTTGCCCAGAAGACAACATAGAAGGGTATATAAATGAAGGCTTGTTAAAAATGCATACATTTACATCCAGCCTCTTGTCTCTGCAGTGGCATTAACTCCCCATTCTTTCTTAAAGACTCCTCAAATTTGTCTTCTCTTCTCTTGCCCCACAGTCAACAGTATTTTTAATCTAGACTGAATAGACATTTTTTAATAATCTTTTCATGACTCATCATGAAGATTTCCATATTTTTTCTTGTACAGGAGTAGGTTAATTTTTCTCTGCATTCTTTTCTTTCCTTAGGCAATAAACACAGAAAACCCTAATAATAGAATGTGGAAGAAAAAGGGGAGGGAGGAAATTTTCAATACTATTTCAGAAAATTTATCCCACCACAAGCCAGGCATCTTTTCCTTTTCCTCTGCAAGCACTTAAATCAATTAGCCAAGTGAAAATTTTGAAAAATTTTAAAAGGAGAAAACACAATATATTCATTTATTTTTATCTCATCTACTAGCATAGATATAGCAGTATCTCAATATGTACATTATTATTGCATACATATTCTTCAGTTCAGTTCATTCACTCAGTCGTGTCCGACTCTTTGCAACCCCATGGACTGCAACACACCAGGCTTCCCTATCCATCACCAACTCCTGGAGCTTACTCAAACTCATGTCCATCGAGGTGGTGATGCCATCCAACCATCTCATCCTCTGTCATCTCCTTCTCCTCCTGCCTTCAATCTTTCTCAGCATCAGGGTCTTTTCCAATGAGTCATTTCTTTGCATCAGGTGGCCAAAGTATTGAAGTTTCAGCTTCAACATCAGTCCTTCCAATGAATATTCAGGACTGATTTCCTTTAGGATGGACTGGTTGGATTTACTGGCAGTCCAAGAGACTCTCAATAGTCTTCTTCAATATCACAGTTCAAAAGCATCAATTCTTCGGTGCTCAGCTTTCCTTATAGTCCAACTCTCACATTCATATGTGACTACTGGAAAAACCGTAGCTTTGACTAGATGGACTTTTGTTGGCAAAGTAATGTCTCTGCTTTATAATGTGCTGTCTAGGTTGGTAATAACTTTTCTCCCAAGGAGCAAGGGTCTCTTAATTTCATGGCTGCAGTCACCATCTGCAGTGATTTTGGAGCCCCCTAAAATAAAGTCTCTCACTGTTTTCATTATTTTCCCATCTATTTTCCATGAAGTGATGGGACCAGATGCCATGATCTTATTTTCCTGAATGTTGAGTTTTAAGCCAACTTTTTCACTCTCCTCTTTCACTTTCATCAAGAGGCTCTTCAGTTCTTCTTCACTTTCTGCCATACATACTCTTACAGTATCTTAAAAAGAAATTCATCTAAAGGCTACTTAATGTTTCTCAGAATAGCAAATGCAAGCAAGTCAGAACAGTCTAACTGAGAAATTCTTAGTTTAAACAGCACTCCAACACCAAGATGATCACTGGTTAAAATCTGAGTTATTAAGCTTTGCTTATGGGCAAGTGACTTGTGGCTAAGTCAGAAGTTATTTAGCAATTACTTCTCATTATTTTAATGGCATGCATACAGCCAGTTAAGATTTCTTGTCAGGGATGATTCCAGAAAGGCTGACTGGCAAATGAAAGCTTTCTCATCACTCAATCATTTGGAGAAGAACAGCTATTTTCTATATAATCAATTCCATCAGCCATTATGATAGTCAATAGCTCAATGATCCATTGAGCAGTAATCAGATTCATTTGTCTCAGGCACTGAAATCAAGTGGGGTTTTCTTCAACATTTCTGTTCATACATTAGTTTAATTCCATGCCTAAGTGACAAAATTAAAATTTTGTCATAAGAAAATAAAATGAGCTTCTATTCAAAGCTAAACATATGAAATTTATGTTTAATTCCTTATTCTTTAAAAATAGAGGTTATTTGATAAATTGCATCATGATAAATTTAATTTACATACAATCTTCAGATGATATAGTATATGATGTGTTACATGAGTGAATTGAATAATCAAATAAAATGAATAATTACTGATAAACACACCATGTATTGGGAGTGTCTGGATTTGAGAGGTAAAGCAAGTAACACATCCTCAGAGAAAGTCACTATCCTCAGATGCTTTTTCTACCTAAAAAATATAGACTTAGAAAGGAATGAGTTGAAATCTCAATGTGAATATTATACTTTTTAATTCAGGCAAATAATGCTGGTTGAATAGTTAGAACTCATGTGCTAAAAAGATAAACAGGGAAAAACATTTTATGGTTTATGGTGAATAGTTTAAAGGAGATAAAAATCATAGACTCTTACTGAAAGTTTAAGTCAATTTAATATAATCATAGGAAGTATAGAAAGGCTTCATGCCATGCTATATATTATGATGCAGGAGATGGATAATGATTAAGATAATCATTCAAGAAGACTGCAATTTATGCATTTATTAAAGAAAAACTGTAATCTGAAACTGATTCGAAATGCAACCAGTTTGACCTGGTCCTGAATTTTTTATTCACCTTCTGGATATCATTTTTTAAATTGGTTGCTTGGCATTGCTCTGATTTTCATCTAAATTTTACTTTAAAATTTTACTAAATTTTACTAACCTTGTATTCCAGATCAAAGTCACTAATGTTTTGTCTACATCAAAAACATTTCCCAATGCTGTGGTGTTAATGATAGATACTTCAATACAAACAGAGACTAAAGTCACAGTAAATGAGATAAATGTTACAAATCTGCACTGAGGTGGTTTGTAGTAATTCTCCTCTGCAAAGAAATTTCTTATCTAGTGCTATTTTTCCTGAAGAAGTTATATACGGAAAAGAAGTTTCCCAAAGATCAACATATATAATTTAATAATAAATGAGACACCAAAATATATGGAGATATTAACATTTTTCAAATGACATTATAATGAACTCTAATATAACACAGTTTAAAATTATGAGAGCTCTGAACATAAAGACAAAACTTTTGTATGGCTGTATTTGCAAGAGAGAAGGGGACAACAAAGGATGAGATGGTTGGATGGCATCGCTGACTTGAACATGAGTTTGAGCAAGCTCTGGGAGTTGATGATGGACAGGGAAGCGTGGTGGGGTGCAGTACACAGGGTCACAAAGAGTCAGACACAACTGAGCAACTGAACTGATGTGGTGTAACAGCATTCCCTGGTGGGTCAGATGGTGAAGAATCCACCTGCAGTGCAAGAATGTGGCTTCTATCCCTTGGTCAGGAAAATCCCCTGGAGAAGGGAATGGCTACCCACTCCACTATTCTTGCCTAGAGAATTCCATAGACAGAGGAGCCTGTCCACAGGCTACAGCCAATGGATTGCAAAGACTTTTACATGAGTGAGTGACTAACACACTTATTTGGCATAAGAAATCCTCCATCTTCAGAGAGGTGGCAGGCTGTGACTCTTTTGACATGCAGCAGTTGGAATTCCATTTGCAAACCTATATTCATGAAACTATTTGGACAAT
The DNA here is from genome assembly GCF_014754425.2 of Oryx dammah. NCBI lineage: Eukaryota > Metazoa > Chordata > Mammalia > Artiodactyla > Bovidae > Oryx > Oryx dammah. The sequence continues at coordinate 137,699,768 of NW_024070186.1, read as the reverse complement.
CACTAAAGACTATTTTACCCTATGCATGGATTTTTTATTCCTTCCCGAATTTATTTAGGTAAATATTTCTTAGTCTCTGAAGAAAATACCTACAGAATCGTCACTATGCATATACCAAATTCCAACTTGGTGTTCGAGAAGACTCTTGAGAGTCTCTTGGATGGCAAAGAGAGCAAACCAATCAATCCAAAAGGAAATCAACCCTGTTATTCATTGGAAGGAGTGATGCTGAAGCTGAAGCTCCAATACTTTGGCCACCTGATGTGAAGAGCTGACTCATTGGAAAAGACTCTGATGCTGGAAAGGATGGAAGGCAAAAAGAGAAGGGGGTGGCAGAAGATAAGATAGATAGCATCACCAACTCAATGGACATGAATTTGAGCAAACTCTGGGAGAGAGTGGAGAACAGAAGAGCCAGGCAAACTGCAGTCCTTGGGGTTGCCAAGAGTTAGACACAACTTAGCAACTGAACAACAAAAATGAATCAGTTGAGTTCAGTTCAGTTCAGTCGCTCAGTCGTGTCCAACTCTTTGTGACCCCATGAACTGCAGCACGCCAGGCCTCCCTGTCCATCACCAACTCCCGGAGTTCACTCAGACTCACGTCCATCGAGTCAGTGATGCCATCTAGCCATCTCATCCTCTGTCGTCCCCTTCTCCTCCTGACCCCAATCCCTCCCAGCATCAGAGTTTTTTCCAGGGAGTCAACTCTTCGCATGAGGTGGCCAAAGTACTGGAGTTTCAGCTTTAGCATCATTCCTTCCAAGGAAACCCCAGGGCTGATCTCCTTCAGAATGGTCTGGTTGGATCTCCTTGCAGTCCAAGGGACTTGCAAGAGTCTTCTCCAACACCACAATTCAAAAGCATCAATTCTTTGGTGCTCAGCTTTCTTCACAGTCCAACTCTTGCATCCATACATGACCACTGGAAAAACCATAGCTTTGACTAGACAGAGCTTTGTTGACAAATTAATGTCCCTGCTTTTCAATATGCTATCTAGGTTGGTCATAACTTTTCTTCCAAGGAGTAAGCGTCTTTTAATTTTATGGCTGCAATCACCATCTGCAGTGATTTTGGAGCCCAGAAAAATAAAGTTTGATACTGTTTCCACTGTTTCTCCATCTATTTCCCATGAAGTGATGGGACCAGATGCCATGATCTTCGTTTTCTGAATGTTGAGCTTTAAGCCAACTTTTTTACTCTCCTCTTTTACTTTCATCAAGAGGCTTTTTAGTTCCTCTTCACTTTCTGCCAGAAGGGTGGTGTCATCTGCATATCTGAGGTTATTGATATTTCTCCCAGCAATCTTGATTCCAGCTTGTGCTTCTTCCAGCCCAGCGTTTCTCATGATGTACTCTGCATAGAAGTTAAATAAGCAGAGTGACAATATACACCCTTGACGTACTCCTTCTCCTATTTGGAACCAGTCTTTTTTCCATGTCCAGTTCTAACTGTTGCTTCCTGACCTGCATATAGGTTTCTCAACAGGCAGGTCAGCTGGTCTGGTATTCCCATCTGTTGAAGAATAATACACACCAAATTGGGACTACCCTCTATTCTCACTGAAAAATAGCTTTATTTTCAGTGTTTTAAATTTATTCTCACTGAAATAGCTTACCACTGTCAAATTTCATGTTATTAAATTTCCACATTTAGCAAAACTTATAATAATCTTTCATTTTTAAATTTATTTTAATTGGAGGATAATTGCTTTACCATGTTGTATTGATTTCTACTGTACAACAAGGTAAATCAGCCATAAATATACATATATCCCCTCCCTTTTGAGCTTCCTTCACACCCCTTCATCCCATCCCTCTAGTTGTTCACAGAGCACTGGGCTGAGCTCCCTGTGTTACATAGCAACTTCCCACTCTGTTTTACACAAAACAGTGTGTATATATATCAGTGCTACTTTCTCAGTTCATGCAATGATTTACTTCCCTGACTCGACTGTGTCCACAACTCCATTCTCTACCTCTGCATCTCTATTTCTGCCCTGCAAATATGTTCATCAGTACCATTTTTCTAAATAATTTATATATATATATACACACATATATATATGCATTACCATATAATATTTGTTTTTCTGTTTCTGACTTACTTCACTCTGCATAAATAGGCTCTAGGTTAATACATCTCAATAAAACTTATTCAAATTCATTCCTTTTCATGGCTGAGTAATATTCCATTGAATATATATATATACACCACAACTTCATTACCCATTCATCTGTCAATGGACATCTTTGTTGCTTCTATATCCTGGCCATTGTAAATAATGCTTCAATTAACATTGAGGTTTGAGTGTGTGTGTTAGTCGTTCAGTAGTGCCCAACTCTTTGTGACCCCATGGACTGCAGCTCATCAGGCTCCTCTATCCATGGGATTTTCCAAGCAAGAACAGTGTGTCATTTTGAATTACATTTTTCTCAAGGTATGTGCCAAATAGTGGGACTGCTGGGTCATAAGGTAGTTTTATTCCTAGTTTTTTAAAGGAATCTCCATATTTTTCTCCATAGTGGTTGTATCAATTTACATCCCCACCAACACTGCAAGAGGATTCCCTTTTCTCCACATCCTCTCTAGCATTTATTCTTTTTAGATTTTTTGATGATGGCTGTCCTGACTGGTGTGAGGTGATACCTCATAGTAATTTTAAGTTAAATATCTCTAGTAATGAGTGCTGTTGAGCATCTCTTTATGTGTTTGTTGGTCATCTGTATGTCTTCCTCAGAGAAATGTATGTTTAGGTCTTCCATTTCTTGATTTGTTATTGCTATTCAGTCATTCAGTCATGTCCAACTCTTTGCAACCTATGCCAAGCTTCCCTGTCCTTCCCTATCTCCTGGAGTTTGGACAAACTCATGTCCATTGAGTTAACGATGCCATCCAACCATCTCATTCTCTGTTGTCCCCTTCTCCCCTTGCCATCAATCTTTCCCAGCACCAAGATCTTTTCCAGTGAGTCAGCTCTTCCTATAAGGTAGCCAAAGTATTGGGGATTCAGTCTCAGCATCATTCCTTCCAATGGATATTCAAGGCTGTTTTCCTTTAAGTTTGACTACTTTGACCTCCTTGCAGCCTGAGGCACTCTCAAAAGTCTTCTCTAGCACCACAATTCCAAAGCAGCGATTCTTCAGTGCTCAGCCTTCATATGGTCCAACTCTCACATCCATACGTGACTACTAGAAAACCATAGTTTTGACTCTATGGACCTTTTTAGGCAAAGTAATGTCTCTACTTTTTAATACATTCTCCAGGTTTGTCATAGCTTTTCTTCCAAGGAACAACTGTCTTTTAATTTCAGACCTGCAGTCACCATTTGCAGTGATTTTTGAGCCCAAGAAAATAAATACTGTCACTGTTTCCACTGTTTTCTCCATCTATATGCCATGAAGTGATGGGACTGGATCCCATGATCTTCATTTTTTGAATGTTGAGTTTTAAGCCAGGTTTTCACTCTCCTCTTTCACTTTCATCAAGAGGCTCTTTAGTTCTTCCTTTTCTGCTATTAGGGTGGTATCTTCTGCATATCTGAGGTTATTGATGCTTCTTCTGACAATCTTGACTCTAGCTTGTGATTCATCCAGCCTGGCATTTCGCATGATATACTCTGCATATAAGTTAAATATGCAGAGGGTGACAATATACAACCATGATGAACTCCATTCCCAATTGGGAACCAGTCCACTGTTCCATGTCCAGTTCTAATTGTTGCTTCTTAAGCTGCATACATGTTTCTCAGATAAGGTGGCCTGTTATTCCCATGTCTTTAAGAATTTTCCACAGTTTGTTGTGAGCCACATGGCAAAGGTTTTAGTGTAGTCAATGAAGCAGAATTAGAAATTTTTGTGGAATTCCCTTGCTTTTCTATGATCCAGTGGATGATGGCAATTTGATCTCTGGTTCCTCTGCCTTCTAAATCCAGTTTGTACCTCTGGAAGTTCTCAGTTCATGTACTGTTGAAGCCTGCTGCTAAGTCGCCTCAGTCGTGTCCGACTCTGTGCAACCCCATAGACGGCAGCCCGCCAGGCTCCCCTGTCCCTGGGATTCTCCAGGCAAGAACACTGGAGTGAGTCGCCATTTCCTTCTCCGATGCATGAAAGAGAAAAGTGAAAGTGAAGTTGCTCAGTCATGTCCAACTCTTAGTGACCCCATGGACTGCAGCCCACCAGGCTCCTCCATCCATGGGATTTTCCAGGCAAGAGTACTGGAGTGGGGTGCCATTGCCTTCTCCAACTGTTGAAGCCTAGCTTGAAGGATTTGGGACATTACTTTGCTAGCATATGAAAGGAAAGCAATTGTGCAGTAGTTTGAACATTCCTTCGCATTGCCTTTGTTTGGGATTAGAATGAAAACTGACCTTTTCCAGGCCTGTGGTCAATGCTGAGTTTTCCAAATTTGCTGGCATATTAAGTATAGCACTTTCATAGCATCATCTTTAAGGATTTGAAATAGCTGAACTGCAATTGCATCACCTCCACTAGCTTTGTTCATAGTGTTGTTTCCTAAGGCCCACTTCATTTCACACTCCAGGATGTCTGGCCCTAGGTGAGAGATCACACCATCATGGTTATCCATGTGATTAAAACCTTTTTTGTACAGTTCTTCTGTGTATTCCTGCCACCTTTTCTTAATATCTTCTGCTTCCATTAGGTCCATACCATTTCTGTCCATTGTGTCCATCTTTGCATGAAAAGTTCCCTTGGTATCTCTAAATTTTTTAAGTGATCTCTAGTCATTCCCATTCTATTGCTTTCCTCTATTTATTTGTATTGTTCATTTAAGAAGGCTTTGGAGACATTTATCGATTGGGTTGAGTTGTTTGTTTTTCTAATATTGAGCTGCATGAGCTGCTTGTATGTTTTGGAGATTAACCCTTTGTCAGTTGCTTCATTTGAAATTATTTTCTCCCATTCTGAAGGTTGTCTTTTCACCTCGTTTATAGTTTCCTTTGCTGTGCAAAAACTTTTAAGTTTAATTAGGTCCCATTTGCTTATTTCTGTTTGCTAAAGCTTTTCTCCTCAATCCTCACCTGAAATTTGAAGCTCTTCTTTAGATAATGTAAAACCTTTAAAAAATAAAAAAAGACTGAGGGTGGGAAAAGTTTCATCCCTGTAACTGCCATTCCTATCCTAAAAAATATTTCTTAAGATTTCAGATGCTTTATTTCCAGATGAACTGTATGTCATTTAATGTTTGTCACTAGGCACACAATGACAGAAATTCCATTGAGGAGCTTCTAACTAATCAGAAGTCTTTAAAGTTGTTTTTCAATCACCATTACAAGTTTTTTTTGTTGTTGTTGTTAATTTACGATTACTATTTTGAGAACTAGAAGCTTTAAGTTCTGCTAGTGGCTTAATACTCAGCATACAGTTCTTAGTTTAAATTATTTCAAAAATATATTTGTATAAAAGAAACACAAGCTGGAATCAAGATTGCCGGGAGAAATATCAATAACCTCAGATATGCAGATGACACCACCCTTATGGCAGAAAGTGAAGAGGAACCAAGAAGCCTCTTGATGAAAGTGAAAGTGGAGAGTGAAAAAGTTGACTTAAAGCTCAACATTCAGAAAACGAAGATCATGGCATCCGGTCCCACCACTTCATAGGAAATAGATAGGGAAAAGGTGGAAACAGTGTCAAACTTTATTTTGGGGGGCTCCAAAATCACTCTAGATGGTGACTGCAGCCATGAAATTAAAAGACGCTTACTCCTTGGAAGAAAAGTTATGACCAACCTAGATAGTATATTCAAAAGCAGAGACATTACTTTGCCAACTAAGGTCCGTCTAGTCAAGGCTATGGTTTTTCCAGTGGTCATGTATGGATGTGAGAGTTGGACTGTGAAGAAGGCTGAGCGCCAAAGAATTGATGCTTTTGGACTGTGGTGTTGGAGAAGACTCTTGAGAGTCCCTTGGACTGCAAGGAGATCCAACCAGTCCATTCTGAAGGAGATCAGCCTTGGGATTTCTTTGGAAGGAATGATGCTAAAGCTGAAACTCCAGTACTTTGGCCACCTCATGTGAAGAGTTGACTCATTGGAAAAGACTCTGATGCTGGGAGGGATTGGGGGCAGAAGGAGAAGGGGACGACAGAAGATGAGATGGCTGGATGGCATCACTGACTCGATGGACGTGAGTTTGAGTGAACTCTGGGAGTTGGTGATGGACAGGGAGGCCCGGCGTGCTGCAGTTCATGGGGTCGCAAAGAGTTGGACACGACTGAGCGACTGAACTGACTGACCTACTGAACTGACTATATAAACAGGTTACTTTATTCTATGAAAAAGCTTAAAGAAATTGGTTTTAAAAACCCATAATAAAGTTTTTATCACCTATTGACTATCAGAGTAGAAACAGTAATGAGACAAAAGTAAGCCTTATATCTGAAGAGGGTCATGATATATGTAATATGCATTGGTGAAAATAAAACTTACATTGGATGTTTATTATATAAAATATAGGCATGTATAATTTGCTACTAAATGAAATAACAATGTATATTCCAAAAATAAGGTCTCTTTTCACTTTACTTGGCAAGAAATATAACCACATGACAGTCTAGGGGACAGAGAGGAGTCACTGAGTGCCATTAAGACAGGGAGTTACTAAAGAGTTCTGATCCTGAAATGAAATAAACACAGTTTTAGAAAGATCACTCAAACAACCAGGTAGACGATAAAGCTGAAGCAGTGAGCGAAGAAGCAGAGAGGCTGATTAAGGAACTATAATCACCTTCCTGAATAGGATGCTCAGGGCTGAACTAAAACAGAAATGGGTAAGAGGTGTTAACAACTGGAAAGGAAAACAATTATTCAAGAAAAATCCACAGGTCTTTAATAACTTCTTACTGAGTGTGTGTGTGTGGGGGGGGGTGCTTCCACAGTGTCTCAACAGTAAAGTATCTGCCTACAATTCAGGAGATGTGGGAGATGTGAGTTTGATCCCTGGGTCGTGAAGATGTCCTGGGGCAGGGCAAGGTAACCAATGCCAGTATCCTTGTCTGCAGAATATGATGGACAGAGGAGCCTGGTGGGCTACAGTCCATGGGGTCACAAAAAGTCGGACACAGCTGAAGTGACTGATCACGTATGCATGCAGGCACTGAGGAGAGGAAAAAGGTTCAAATAATGACTGTAATTTTACTACTTTTAAACAGTAAATATTAACATCATTTACTAAACTGAGAAACACAACAAGAGAACATAATCAAAGTAAAGAAAAAAAGTTCTATTTTGGACATATCCTCCAAGTTGCCACAATTAGAGTTTAAAGAGAGGGAGCATTTTAGGGGTAATTGGGTACAAATGGTAGTGGGTTGGGAGACAGTTCTCCATGAATCTTTCATATTTTTGCATATCTTGGAAGCAGATGCACTGATGGCCTTTGCTCTGGACTGTATTTTCAAGGATGTTTGTGTGGCTAATAACCTTAGAAGACAGACTTAGTGTCTCCCTCCCAGCACAGGGAGTTTTCATTCCTATCCAGTAAAGAAAAGATAATGTCTTCTTACAGGGCAGAGATCAGGCAGACTTAACAGCCCATTAAAAAATATTTGGTTTCTTCTAAGTTCAAGATTCCTTCTATAACACCACTCACAGAGTGGCATTCTTTGTGTCAACCTATGGGAATCAGAGCTCAGAGAACAATGCAAACTATAATTCTCTAGTCACTACCAGTGCTGTGAATAAAATGATCCCATGTCTCTGATCCAAGAGTTGCATGAAACTGTGGTAGATGAACCAGTAATTAAAGTAAAACCTCAGGCCCTTAATAGTTGACATCTGGAAAATTTCAATATTTAAGGGTTAAAAGAAATCACCTCAATATTGAAAAGGACTGGCCAACTAGGCAGAAAGAAACAGGAGCTTTCTTTCCAGAGAGAAGAGAATTTTCAACAAGGAAATTTTCAACAATGCAGAGATGTCAAGTAAGATGAGGACTTCAAAAGGTCAATTCAATTTGGTAAAATCAACAAGAACACTATCAAGGTGAGATAGGGTATGAGAACAGCAACCAGTGGGCTGAGGGATAAAGTTTAAGGAAGGCTATAGGGAGAGCAGATTGAAACAGCTATTTAAAGAAGCTTGTTCTTGACATAAATTGTACCAGTATTTTCTTAGGTCAGTCTACCAGAGAAATAAAAATAAAAGCAAAAAAACAAATGGAACCAAATCAAACCTACAAGCCTTTGCTCCGCAAAGGAAACCATAAACAAAACAAAAATACAATCTATGAACTGGGATAAAATATTTGCAAATGATCCAACTGACAAAAGCTTAATTTCTAAAATATACAAAAAGCTCATATGATTCAAAAACAAAAATTAAAAAAAAAACACAATTTAAAAATGGGAAAAATACCTAAATAGACATTTCCAAAGAAGACATACAGATGGCCAAAAGACACATGAAAAGATGCTCAGCATCACTAGTTAATAGAGAAATACAAATAAAAACTACAATGAGGTATCACTTCATAACAGAATGGTAGACATTTAAAAGTTCACAAATTATTAATGTTGGAGAGGGTGTGGAGAAAGGGAATCCACTTGTACTCTTGGTGAGAATGCAAATTGGTGCAGCCATTATGGAAAACAGTAGAAACGCGCCTCAAAGAAGTGAAAACAGAGTTGCCATATGATCCAACAATCCCACTCCTGGACATATGCCCAGACAAAACGACAATTTGAAAAGATACATGTCTATTTTCACAGCAACACTACACACAATAGCCAAGACATGGAAGCAACCTAAATGTCCTCTGACAGACGAATGCACAAAGAAAATGTGGTACATATATACAATGGAATATTACCCATCCATATAAAAGAATGAAATAATGCCATTTTGCAGCAACATAGACGGACCTAGAGATTATCATACTAAAGAAGTAAGTTAGAAAGAGAAAGACAAATACCATAGGATATCACTTACATGAAGTCTAAAATATGACATGAAACAAAAAACTCACAGACATAGAGAGCAGACTTGTAGTTGCCAAGGGGAGGGAGTGACAGAAGGAAGGACTGATAGCTTAAGATTAACTAGTCTATGTGCCTGTGTGCTGTCACTTCAGTCATGTCTGACTCTTTGTGAGGAGCCCACCAGGCTCCTCTGTCCATGGGATTCTCCAGGCAAGAATACTGGAGTGGGTTGACATGCCCTCCTCCAGGGGATCTTCCCAACCCAGGGATTGAACCCATGTCTTCTGTAATGAGGTGCATTCTTTACAGATTGAGCCACCAGGAAAGACCCCCATGCACAGCTGTGTCCAAATGTCCCCTTTATATAAGGATATGGGTCATATTGCATTAAGATCCATCCTTATGACCTCATCCTAACTTGACTACATCTACAAAGACCCTACTTTCCAAAAATGTCACATTATGAGGTAGGACTTCAACATATCTTTTGAGGGAGACACGATTCAACCCATAATAAAATTTATACTCATCCTTCAAACAGAAGTCTTCTCCCACTGACTCTGATCTCTGTCTACACTGCTTAAAACTGACACCAACATGTGTTGAGGTAAGTGCCTAAAGGAGCCCCTAATGCTGTCTGACACAAAGCAGATCTCACTAAGTATCTTCCATGCCTCTGTATTTTTTGAATGGGGCTGCCATAATGAATAACCACAGATTAGGTTACACAACAGAAACAATAAACGTAAACAATAGAAGTTTATTTCTTGGACTTGATCTAAAGTCGGAGACCAAAGTGTCAGCAGATGTGGTTTCTCCTGAGGCCTCTCCTTGGCTTGCAGGTGGCCACCCACCTGCTGCCTCTGGGCACAGTCATCCCTCTATGCTTGCATGGCCCTGGTATCTGTAGGTCCAAGTTTCCTCTTTAGGATACCAGTCAAATTGGACTAGAACAGAAAGTAAAGTGAAAATGTTAGTCACTCAGTCGTGTCCGACTCTTTGCGACCCCATGGACTGTAGCCCACCAGGGTCCTCTGTCCATGGAGTTCTAGGACCCACCCTAAATTACCTCTTTAAATATTCTATCTGTAAATAAGCTTATATTCTGAAGTACTGGGGGTTAGGGCTCACCTTATGACTTTGAAGGAGGCATAATTCAGTCCATGGGACTTCCCAGGTGGCTCAGTGACAAAGAAGAAAAAAATGAAAGTGTTAATCACTCAGTAGTGTCTGGCTCTGCGATACCATGAACTGTAGCCCACCAGGCTCCTCTGTCCACAGAATTCTCCAGGCAAGAATACAGGAGTGGGTTGCCATTCTTTTCTCCAGGGATCTTCCCAACCCAAGGGCTGAACTTGGGTCTCCTCTATTGCAGTCAGATTCTTTAATGTATGAGCCACAAAGAATCTGCCTGCAATGTAGGAGACGCTGGTCAATCCCTAAGTCAGGAAGATCCTCTGGAGAAGGAAATGGCAACCCACTCCAGTATTCTTGCCTGGGAAATCCCATGGACAGAGGAGCCTGGTGGGCTACAGTCGATGGCATAGCAAAAGGATTGAACATGACTTAGCAGCTTAAAAACAACAACAAACTCAGCCCAAATGGGCCCCTAACTTATACTTTCCAGGAAAATGTGGTAACAAGAATCCAAGCATATTTCTGTTTGGATGATAGCTGGGACTTTCTTCCTCTCCCTACCTGATTTTCTCTACCTTCATTCTAAGGTCCATTCCACAAAGTTGTTATGAGATCTCTAATCCATGGTGAAAGTACAATGACCTCTCTCACTAATTACCAGTTCCTAGAAAAGGTCCTTAAAATGTACAGCATCACTTAAAAAATAATAATACAGACACAAAACACTCAAATGTGAATTAAACAACAGTCAGATTTCCCCTTATTGTGGTCTAAAAATTAAACACAAAACTATGTAACCAAGAGAAAGAAAACTGCTAGAGTCCTTCTTAGAACTGAACAATTTCTGGCTTGAAAACCTTAGTTTACAGGAAAGGAAATGTTGCATATTTATGAAATAAGATTGGAAATCAAGCACATAATTTCCTAGCTTTTTACTAACCTAAAATAAAATATATGACCTTATATTTCACAGAAAATGTGATTTAGTGGCATAAATCATGAGTTGAGGGCATCAAAAAGGAAATTCCAAGTTTCCAAGTTAATTTAACTCTAACTCAGTTTTAGAGTCAGCAATCAATACCAAAATCCTCCATAACCTCCCCAACAAAATTTGCTAATGATTTATATATTGGGTGATCATTGAAATGCAACAAATATTTGCCTTTCAAATTTTCTGATGAAGTAGCTGAATTGGGTTAGGTTGCTTATGTTAAATAGCAATGTATCATTATCAACTGTGAGCTTCTTCTTTCTCAAATGTGCCATCACAGCATTCATGTTAAAAAAAATTAATGCATTTCTAAATACCCTCAAGCAATTATTCAAATTTTACCTGAACTTTTCTTGCCAAGAAAAAAGAAAGTGCCTTAGTGTCTTGTATTCTATCAAATTTGTCTCCAATATTGTATTCAGTGAGTACCTCTGTAAAATAGGCACTGGTTTTGCTATAACTCTGATATTTTCCTCCTAAACTTAAAAAAAAATAATAATAATGTAATGTTTGTCCACCTGGTTCTTTATTAAGGCTTCATTAGCAACTTGATTATAGTCCTAAGGAGTGCAATGCTTTGGTCAAAATTCATCACTTCTTCTTAAATAACACTCTACTCACCATCTTATCAGGAAAGAAATAACACTACTGACACTAAATTTCAAGTCTCCAAATATCTGTGGCATTCTCCACCCTCAAATATCTTTGTGCAGTAGTACTTGTCAAAGAGCTCCTTTTCTATTGTACATTCATTTATTCGTGAAATTTACTAAATTATCATACAATTTTTAGAGTGTGTTATGAGCCAAGTATCCTGTCAGAGCTTAAAGATACAAAGATGAAAGAGAAAATGTATCCGATCAGGTGGTTTTCAGTACCCTATAATGGCTGTTCTAAAGCAGAACTGACAAAGGTGGACTAAACCAGAAAGTGGGCATGACTGACTACAAAGCGAACCTGGGTGTGGATGCATATGCATTTCTGCCTTTGTGTTTAAAGAGAAAGATATTGTAAGATAACCATGATATTATTAGGGGGTACAAGCATCAATCTTTTCCATGAAGTCTACTCATAAAAGCTGTCCCTCAATTGGTAGTAGCAACCATATTTTTCAAGAGCCTGAGATGTACTGGATTCACAAATGACTTCATCCACCCAACACAGATCAATGGGATAACTGCTAGCACCATATATACAAATCATTTGAAGCTATGATTCCATTTGTGTTATTAGAAATATTCTTATTTACTCTCACTGAATTGACTTAATTATAAACAATTGAAATATTAATGAGGCAGATACTCATTGCATGTTTAATTTAGAATCATTTTTATTAATTTTATCAAAAACTATCAAATCCCTAGTGTGTGTGAGACACTGTATTAGGCACTGGGAATAAATTAATAAGTAAAAACTGACAGAGGGCCAGCATTCTTGGACCTCTCATGGCAAGATGGGGGTTATTTAAGTGTAATACAATGTAAACTATAACTGTAATAAGTGCTGACAAAGTAAGACATTTAGAGGAACTTTTGACCCAGAGCAGGAGGCCAGTGAAGGATTCTTACAAAAAGTGAAGACTGATCCAAATAGGAAAAGGAGTACATCAAGGCTGTATATTGTCACCCTGCTTATTTAACTTATATGCAGGGTACATTATGAGAAACGCTGGACTGGAAGAAACAAAAGCTGGAATCAAGATTGCTGGGAGAAATATCAATAACCTCAGATATGCAGATGATACCACCCTTATGGCAGAAAATGCAGAGGAACTAAAAAGCCTCTTGATGAAAGCAAAAGAGGAGAGTGAAAAAGCTGGCTTAAAGCTCAACATTCAGAAAACAAAGATCATGGCATCCGGTCCCATCACTTCATGGGAAATAGATGGGGAAACAGTGGAAACAGTGTCAGACTTTATTTTGTTGGGCTCCAAAATCACTGCAGATGGTGACTGCAGCCATGAAATTAAAAGACACTCCTTGGAAGAAAAGTTATGACCAACCTAGATAGCATATTCAAAAACAGAGACATTACTTTGCCGACTAAGGTCCATCTAGTCAAGGCTATGGTTTTTCCTGTGGTCATGTATGGATGTGAGAGTTGAACTGTGAAGAAGGCTGAGCACCGAAGAATTGATGCTTTTGAACTGTGGTGTTGGAGAAGACTCTTGAGAGTCCCTTGGACTGCAAGGAGATCCAACCAGTCCATTCTGAAGGAGATCAGCCCTGGGATTTCTTTGGAAGGAATGGTGGTAAAGCTGAAACTCCAGTACTTTGGCCACCTCATGTGAAGAGTTGACACATTGGAAAAGACTTTGATGCTGGGAGGGATTGGGGGCAGGAGGAAAAGGGGACGACCGAGGATGAGATGGCTGGATGGCATCACTGACTCGATGGACACGAGTCTGAGTGAACTCTGGGAGTCAGTGATGGACAGGGAGGCCTGGAGTGCTGAGATTTATGGGGTTGCAGAGTTGGACACGACTGAGCGACTGAACTGAACTGAACTGAACTGATCCTATAGTCTCAGGGAGGAGAAATATGTTATGAAGAACTGCTTGAATGTAACAGGTAGAGATGATCCAGAAACAGGAAATGAGCTTTAATGAGAAGTAGCCAATCACACCGAGGAAAAGTGTGGAGGAAGAACAGAAAGTAAGAGTGAGAAAGGTAAAAAAAGAAGAATGAGATGCAGAAAAAGAGGATGGATGCCAGGCTATGCTTGTACCAAGGGGTCATGTTCAAAATTTTGGTCTTTAGCCTACAAGCAATGGAAACCCATTAAGATATATTTTTTAACTAGGTATTTCATTCAGGTATGATTGACTACAAAAATCTGTATAATGTAATGGTGAGTTTAGAGATAACTATATAGCCATGTTCATAACATTGTACAAGAGGTGGTGATCAAAACCATCCCCAAGAAAAAGAAATGCAAAAAGGCAAAATGAGAAGGCCTTGTCTGAGGAAGCCTTACACTCAGTAATGGACACAGGACTGGAAAAGGTCAGTTTTCATTCTGATCCCAAAGAAAAGCAAGGCCAAAAATGTTCCAACTATCGCACAATTGCACTCATCTCACACACTAGCAAAGTAACGCTCAAAATTCTCCCAGCTAGGCTTCAACAGTATGCAAACCGAGAACTTCCAAATGTTCAAACTGGATTTAAAAAAGGCAGAGTAACCAGAGATCAAACTGCCAACCTCTGTTGGATCATAGAAAAAGCAAGAGAGTTCCAGAAAAACATCTACTTCTGTTTCATTGACTACACTAAAGCCTTTAATTGTGTGGATCACAATAAACTGTGGAGACTTCTTCAAGAGATGGGAATAACAGACCACCTTACCTGCCTCCTGAGACATCTGTATGCAGGTCAAGAAATAACAGTTGGGATTGGACATGGAACAAAGAACTGGTTCCAAACTGAGAAAGGAGTATGTTAGAGGATGAGATGGTTGGATAGCATCACCAACTCAATGGACATGAGTTTGAGCAAGCTCTGAGAGTTGGTGATGGACACGGAAGTAAAGAGTTGGACATGTCTGAACAACTGAACTGATACATCCATGAAACCATCACCACAATCAACACCATGCATATATCACGTCCAAAGGATTTCTCCTGACTTCTTTACTCGTGGAGTTTTTTTGTGATAGGAACACTTAACATAAGATCTATCTCTTGGCAAATTTTAAGTATAAAACATAGTATTGCTAACTATAAGCAATATGCTGTAAAATCAATCTCCAGAACTTACATAACTTAAACCTTGTATCCTTTGACCAAGATTCCCCTGCCCCCTAAATCCTGGCAACCAGTAGTCTACTGTTTGATTCCATTCAGTTCAATTCAGTTCAGTCGCTCAGTCATGTACGACTCTTTGTGACCCCATGAATCGCAGCATGCCAGGCCTCCCTGTCCCTCACCAACTCCCGGAGTTCACTCAGACTCGTGTCCATCGAGTCAGTGATGTCATCCAGCCATCTCATCCTCTGATGTCCCCTTCTCCTTCTGCCCCCAATCCCTCCCAGCATCAGAGTCTGTTCCAATGAGTCAACTCTTCGCATGAGGTGGCCGAAGTACTGGAGTTTCAGCTTTACCACCATTCCTTCCAAAGAAATCCCAGGGTTGATCTCCTTCAGAATGGACTGGTTGGATCTCCTTGCAGTCCAAGGGACTCTCAAGAGTCTTCTCCAACACTACAGTCCAAAAGCATCAATTCTTTGGCGCTCAGCTTTCTTCACAGTCCAACTCTTACATCCATACATGATCACAGGAAAAATCATAGCCTTGACTAGAGGGAGCTTTGTTGGCAAAGTAATGTCCCTGCTTTTGAATATGCTATCTAGGTTGGTCATAACTTTTCTTCCAAGGAGTAAGCGTCTTTTAATTTCATGGCTACAATCACCATCTGCAGTGATTTTGGGCCCCCCCCCAAATAAAGTCTGACACTGTGTCCACTGTTTCCCCATCTATTTCCCATGAAGTGATGGGACCAGATGCCATGATCTTCGTTTTCTGAATATTGAGCTTTAAGCTAACTTTTTCACTCTCCTCTTTTGCTTTCATCAAGAGGCTTTTTAGTTCCTCTTCACTTTCTGCCATAAGGGTGGTATCATCTGCATATCTGAGGTTATTGATATTTCTCCCAGCAATCTTGATTCCAGCTTGTGCTTCCTCCAGCCCAGCGCTTCTCATGATGTACTCTGCAAAGAAGTTAAATAAGCAGGGTGACAATATATAGCCTTGACGTACTCCTTTTCCTATTTGGAACCAGTCTATTGTTCCATGTCCAGTTCTAACTATTGCTTCCTGACCTGCATATAGATTTCTCAAGAGGCAGGTCAGGTGGTCTGGTATTCCCATCTCTCTCAGAATTTTCCACAGTTTACTGTGATCCACATAGTCAAAGGCTTTGGCATAGTCAATAAAGCAAAAATACATGATTTCATTTATATGAGAAACTGATTCCTCATATAAATGAAATCATGTAGTTACTTGTTGCTCTGTAAATGGCTTATTTCACTTACCATAAGATCCTCCAAGATCATCTATGTTGTCACAAATGGCAGGGTTTCTAGAAATGTCTACTTCTTCAAGTGTTTTTCAAAATAATATTATTTATATGAAACAAATAATTCTTTGAATGTTTACAAATCTCAAATATTCTGAATATATTTTATGTCACACTTATACCACCCCAAATCTAAAATCATCGTAACATTTTAATTTGCTTGAAAGTGGTTGTGGTTACTGTTCTTTTTCCTCAGATATTGTGAAGTTAGGTGAGATTCTTGCAAATACACCTATTTTTACCTCAAGGGCACAGGATTGATCCTCTCTTAATTATTTATCACAGAGAAAAATCTGTATACAAATAGGGACAGTCTGTGTTAAATTAATTAATGTCTTACTGTTTGTTTTCAATATATCTTCAGTAAATAGATGGAAGGAAAGTGTGGTGGTAAAGTGTGGCAGTGTGCCCACTGAATCCTGATTACAAAGCTTGTTTTCTACATCTGTGTCTCTTTTGCTTTCTCACATACAGGGTTATCAATACCATCTTTCTAAATTCCATATATATGCATTAGTATACTGTATTGGTGTTTTTCTTTCTGGCTTACTTCACCCTGTATAATAGGCTCCAGTTTCATCCACCTCATTAGAACTGATTCAAATGTATTCTTTTTAATGGCTGAGTAATATTCCATTGTGCATATGTACCACAGCTTTCTTATCCATTCATCTGCTGATGGACATCTAGGTTGCTTCCATATCCTGGGAGGAGGGAGAGGGCTTCAGGATGGGGAACACGTGTATACTTGTGGCAGATTCATGTTGATGTATGGCAAAACCAATACAATATTGTAAAGTAATTAACCTCCAATTAAAATAAATAAATTTATATTTAAAAAAAAAAAGCTTGTTTTCCTTCTGATACATCTGGCCAGCATTTTCAGCCATTTTCTCTGAACACTTTGAGAGGGTAACAGGCAGGAAGGCCAGGGGTCTCCAAACAGAGGAAATAGGCTGCAAGTGTCAGACATTTTTTATCTCTCTCTTAAGTGGCAGGAGGAAACAAACTACTAGTGTTATACTTTTTCCCCTTGAAGGCAACGGCACCCCACTCCAGTACTCTTGCCTGGAAAATCCCATGGGTGGCGGAGCCTGGCAGGCTGCAGTCCATGGGGTCGCTGAGGGTCAGATACGACTGAGCAACTTCACTTTCACTTTTCACTTTCATGCATTGGAGAAGGAAATGGCAACCCACTCCAGTGTTCTTGCCTGGAGAGTCCCAGGGACGGGGGAGCCTGGTGGGCTGCCGTCTATGGGGTCGCACAGAGTCGGACACGACTGAAGTGACTTAGCAGCAGTAGCAGCAGCATACAAATTTAAAACGAGGTTTCTTTTAAAATTCTGTGTTTCCATGACAACACCTGGGTCCACCTGAACTTTTCTCAAACTTTGAGTTAACCAATGCGGTTTTTCTTATGGAAATGTTTGTCTTAAACTACGTTTATGAACTATGCATTTACCCTAGACTCTGTCTTCAAGTCTGTTCTTCCTAAGACTAAGAATGAGCCAGTATGTTTTATTCAGGCAAATGTTCTCTTAAGCTTTGTTAAAGAGATTGTATTTGGTTGGAAACCTGCCTTTCTTCAAGATTCACGTCAATCATTTTATGGCCTGGGACAACTCACCTTGTGCCAATGTTATCTCAAAATGCATGTTGTGGGTGAGGGGCCTGGTGCCAGTTTCTGAGATTTGAGCCATGTCCTTTCTCTAATTAGTAGACTGCTGCTGCTGCTAAGTCGCTTCAGTCGTGTCCAACTCTGTGCGACCCCATAGACAGCAGCCCACCAGATTCCCCCATCCCTGGGATTCTCTAGGCAAGAACACTGGAGTGGGTTGCCATTTCCTTCTCCAATGCATGAAAGTGAAAAGTGAAAGTGAAGTTGCTGTCATGTCTGACTCTTAGCGACCCCATGGACTGCAGCCTACCAGGCTCCTCCATCCATGGGATTTTCCAGGCAAGAGTATTGGAGTGGGGTGCCATTGCTTTCTCCAAATTAGTAGACTGCTTGTAGCTATATAACAAACAGCTAAAGACTAGCAGGAGGGCACTCTTTCTGCTCCCTTCTGATGTCTATGTTAGAAGCTTTCTCTATCTCTTTTGCACTTTAATAAAACTTTATTACACAAAAGCTCTGAGTGATCAAGCCTTGTCACTGGCCCAGATTGAATTCTTCTCCTCTGTTGTCCAAGAATCCCAGCATCTTGTACGGCTCAGCAACAATCTTTCAACTTTACCCTGAACTCTGAGTCCACCAGCAGCTCCTCTATATTAATTTTGTTACTTTTCTCCTCAGGGATTCATGAATGGTAAACACAGCTGGACTATCAGCAAATGTCTAATCTGGAAACCATCTCTATCATCCCTCTTGTCAACTTTTTTGAATCCATGTTAATTCTACCTTCAGTTCTTCTATGTGATGTTTAAGTTCAGCCATTTTTTTTTAACTTTCACCAAACCAGCCATACATATCCTGCTGTTTTTGTCACTCTGCCTTTTTTTTCTCTGACATTGTAATTCCTCACATCATAAGGTAGTTTAGTTTTCCTCAAAAATCAGATGAAATGTAGTTTTATATAGCAGATACTTTGTTTCTTTTTTCTAACTTGGGGAGGCTTTTCCTTTTAGAGTATACTTTTTCTGAGTCAAAATTAACATACCAACCCTCAAATTCTGATCAAGGTGTGGACTGCTACCTGTTATTTTCTAACATTCCAACTTTGTGCTAGTTTTCCCCTACTATTCAAAAGTAGAGTTTTCCTATAAAACCTTTCACAAGCTGAGATGGTGGGAAGGAAGGAACAATTACCTTTGGACGCATTTTGCTAATGGATGCACAAAATAAATCAAGATAAAGCACAAATGCTTACAGAAACAGTTTAAAGCCATGGTGGCCTGTAGAGAAGCTGAGGGTAGTTCCCAGGGAAGCCGCTTGGTGGCGCCATTCTTGCTGCTCAGCATGTGCACTGCTTCTCTAAGAAAGTGAAGTCACTCAGTCGTGTCCGACTCTTTCTGACCCCGTGGACTGTAACCTACCAGGCTCCTCCATCCATGGGATTTTCCAGGCAATAATACTGGAGTTGGTTGCCATTTCCTTCTCCAGGAGGTCTTTCTGACCCAGGGATTGAACCCAGGTCTCCTGCATTGTAGGCAGACGCTTTACCCAAGGGCTGGTTGCAAAACAAATGTTGAATAGTATTTTTGCTTCTTCTTTTGTCATAAAAGCAAAAATCCTCTTAAACGTTCTTTCAGTTAGTGAAAAGAAGTATTAATGTAGGTCTTTCATAAAAGCAAAATGGGATAAAGCAAACTTTCAAAAAGCATGGCATGCCTGTATTTGATAAGTCTTTCCTAAACTCATACTGTTATCATTTTTATGATCTGGTGATTTTTCATTTTTTTAAAATATTCTTCCTGTTTTTCCTGGTGCCCCAATACTAACTTAGCTTGCTTTGTTTTCTATCAACACTCAATCCAGGGACTATGTCAATTATAAACAACACATTGCTACATGGCCTGTGGTTTCATGAATCTACAACCTGTGACTTCTTTTAATCATCCTTTTCTGCTAAACACTGTATTTTCATCACTTCATTGTCTCAGATATCTAGCTTGTATAAACACTGAGGAACAATAAAACAGAATCACCATTATCCTGGGTCTTGACAAGTTTTGACATAGATAACATGGTTCAGTGTCCCATTCAAAACTGACAGCTTTTAAGTGTTTATGTCTTCACTGATGCCTACTTTGCATTCATCAAAATTATCATTGCTCTCCCCAACACAGTTGTCTTTTGTTGGTGCTCCCTCTGTCTTCTTCCCATTCACTTCCACAACTGAAGCTGTTTGAGCTAAAGATTTCATTATAATTTCAAGACCCATATATGGCAGCTCTAACATAATTTTGTTATCTTGAGAGCTTGACTCTCTTAAAGAAACTGAAGTCTACTGTACTGACACTAACAATGACTATCTCCCTGAGAAATATTTCATCCATTTCTTTTCTTTCATCTATTATTCATTTACCATCTTCAGCTAAACCACCCAACAGTGCTGCTTTATTACATCCCTACAAAGCATAAACTTGAGTTGTTTCCTTTCTTACATTCTGACTTTCATGTACTTGTACTGTTAGTATTTTCTATGCCTTTTATGGAAGGAATTACCATCAGAATCATGAAATTTTTTAGTATGAAACTCAGTTATGCAAAGTGTTTGCCTGTTTACTACCTTGTTTTTTAGTCACTTAACACTGCAGTAGATAAACTATGAATTGTCTTCAGATATCGACCCTTCAGATGAGTCCCAGGAACCCAGACACAGCCAAACAGTTTGACTCTGTTTCAGAGTTTCTCCATTAACAAATAGTTTAGTCAACTTCAGCAGTGAACCCACTATCCTGCTTTCTCCTTTTGGTAAGAGGGATAAGATTTGTTTTGTATGTTCTGTGATTCAGTGGTACTTAGGTCTTCAGATTGGCATTCCTTCCTGCTTTGGTTCAGTCTGTATTCAT
Organism: Oryx dammah; assembly: GCF_014754425.2. NCBI lineage: Eukaryota > Metazoa > Chordata > Mammalia > Artiodactyla > Bovidae > Oryx > Oryx dammah. Next base: position 137,679,113 of record NW_024070186.1, on the reverse strand, counting down.
ACTCATGGTGATTCAGCCAGCAGCAGAATCCTTCTATGAGGTAAATTCAGTTATCACATCTTAGCTGGTGGGCTGCCATGGTGATTTGATGGCAGGTGAGCTAGTCTCCAGGTTTCTGAAGCATCACTGACCCTTTATTAAAATATTTGATTATTATTTTTTAATTTATTTATTTTTTATTTTACTTTACAATTCTGTATTGGTTTTGCCATACATTGACATGAATCCACCACGGGTGTACATGTGTTCCCAAACCTGAAATTTTAAATTGTCACCATGGTTACAGAAAAGAGAATTGAAAGGTGACAATGGACACCAAGAGATCAGTTAGGAAACTGCCACATCAAAAAAAATAATGGGGCCTTGGGCAGGCCAAATAGGGAAAGGAGTACGTCAAAGCTGTATATTGTCATTCCTGGTTATTTAACTTATATGCACAGTATATCAGAAACACTGGGCTGGATGAATCACAAGCTGGAATCAAGATTGCCAGGAGAAATGTCAATAACCTCAGATATGCAGATGACACCACAATTATGGCAGAAAGTGAAGAAGAACTAAGGAGCCTCTTAATGAAAGTGAAAGTGGAGAGTGAAAAAGTTGGCTTAAAGCTCAACATTCAGAAAATGAAGATCACGGCATCTGGTCCCATCACTTCATGGCAAATAGATGGGGAAACAGTGGAAACAGTGACAGACTTTATTTTGGGCAAAATAACTGCAGATGGTGATTGCAGCCACGAAATTCAAAGATGCTTGCTCTTTGGAAGAAAAGTTATGACCAACCTAGACAGCATATTAAAAAGCAGAGATATTACTTTGCCAAAAGAGTCAAAGCTAGTCAAAGCTTTGTCTAGTCAAAGCTCTGGTATTTACAGTAGTCATGTATGGATGTGAGAGTTGGACTATAAAGAAAGCTGAGTGCCAAAGAACTGCTGCTTTTAAAGTGTGGTTTTGGAGAACTCTTGGGAGTACCTTGGACTGCAAGGAGATCCAACCAGTCAATCCTAAAAGAAATCAGTCCTGAATATTTACTGGAACGACTGATGCTGAAGCTGAAGTACCAATACTTTGGCCACCTGATGCAAAGAACTGACTCATTAGAAAAGACCCTGATGCAGGGAAAGACTTAAGGCAGGAGGAGAAGGGGATGACAGAGGATGAGATGGTTGGATGGCATCACCGACTCAATGGACATGAGTTGAAACTCTAGGAGTTGGTGATGGACAGGGAGGCCTGGCATGCAGCAGTCCGTGGGGTTGTAAAGAGTCAGAAACAACTGAGCAACTAAACTGAACTGAACTGAGAAGGCCATGCTTGAAACAGGAAAGGAGAAATGTGGACAGATTTAAGTAATACTAAGAATGTAAAACAATGGATGGATGAATGGAATATGGGGCACAAGGAATAAAGAACGTCAAGAGTGAATCCTGGGGTTCTGACTTACATTATAGGATAGAGAGTGCTATTCACTGAGAGAGAGTATTGGGGAAAGACTAGGTTTTACAAGTTGGGAATGAGCAATAAAGTATAAGGTCATGAGTTTGAATGTTTGAGTAATTGGAGGGAAGTTTAGAGGATACAAATGAAAAAGCTGACATCTGAATAAAGGTTCTGGAGATGATTTGAGATGACCAGATACGTCAATCTGCTCGTGTTTTCATAACAAAATATCACAAGAACAGATTTGGAGAATTTAAATAATAGACATTTATTTTATCAGTGTTATGGGTGCTAGAAATCCATGATCAAGGTTCCTGCAAATTTATTTTCTGGTGAGAGCATTCTTCATGGCTTGTAAATGGCCTCCATCTTGAATGCATGCATCAGTTGCTCAATTGTGTTTGACTCTTTGTGACCCCACAGACTGTAAATGCCAGGCTCCGTCCTTGGGATTTTTCAGGCAAGAAACGGGAATGGGTTGCCATTTTCCTTCTCCAGGGGTCTTCCCCACGCAGGGATCAAACCCATGTCTCCTGTGTCTTATGCACTGCAGGTAGATTCTTTACCTGCTGAGCCATCAGGGAAGCCCCTGGTTTCCATCTTACTGTGTGCTTATGGAACTTCTCTTCTGTACATAGGGAGATAGAAAAACAGAGAGAAAGACAAAGAGAGTTCTTTGGTGTCTTTTCTTATAAGAACACTATGAGATCCTATCTGGATCTCACTTAACCTTAATTATTTCCTTAAAGGCCCCATCTCCAAATATGGCCACACTCGAGGTTAGAATTTCAACTGAAGTAATGCAATTACTCTACAAAGCAATCTCTTACTGTCTGCACAATTCCTTACCTGCTCTTTATATGTGTCACTCTACTTTAAAATGAAGTCAAGGAAAATTTGTGCAAAATAAATATTGAAAAAGAGATGTGCTTAGTCACTCAGTTGTGTCCAACTCTTTGTAACCCCATGGACTATAGCCCACCAAGCTCTTCTGTCCATGGGGATTCTCCAGGCAAAGAATACTGGAGTGAGTTGCCATGCCTTCCTCCAGGGGATCTTCCCCACCCAAGGGTTGAACCCAGGTCTCCTGCACTGCAGGCAGATTCTTTATGCCTGCAATGTGGGAGACCCTGGTTTGATTCCTGGGTCAGGAAGATCCCCTGGAGAAGGGATAGGTTACCCACTCCTGTATTCTTGGGCTTCTCTGGTGGCTCAGCTGGTAAAGAATCCACCTGCAATGAGGAGACCTGGGGTTCAATCACTGGGTTGGGAAGATCCACTGGAGAAGGGAACAGCTACCCACTCCAGTTTTCTTTCCCCCATAATATTAACCTAACAAAAAAATAGATAGATGTAGGCAAAGAAATTTTCTATTTTTCTCCAGAAATATGCTGCTATTGACTTTCCTTTGTAAGACTGCTTGAAGGTCCTAATATAGTCAATGACCACATGGAAGTTCAGCTTGGAAATAGTAATCTCATTTGCAGTGAAGTAAAAGTCACTCAGTCGTGTCTGACTCTGCAACCCCATGAACTATATAGTCCATGGAATTCTCCAGGTCAGAATACTGGAGTGGATAGTCTTTTTGCAGTGAAGCCACTGCAAAATTGTGGTCCTTCCAGCCATCACAAATTAATCAGTGTCAGTTCAGGTCAGCATTTTAATGAAAACCAAACAAAACTATTTTGGCTACTCGTGGCAGTGGCAATTCTACAGGCAACACAATGTCTTCTGAAATCTATGCAGAACTGTACCGTCAGCATTTCAATAAACAGTACTTAGGTTAGCATTGCCAATATTGATGATGTAAAGATTCTACACTTGTTTGGCAAAAGAAAAAATATCTCCCCTTTGATATTTGCCAAATTTTTTATCATATTATTACATCTTTCCTCTTCCACTATATTTAGCTGTTTATCATAGCCCTCATTCCATTTCCTGAACTTTTGGGCAGAACTGTTCTGATGTAACTTATACAGTTAACTCCTTCAAGGGGAGCCTCCTTTTGCATTCACCATCTATAGACTGTGTCACTTCTGTGTCATTATATATAATCCATAAAGAGCTTGGGCTTGAAAACTGCTATATCAACCGTGAAAATGAATACTTACCTTGAATTGATTGTAGTGTAACTAGTGAAAAGTTTAATATACTCTGCAATATTTTTATGTTTCCTCAATATATGAAAATCTGCTTAGAATTGGGCTAAAGAAAAAATAAGTATTATTTGTGAGGGTCTAAAACCCTGATTCCCTTTAGCTTAAATTTGTCTACCAGAGCAGTTAGGCTGAAAATTATGCTAACAAAATCAAAAGCAACAAATATAATTTACATGTTTCAAGGACCATCTCTCAAAATACTGACCAGAGATGTTTCCTTCATTCTGGACAATAGTGGCAAAATGTCTAATATGAGAGACAACTATAGCTAGGCTAAATGGGAAAGATGAATCAATGCTAGTCAGAAGATGTCAATATTTTTGCATGGAAGCACACAGAATAATCTCTTTTAAACCTGGTGCACCCTTCCTAGCAAGTCTTTTTTTTCCCACTTGGTAAATTGAGGTTCTTAATATATATGGTAAAGATCTCTAACAAAAACTCAGATCCAGTTAGCATTTCTAACAAAGTACAAACATAGCTTTTATAAAGAAACTGTCCAAGTATTTTATATACTGAAAGAGAGACCAGCCTATAAAATGCAATATTGTGTGTTAAAAAGCACTAACCTAGCAATCAGAATCCTTGGATTCAAGACTTAGTGTTTCTACTAAACAGTTGTGGACTGGGCACATTTCACCTATATGGAGCTTAGTTTTCTTATCTATAAAATGAAGAAAGTGGAAAAATTCTTTAAGGGATTTTCTAGAACACCCAATAAAATGAATCATGAGTACTGCAGAAAGTATAGAACTAAAGAGCCTTTTGATGAAAGTGAAAGAGGAGAGTAAAAAAGTTGACTTAAAACTCAACATTCAGAAAACTAAGATCATGGCATCTGTCCCATCATTTCAAGGCAAATAGATGGGGAAACAGTGGAAACAGTGGCAGACTTTATTTTGGGGGGCTCCAAAATCACTGAAGATGGTGACTGCAGCCATGAAACTTAACAATGCTTGCTCCTTGGAAGAAAATTTATGACCAACCTAGACAGCTTACTAAAAAGCAGAGACATTACTTTGCCAACAAAGGTCCATCTAGTCAAAGGTATGATTTTTCCAGTAGTCATGTATGGATGTGAGAGTTGGACTATAAAGAAAGCAATTCTTGCCAAAGAATTGATGCTTTTGAACTGTGGCATTGGAGAAGGCTCTTGAGAGTCCCTTCAACTGCAAGAAGATCCAACCAGTCCATCCTAAAGGAGATCAGTCCTGAATATTCATTAGCTGAAACTCCAATACTTTGGCCATGGAAAAGACCCTGATGCTGGGAAAGATTGAAGGCAGAAGGAGAAGGGGACGACAAAGGATGAGATGGTTGGATGGCATCACCAGCTCAATGGACATGAGTTTGAGTAGGTTCTGGGTGTTGGTGATGGACAGGGAAGCCTGGCATGTTGCAGTCCATGGGGTTGCAAAGAATCAGGCATGGCTGAGCAACTGAACTGATTAGAAAAAAATAACTTAAATGCATGCCCTACTGATGATCTCTATCCTTATATAGGTAAATGAAGATTAGCCTTTGGTACACACAAATACCAAGATTTCTGCTGATCTACTTAGCAATGAACTACTGGTAAAGCTCACTTTATTCCTGAGAGTAATTTAAACACTCAAAAGACTCTTTACTGCCAATCAAACTTCTAGAGAAGCTGAGAATGACAGAACAGCTAAAGTGTTTTTTTCTACCTTTAGAATCATATTCAACTCTTGATCATATCTGTATCAAAAAGTGTTGAAAGTGTTAGTTGCTCAGTCGTGTCCAACTCTTTGTGATTCCATGGACTGGGGCCTGCCAAGCTCCTCTGTCCATGGGATTCTCCAGGCAAGAATATTGGAGTGGGTTGTCACTTCCCTCTCTAGGGAATTTTCCTGACTTAGGGATCAAGCCTGGGTCTCCTGCATTGCGGGCAGATTCTTCACTATCTGAGCCCCCAGGAGAGCCCCATCTATTTAAGACGCTCTGTAGTTTATGTTTAGACTCTCAAGTACACATTTCATGCACATTAGATTCTAGTTTATTTTCCTGACCACTGATTTTCATTATAAGTTATTTTCAAAATTAAGAAACATTTGAAAATAACAAAAAGGCTTTTCTTAACTTATTGAAACAGGAGATTCTTTTAGGCCCCAATAGTTATGGTTATGGCAAATGATTTATTTTCTTCATCAACAGCAAACTGTTTATCATTCTATCTTTCTGCTTAGACCATTAAATATTTAAGAAACTGTTAACAGGGAGTGTTTACTAAATCACTAAACCTCACTACATCACTAAAGCAAGAGCAGCCAAACATTTCTTAAAATCTCTGCCAGATTCATAATTTGCAAAGTCATGCTAAAAGCATTTTGGTTGGCAATTTCATTAAAGTTCTAAAATACTCTGCTATTGCACTTCTTAAATCTAGTATGACAGCTTTTAGTTTCAAATAATTTGACATTACCCCTCCAAGACATCTTCAATAATAGCACCAACGAATTAGATAGGAACACAAAGATGAAACCTTCTGACAGAGTCTGGAATCTATGTCATCTATAAATGTCCAATACCTAGTCTATTGTATAGGAGAAAAAGAGCTGTACCTAAGCCCTTAGTCAAATCTTAAGCTGAAAGCAGTTAAGCTCACAGATATCATTTTAATTCTGAGTCTTTCAGTTCAATTCAGTCATTCAGTCGTGTCGGACTCTTTGCGACCCCATGAATAGCAGCACGCCAGGCCTCCCTGTCCATCACCAACTCCAGGAGTTCACTCAGACTCACGTCCATCGAGTCAGTGATGCCATCCAGCCATCTCATCCTCTGTTGTCCTCTTCTCCTCCTGCCCCCAATCCCTCCCAGCATCAGAGTCTTTTCCAATGAGTCAACTCTTCGCATGAGGTGGCCAAAGTACTGGAGTTTCAGCTTTAGCATCATTCCTTCCAAAGAAATCCCAGGGCTGATCTCCTTCAGAATGGACTGGTTGGATCTCCTTGCAGTCCAAGGGACTCTCAAGTGTCTTCTCCAACACCACAGTTCAAAAGCATCAATTCTTCAGTGCTCAGCCTTCTTCACAGTCCAACTCTCACATCCATACATGACCACAGGAAAAACCATAGCCTTGACTAGATGGATCTTTGTTGGCAAAGAAATGTCTCTGCTTTTGAATATGCTATCTAGGTTGGTCATAACTTTTCTTCCAAGGAGTAAGCATCTTTTAACTTCATGGCTGCAGTCACCATCTGCAGTGATTTTGGAGGCCAAAAAAATAAAGTCTGACACTGTTTCCACTGTTGCCCCATCTATTTCCCATGAAATGATGGGACCGAATGCCATGATCTTCGTTTTAGTTATCATCAATAAACGGATATTTTTTTCCTCCACCTTCACCTACTTTTTTTCTGCTTTCATAACATGTCTGTATTTGATCATCTCTATGACACTTCCAGGATAACATAATAAGCACCTGAAACTCCAGGTCTCCGGAAAAAATGGAGGTAATAGGAAAGCAAAGCTGGACTTGTCTTCTCCTCTTCATCTTGCCCATCTCTCCTGCCCTCCTGAGCCCACTCTTGATACTTTCCTTCATTCCATGATGTATCTCTGCCTTCTGGCTTCACCAAAGTCCTTTAGATCTTCAGCTCTTCCAAGTGATTTGAGGTCTAAAGCTGAAGTATTGGCTGCAGTCACCATATCAAATTGTGGCAGATATATTCAGTCTGAAATGTCAGTGTTTTGTGGTTAATTTAATATTCATTCAAAATTCAAGGTTGAAATTCAGAATATATATGTATTTAAAATTATTCTTTACAAAAATATAATGTTTTATTAAATAGGGAAGAAATGAACAAATCTAAACTCACAGATCAAGGCTATGGTTTTTCCAGTGGTCATGCATGGATGTGAGAGTTGGACCATAAAGAAAGCTGAGTGCAGAAGAATCGATGCTTTTGAATTGTGGTGTTGGAGAAGACTCTTGAGAGTCCCCTGGACTGCAAGGAGATCCAACCTGTGCATCCTAAAGGAGATCAGTCCTGGGTGTTCATTGGAAGGACTGATGTTGAAGCTGAAACTCCAATACTTTGGCCACCTAATGTGAAGAGTTGACTCACTGAAAAAGACCCTGATGCTGGGAAAGACTGAGGGCAGGAGAAGGGGATGACAGATGATGAGATGGTTGGATGGCATCAATAACTCAATGGACACGGGTTTGGATGGACTCCGGGAGTTGGAGTTGGGTGATGGACAGGGAGGCCTGGCGTGCTGTGGTTCATGGGGTCACAAAGAGTTGGACAAGACTGAGGGAATAAGCTGAACTGAACTGAAACAGATCTCAACACCTCTTCTCAAGCTCACTCCCTATATAAATCTCTAGCCCTCCTACTCCAACTCTTCCCCTCCCACATACACATACACACTCCTTCACAGCAAATGGCGCTGTCATCTATAAAAATAGAGGCAAACTGAAAGTTGAGAATTAAGGGTTTTTTTAATATAAATTTATTTATTTTAATCAGAGGCTAATTACTTTACAATATTGTATTGATTTTGCCATACATCAACATGAATCTGCCACGGGTATACACATGTTCCCCATCCTGAAGCCCCCTCCCACCTCCCTCCCCATACCATCCCTCTGGGTCATCCCAGTGTACCAGCCCCTGTATTCTGCATCAAACCTGGACTGGCGATTCGTTTCATATATGATATGTGATATTATGTTTCAATGCCATTCTCACAAATCATCCCACCCTCTTACTCTCCCACAGAGTCCAAAAGACTGTTCTATACATCTGTGTCTCTTTTGCTGTCTTGCATACAGGGTTATTGTCCAGTTCAGTTCAGTTCAGTCACCCAGTAGTGTCCGACTCTTCGTGACTCCATGAATCACAGCAAGCCAAGCCTCCCTGTCCATCACCAACTCCAGGAGTTCACTCAAACTCATACCCATCGAGTTGGTGATGCCATCCAGCCATCTCATCCTCTGTCGTCCCCTTCTCCTCCTGCCCCCAATCCCTCCCAGCATCAGAGTCTTTTCCAATGAGTCAACTCATTGCATGAGGTGGCCAAAGTATTGGAGTTTCAGCTTTAGCATCATTCCTTCCAAAGAACACCCAGGGATGATCTTCTTTGGAATGGACTGGTTGGATCTCTTTGTAGTCCAAGGGTGTCTCAAAATTCTCCAACACCACAGTTCAAAAGCATCAATTCTTCAGCGCTCAGCCTTCTTCACAGTCCAACTCTCACATCCATACATGACTTCTGGAAAAACCATAGCCTTGACTAGATGGACCTTAGTCGGCAAAGTAATGTCTCTGCTTTTGAATATGCTATCTAGGTTGGTCATAACTTTTCTTCCAAGGAGTAAGCATCTTTTAATTTCATGGCTGCAGAGTTATCATTACCATCCTTCTAAATTCTATATATATGCGTTAGTATACTGTATTGCTGTTTTTCTTTCTGACTTACTTCACTCTGTATAATAGGCTCCAGTTTCATCCACCTCATTAGAACTGATTCAAATGTATTCTTTTTAATGGCTGAGTAATACTCCACTGTGTATATGTACCACAGCTTTCTTATCCATTCATCTGCTGATGAACATCTAGGTTGCTTCCATGTCCTGGCTATTAAAAACAGTGCTGCGATGAACATTGGGGTACACGTGTCTCTTTCAATTCTGGTTTCCTTGGTGTGTATGCCCAGGTTTTATTCAGTGGGAATGTAGGTGACCTCAAGAGAGCTGACTCTGAGGAGGCAGGGAAGGAGCCAGGCTATATACAAGTCTGCAACAAGGGGCAGGTAATCTGAATATTAAAAGCTAAATGTTTTGATTTGCATTTCTCTAATAATGAGTGGTGTTGAGCATCTTTTCATGTGTTTGTTAGCCATCCATATGTCTTCTTTGGAGAAATGTCTATTTAGTTCTTTGGCCCATTTTTTGATTGGGTCGTTTATTTTTCTGGAATTGAGCTGCAGGAGTTGCTTAAATATTTTTGAGATTAGTTGTTTGTCAGTTGCTTCATTTGCTATTATTTTCTCCCATTCAGAAGGCTGTCTTTTCACTTTGCTTATATTTTCCTTTGTTGTGCAGAAGAGAAGGGAACCCTCCTACACTATTGGTGGGAATGCAAACTAGTACAGCCACTATGGAGAACAGTGTCGAGATTCCTTAAAAAATTGCAAATAGAACTGCCTTATGACCCAGCAATCCCACTGCTGGGCATACACACTGAGGAAACCAGAATTGAAAGAGACATATGTACCCCAATGTTCATCACAGCACTGTTTATAATAGCCAGGACATGGAAACAACCTAGATGTCCATCAGCAGATGAATGGATAAGAAAGCTGTGGTACATATACACAATGGAGTATTACTCAGCCATTAAAAAGAATACATTTGAATCAGTTCTGATAAGATGGATGAAACTGGAGCCGATTATACAGAGTGAAGTAAGCCAGAAAGAAAAACACCAATACAGTATACTAACACATATATATGGAATTTAGAAAGATGGCAATGATGACCCTGTATGCAGGACAGCAAAAAAGACACAGATGTGTATAGCAGACTTTTGGACTCAGAGGGAGAGGGAGAGGGTGAGATGATTTGGGAGAATGGCATTGAAACATGTATAATATCATGTAAGAATCGAATCGCCAGTCTATGTCCGATGCAGGATACGGCATGCTTGGGGCTGGTACACTGGGATGACCCAGAGAGATGTTGTGGGGAAGGGGGTGGGAGGGGGGTTCATGTTTGGGAACGCATGTACACCCGTGGTGGATTCATATCAATGTATGGCAAAACCAATACAGAATTGTAAAGTAAAATAAAAAATAAATAAATAAATAAATAATAGATACATAATAAATAAAATAAAAGCTAACTGTTAATTAAGAGAAAATTAAATATCTCAAGTGAAGAGATTTAGCAATCAACTGAGTGACTTCCTTTCACTTTTCACTTTCATGCACTGGAGAAGGAAATAGCAACCCACTCCAGTGTTCTTGCCTGGAGAATCCTAGGGACAGGGGAGCCTGGTGGGCTGCCATCTATGGGGTCACACAGATTCGGACATGACTGAAGTGACTTAGCAGCAGCAGGTATGAAAAGGTACAATTGTCCGGGCTTGCTGAAATCATTTCTTTCAAATGCATCTAGCTATCTGGGGCCAATCCTGCTTTCTTATTCACATATTAACTCCGTTTACTGTATGAGAGGCAAATGTGGCAGATGGCCGCCTCCCACATCCCCCAGCTCCTCAGTGCTTACTCAGGAAGAAGTAGCTGATGGCTTCCAAATACCCAGCTTTGTTTTCACCTGGGCTCAGAAATTTGCATTTGGAAAAGGCTTGTTTGCAGGTAGAGTGTAGAGCAGAAAATATTTCATTTCACAGCGCTAATATCTACTTAGCTGCTCAAACATGGAAGTCATTCTTGGTTCTACTTACTCTAGCATCCAACTTTCCTGCAAAGCTTGTCATTTCTACCCTTCAAATATATTGGGGATTAACCTGCTTTACACGTCTTCATTGCTACTAGGTTTATCCAGTCCACCATCACCACTGCCCATAACAACTCACTGCCTTTACATGCGTTCCCTGCACCTACTCTGTTCCTTCCACTTCACAACAGCCAGGTTAGGTTTTTAAAGCAGAAATAGTTTCTTACTTAAACATGTTTAAATGTTACATACTGTGATTCAGATAAAACCCAGACTCCTTGTCAAGGCCTCCAGGATCATATGAATCCAAATACTTTTGATGTGCCTCCATCCAGTTTCATTTCACAAATTCATTATTCTTAGACTACCTTGACTTCATTTCAGTTTGGGGTTTTTGTTATTTGTTGGCTTTTTTGTCTTTTTTCCCCTTAAAGTTGTATTTGTTTTTTTTTTTTTTTTTTTTTTTGTGTGTGTGTGTGTGTGTTTTAACACAACCTCTCACACCTCAAAGGAAATGCCCCTCCATGGATGCTTTTCTTAAAGATCTCACCTATGCAGGTTTCCGACACTTCCTCTCTCACCCCATCCATTCATTGATTTTTATCACATGCGGTTTCATTACCTTCAAATAATTTATCATCTTATCTATAAATATGTAGCTATTTGGTTGAATTTCCCTTCATTAAGCTGTTAGTTCAATGAAAGCAACTTGATCAACTCTATGACACTCCTGGGATAATGTAATAAGCATCTGAAACTCCAGGTCTCTATTGTAGCCCTTCATCTCTATTGTATCACCTGTGTATCTCTATTGTATCCCCTGTATATTTCTCAGTGCTGATTCCTAGGAAGGGTTCAACAAATATGGTTAGGTGTGTGAATTACATTGGTGTTATGGGCTAAACTGTGTCTCCCCCAAATTCATATGCTGAAGTCCTAATTCCTAGTACCTCAGAATGTTAGGAGACAAGGTCTCTAAGAAGGCAATCAAGTCAAAATAAGGCCATTAGGGTGGATACTAATCCAATCTGACTGGTGTTCTTAGAAGAGGAAATTTGAACACAAAAAAGAGAAACTAGAGATGTATGCACACAGAGAAAGGCCCATATGAGGATACAGCAAGAAGGTGGCCATCTGCAAGCCAGAGTGAGACCTCAGAAGAAATCAGATGATCTAATACCTAATGATGATCTAATACCTAATGATGATCTAATATTGGACTTCTAGCCTCCAGAACTGTAAGATAATTAATTTCCATTGTTTAAGCCATCCGGTCTGTGATATTTTGTTATAGCAACCCTAGCAAACTATGTAAGTGGAAATTAAAATGAAAAGATAAAGCTAAATCACATTATATGAAAACAGTCATATTTTATTTGAATTTAAAATTATAATAGAATGTAGTGTGAATTGCAATTCTGTTCATTATCTAGTCAATCTGGTGAATAAAAACAGATAAATTCTATAATTTCACACTTGGATTTGGCAAGCTTAAAATTTTCCAAAAGAATTTATCAAACATTACTTTTTATCTGCATAAATGACAACTTTCACTAATATTATGTTTCTAGAAGATGCTTACTTCTTGGAAGGAAAGCTATGCCAAACCTAGACAATGTATTAGAAAGCACAAACATAAGGTCCATAGAGTCAAAGCTATGGTCTTTCCAGTAGTCATGAATGGATGTGAGAATTGGACCATAAAGAAGGCTGAGCACTGAAGAATTGAAGCTTTCAAATTGTGGTGCTGGAGAAGACTCTTGAGAGTCTCTTGGACAACAGGGTGATCAAACCAGTCAACCCTAAAGGAAATCAACCCTGAATACTCATTGGAAGGACTGATGCTGTTGAAGCTTCAATAATTTGGGCATCTGATGCCAAGAGCCAACTCACTGGAAAAGACGCTGATGCTGGCAAAGACTGAAGGCGAAAGGAGAAGAAGGTGGCAGAGGATGAGATGGTTGGATAGCATCACCGATTCAATGGACTTGAACTTGGGCAAACTCCAGGAGATAGTGAGGGACCAGGAGACGTGGCATGCTGTAGTCCGTGGGTCTCAAAGAGTCAGACATGACTTAGTAACTGACCAATGACAAGAACATATTTAGGTCAGCTGTATCTGTTCAACTGTTGATAAGATTATTCAAGAGTATCACCATCAGTCATTACTAAAGCTAAAATTTACAGTCTGCTCCATTGACATTGCATAGACTATGCAAGAGCAGTGTAGTCATAAAAATTCTTCCCAAACAGAAAATAGTAATTTTATATAGTTCTATAACTGTGTTCATCTCAACTTTCAAATCTGAAATGAATTAATAATAATCAAATATTCTTTGAGCTCATCTGAAAATCATTATAAGCCAGTTCTTTTTTTTTCAAACTTTTGAAGTCCTGAACATTGGAACAAATCTAGTATGTCTCTACAGATCTAAAACTGTGTGTAGAGAGGGGACTTCCCTGGTGGTCTGATGGTTACGAATCCACCATCCAAGGCAGGGTACTTGGATTCGATCCCTGCTTGGGGAACTAAGATCCCACATGCCTGGGGCCCATGCTCTGCAACTAGAGAAGCCACCACTAGAGAAAGCCACATGTCACAGCAAAGACCCAGCATGGCCAAAAATTAAAAAACAAGCAACCATAAACTGCACATTGCCTTTCTGCCCTCAACCTCACTACTTTAAAGATGGATGTCAAAATGGATGTCAAGATGGATGTAAATACAAAATGAATACAAAAAAAATTTTTTCAGTCTACAGTATCATCAATATGTCTGTATAGTTCAGTTCAGTTCAGTCGCTCAGTCGTGTCCAACTCTTTGCGACCTCATGAACCACAGCACACCAGGCCTCCCTGTCCATCACCAACTCCCAGAGTTCACCCAAACCCATGTGCTTTGAGTCGGTGATGCCATCCAACCATCTCATCCTCTGTTATCCCCTTCTCCTCCTGCCCTCTATCCCTCCCAGCATCAGAGTCTTTTCAAATAAGTCAGCTCTTCGCATCAGGTAGCCAAAGTATTGGAGTTTCAGCTTCAACATCAGTCCTTCCAATGAACACCCAGGACTGATCTCCTTTAGGATGGACTGGTTGGATCTCCTTGCAGTCCAAGGGACTCTCAAGAGTCTTCTCCAACACCACAGTTCAAAAGCATCAATTCTTCAGCACTCAGCTTTCTTCACAGTCCAACTCTCACAACTATACATGATCACTGGAAAAACCATAGCCTTGACTAAACAGACCTTTGTGGGCAAAGTAATATTTCTGCTTTTTAATATGTTATGTAGGTTGGTCATAACTTTCCTTCCAAAGAGTAAGCATCTTTTAATTTCATGGCTGCAATCACCATCTGCAGTGATTTTGGAGCTCCATCTATTTCCCATGAAGTGATGGGACCGGATACCATGATCTTCGTTTTCTGAATGTTGAGCTTTAAGCCAACTTTTTCACTCTCCACTTTCACTTTCATCAAGAGGCTTTTAAGTTCCTCTTCACTTTCTGCCATAAGGGTGGTGTCATCTGCATATCTGAGGTTATTGATATTTCTCCCGGCAATCTTGATTCCAGCTCGTGTTTCTTCCAGCCCAGTGTTTCTCATGATGTACTCTGCATATAAGTTAAATAAGCAGGGTGACAATATACAGCCTTGATGTACTCCTTTTCCTATTTGAAACCAGTCTGTTGTTCCATGTCCAGTTCTAACTGTTGCTTCCTGATCTGCATACAGATTTCTCGCTGAAGAATTGATGCTTTTTAACTGTGGTGTTGGAGAAGACTCTTGAGAGTCCCTTGGACTGCAAGGACACCCAACCAGTCCATTCTGAAGGAGATCAGCCCTGGGATTTCTTTGGAAGGAATGATGCTAAAGCTGAAACTCCAGTACTTTGGCCACCTCATGCAAGGAGTTGACATTGGAAAAGACTCTGATGCTGGGAGGGATTGGGGGCAGGAAGAGAAGGGGACGGATGGCATCCAGAAGAGATGGCTGGATGGCATCACTGACTCGATGGACGTGAGTCTGAGTGAACTCCAAGAGTTGGTGATGGACACGGAGGCCTGGCATGCTGCGATTCATGGGGTCGCAAAGAGTCGTACATGACTGAGCGACTGAACTGAACTGAACTGAACTGATGGGACCACATGCCATGATCTTAGTTTTCTGAATGTTGAGCATTAAGCCAACTTTTTCACTCTCCTCTTTCACTTTCATCAAGAGGCTCTTTAGTTCTTCTTCACTTTCTGCCATAAGGGCAGTGTCATCTGCGTATCTGAGGTTATTGATATTTCTCCTGATGCCTATAATTACTCATTTGAAAGCATTATTCTATCACTTTGCATGTCATTCATTTTGTAGTTCAATTATAAAGAGTTTGTCATAGATTTAATATGCCTATATGGAAATCTTGCCATTTTTTGCACATAGTTTAATGGGTATCAGAATTTTTGTTTCTCTTTTTCATTTGGCATTACATTTTTCAGCTCTTGTTATCAACCACTCTTAAGTATAGGATTTTTCTAAATTCATGAATATGAAGATAATATATCAAGCAAGATACAGCTACAAAAGGTCATAGATCTTCATCTTTATACCTACTGCCACTGTCTCTCTCTCTCTCTTTCTCTCCTCTACCCAAATTACCTCATCAGGAATTATGTCACTTTACAAAGGAAAAAGATTTTGAAATTTACAGAATCCCATATTATTTTAACAAAAATTTCAGAATTGCATAAATGACAAGAAACATATTCAAGTTCATCCATAATTTCCACTTCTCCTATTTGGAATTTCAGGAAAAAAATTTAAACTCCATTATCATTATCAGAATCAATTTCTCCTTTTTCCCCCCAGAAAACAGAGCTTTTAAGTTTGGCCTCTTTCACCTGATTACTCAGGTAGCCATGTCAACTCCTTCTTCCATAAACAGCTTCATACAACTAAATGCAGCTAACCCCTGGACTCCTCACAAGCATAGAACATAGTAGCCATTCATCAATGGGTTAGAGGAAAAAGTGTGATGTTTTCCTACAAACTGTGGAGACACAGCACAACCAATACAATGAAAGAGCTGGTGGCTACTTTTCCAAGAGTGGAGGTTAGAGTTATAGAGTCCATGTCACATCTTTTTTTTAAAATGGCCTTCTGTCCTCTGTACTCAATTGTGTTGCCTCATACATTTTTGCCATCCTCACCTCCACCAAATCACTTTAAGTCAAACCTGGTGGCACAATGTCTAAGTTGGTAGCTTTTCTCCAAGATTCTTTCCATTTCAGTTTCCTTTGCAAGGAGATCAGGTACCCATACTCTTAGCAGACATAATAACTCAGCTTAATTCTAGTCAAAATGAGACCAGAAAGGTCACTATATGTGGCATTCTAGCTTTCCCCGGTTTTGATGATTTTATATTTACTGCAGTGTGAATGCAGGGAGGGCCAGTGGTGTATTCCTCCCTACTATCACTGCTCTCTCCTGCCCAAGCAAAAATAACTCAAGCAATCTAAAGTAATGGTGTCTGTGCATGCTAAGTCACTCCAGTCATGTCCTACTCTTTTCAACCCTATGAACTGTAGTCTCCCAGGCTCCTCTGTCCAAGGGATTCTCCAGGAAGAATACTGGAGTAGGTTGTCATGCCCTCTCTCCTCCAGAGAATCTTCCCAACCCAGGGATTGAACCCCTGTCTCTCATGTGACCTGCATTGGCAGGCAGGTTCTTTACCACTGAGCCACCTGGGAAGCCCCAAAGTAAAAGTATTAGCATATGAATTTAGAAACCATAGAAAGGAGCATAACATATTTTAATAATAGAAAATATTCTATTTTAATGTAAAAGCCCACACTCAAATTTTGAGTGGCAAAGAGGACACCATATTCATAGCTGTGGCCTCCACACCTGGTACTTTCATTTTACATTAAATAATCTCTCTCACAATTATCACTGCCAGGCCTCCTATATATCAACTATCACTGTGGCATCAAAGCAGTGTAGTTAATCTAATTAGGCAATATTCAATTACCTCTGTTAGGGAAGAAAGATACACTTTCTCTTTCTGCCAGAGTCATTATTGATTAAATGGAGTAGGGTTAGAAAGAGCATCGAGAAGCCCAGATTTTTAGGCTTCTTGAGCCAAGATTAAAGTAGAGTTTGGGCTAAAAGTTGATTCTTGCATTTCCTCTAGTTGGTGGATTAAGCACTTAAGCAAATCATGAAGTTCAGAGAATTGCTTACATTGGAGTTGGGGGGAATCACTTTCCATGCTGAAGTGCAAGTTACCCTAAACTTACAAAGATACTCTCTGAGCTGTAGATTGGTGTAGAAAGATGAAATTTGGAGACATGAAAAATAGCTCAGCTCTTGGAACCTTGCCCTTAAAGAACAGAAGTCCACTTAACAATAAATGAAGGCAAGAATTAATCACTGCAGTGATTAATTATGATAGCAATTATGATATCAGTGATAGCAATTATGGAGTGATGTCCCCAAGAGACATCATCTTGTGAGAACTAAACTAAGAAAATCAAGACATCATGAATAAAGGACACATTCATTTATTCCAAGGAGTGGTGGCTGCGCGGGCACAGGAGGGCCGAGAGGAGGTACTCCAAGTTCAAGGTCAGGAGGGGCGGCTGTGAGGAGATACCCCTCATCCAAGGTAAGGAGCAGCAGCTGCATTTTGCTGGAGCAGCTGTGAAGAGATACCCTACGTCCAAGGTAAGAGAAACCCAAGTAAGACGGTAGGTGTTGAGAGAGGGCATCAGAGGGCAGACACAAACCATAATCACAGAAAACTAGTCAATCTAATCACACAGACCACAGCCTTGTCTAACTCAAAAAACTAAGCTATGCCATGTGGGGCCACCCAATATGGGCGGGTCATGGTGGAGAGGTCTGACAGAATGTGGTCCACTGGAGAAGGGAATGGCAAACCACTTCAGTATTCTTGCCTTGAGAACCCCATGAACAGTATGAAAAGGCAAAATGATAGGATACTGAAAGAGGAACTCTCCAAGTTGGTAGGTGCCCAATATGCTACTGGAGAACAGTGGAGAAATAACTCCAGAAAGAATGAAGGGATGGAGCCAAAGCAAAAACAATATGCAGTTGTGGATGTGACTGGTGATAGAAGCAAGGTCTGATGTTGTAAAGAGCAATATTGCATAGGAACCTGGAATGTCAGGTCCATGAATCAAGGCAAATTGCAAGTGGTCAAACAGGAGATGGCAAGAGTGAACGTCGACATCCTAGGAATCAGCGAACTAAAATGGACTAGAATGGGTGAATTTAACTCAGATCACCATTATATCTACTAGTGTGGGCAGGAACCCCTTAGAAGAAATGGAGTAGCCATCATGGTCAACAGAAGAGTCTGAAATGGAGTACCTGGATGCAATCTCAAAAATGACAGAATGATCTCTGTTCGTTTCCAAGGCAAACCATTCAATATCACAGTAATCCAAGTCTATGCCCCAACCAGTAACACTGAAGAAGCTGAAGTTGAACAGTTTTATGAAGATCTACAAGACTTTTTAGAACACCCAAAAAAGATGTCCTTTTCATTATAGGGAACTGGAATGCAAAAGTAGGAAGTCAAGAAACACTGAACTGAAATGAACTCATTTTTGAGCAATATACAGGTAAAATTAATCAGACTTTTAGAATACACTGTCTCAACAAAGGCTGCCTAAATAATATTCGCATTTGGATTTTTAAGCCTTGTGTGCATGCCTAGTCGCTCAGTAGTATCTGACTCTTTGTGAGCCTATGGACTGTAGCCTGGCAGACTCCTGTCCATGGGATTCTCCAGGCAAGAATGGTGGAGTGGGTTGCTATGCCTGCCTCCAGGGGATCTTCCCAATTCAGAGATCGAATTAGCATCTCTTTCAGGCAGGTACTAGGGCCACCTAGAGAGCCTTTTTAAGCCTTAGTCACGCCCCAAGGGAACTCCTGATTGCTAACCTCAATAGTAGGTACATTTTCCTCTACTAATGATTTACATTTCAGTAAACAATTTTACCAGGGCTTCTCAAGAGGTGCTCACCTGCCAAGGTAGGAGATGTAAGAGACGCAGGTTCAATCCCTAGGTCAGAAAGGTCCCCTGGAGGAGGGCACATCAACCCACTCCAGTATTCTTCCCTGGAGAATCCCATGGACAGAGGAGCCTGGCTTCCTCAGAAGGCTCTAAGAGAGAAGTTTTCCTTGCCTCCTTCTAGCTCTGGTGACTCCAAGCAGTCCTCGGCTTTTGGCAGTTTAACTCCAACATCTGCCTCCAGCCTTCTTCTCTGTCTCTGTCTTCTCCTCTTCTGTTTGCTGTATGCACACTTTATATTGCATTCAGAGCACACATTTAATCCAAAGTAATCTCGTCTCATGATCTTTTAACTTATTTACATGTGCAAAGACTCTTTTTCTAAATAAGGTCGTATTCACAGGTTCTAGGACACAGGCATATCTTTTTTGGAGATGACCATTCAACTCACTACACCAAAAGTTTTTCATTTTTAGGCCTTTGTAAGTCTTTTTATTTTATTTTTGACTGAAGTAGAGTTGACTTGCAATATTATATTACTTTCAGGAGTATAGTATAGTGATTCAGTATTTTACAGATTATACTTCATTAAAATTTGCCACAATATAATAGCTATAATTCTCTGTGCTGCACAATATATCCTGTTGCTTATCTCTTCTACACATAACAGTGTGTATATCTTAATCCTATACCCTTATTTTCCCCATCCCACCTTCCATCTCCCCTTTGGTAATCACTAGGTCATTTTCTATGTCTGTGCGTCTGTTCCTGTTTTACATCTACATTCATTTGTATTATTTTTTAGATTCCACACATAACTGATATCATAAAGTACCTTTCTCTGCCTGACTTATTTAATTAAGAGTAATATTCTCTGTGTCCATCCATATTGATGCAAAAAGCAGAATATCATTCTTTTATGGCTGAGTAATATTCCATTGTACATATAATATATACCACATCTTCTTTATCCATTCATCTCTTGATGGACATTTGGCTTTGTAAATCTTATTTCTGCAGCTTGGAGAACTTTCCTCTGGATATTTTGCTTTCTCATCCAGGTCTCAGGCTTTCCAGTTGGCACAGTGGTAAAGAATCTGCTTGCCAATACAGGAGATACAAGAGACACGGGTTCAATCCTAGGATTGGGAAGATTCCCTTGGATGAGGAAACAGCAATCTGCTCCAGTATTCTTGCCATGGAGAATTCCATGAACAGAGGAGCCTGGTGGGTTATAGTCTGTGGGGTTACAAAGAGTTGGACATGATTGAGCAACTGAATCCAGCAGGTTTCAGTCAGCTCAGATGTTATCACTATCTTTACTCAGTTCTTCCTTGCCCACCCTACCCAAAACTGCTTCTCTTCATTTTTTCCCCATTACCATGTTTGTTCTTTTTTTTAATATAAATTTATTTATTTTAATTGGAGGTTAATTACTTTATAATATTGCATTGGTTTTGCCATACATCAACATGAATCTGCCACAGGTATACACATGTTCCCCATCCTGAACCCCCCTCCCTCCTCCCTCCCCGTACCATCCCTCTGGGTCGACTCAGTGCACTAGCCCCAAGCATCCAGTATCATGCATTGATTCGTTGCATATTTTATTTGGACTGACGATTCATTTCATATATGATATTATACATATTTCAATGCCATTCTCCCAAATCATCCCACCCTCTCCCTCTCCCACAAAGTCCAAAAGACTGTTCTATACATCTGTGTCTCTTTTGCTGTCTCGCATACAGGGTTACTGTTACCATTTTTCTAAATTTCATATATATGCGTTAGTATACTGTATTGGTGTTTTTCTTTCTGGCTTACTTCACTCTGTATAATAGGCTCCAGTTTCATCCACCTCATTAGAACTGATTCAAATGTATTCTTTTTAATGGCTGAGTAATATTCCATTGTGTATATGTACCACAGCTTTCTTACCCATTCATCTGCTGATGGACATCTAGGTTGCTTTCATGTCCTGGCTATTGTAAACAGTGCTGCGGTGAACATTCTGGTACACATGTATCTTTCAATTCTGGTTTCCTTGGTGTTTATGCTCAGCAGTGGGATTGCTGGGTCATAAGTCAGTTCTATCCAGTTTTTTAAGGAACTTCCACACTGTTCTCCATAGTGGCTGTACTAGTTTGCATTCCCACTAACAGT
Organism: Oryx dammah; assembly: GCF_014754425.2. Taxonomy (NCBI): domain Eukaryota; kingdom Metazoa; phylum Chordata; class Mammalia; order Artiodactyla; family Bovidae; genus Oryx; species Oryx dammah. The sequence continues at coordinate 137,657,896 of NW_024070186.1, read as the reverse complement.
GTAAGAGGATTCCCTTTTCTCCACACCCTCTCCAGCATTTATTGCTTGTAGACTTTTGGATCACAGCCATTCTGACTGGTGTGAAGTAGTACCTCATTGTGGTTTTGATTTGCATTTCTCTGATCATGAGAGATGTTGAGCATCTTTTCATGTGTTTGTTAGCCATCTGTATGTCTTCTTTAGAGAAATGTCTGTTTAGTTATTTGGCACATTTTTTGATTGAGTCGTTTATTTTTCTGGAATTGAGCTGCAGGTGTTGCTTGTATATTTTTGAGATTAGTTCTTTGTCAGTTGCTTGATTTGCCATTATTTTCTCCCATTCTGAAGGCTGTCTTTTCACCTTGCTTATAGTTTCCTTTGTTGTGCAGGAGATTTTAATTTTAATTAGGTCCCATTTGTTTATTTTTGCTTTTATTTCCAATATTCTGGGAGGTGGGTCATAGAGGATCCTGCTGTGATTATGTCAGAGAGTGTTTTGCCTATGTCCTCCTCTAGGAGTTTTATAGTTTCTGGTCTTACATTTAGATCTTTAATCCATTTTGAGTTTATTTTTGTGTATGGTGTTACAAAGTGTTCTAGTTTCATTCTTTTACAAGTGGTTGACCAGTTTTCCCAGCACCTCTTGTTAAAGAGATTGTCTTTCTCCATTTTATGTTCTTGCCTCCTTTGTCAAAGATAAGGTGTCCATAGGTGTGTGGGTTTATCTCTGGGCTTTCTATATTGTTCCATTGATCTATATTTCTGTCTTTGTGCCAGTACCTTACTCTCTTGATGACTGTGTCTTTGTAGTAGAGCCTGAAGTCAGGCAGGTTGATTCCTCCAGTTCTATTCTTCTTTCTCAAGATTGCTTTGGCTATTTGAGTTTTTTTTGTATTTCCATACAAATTGTGAAATTATTTGTTCTAGCTCTGTGAAAAATACCTTTAGTAACTTGATAGGGATTCCATTGAATCTATAGATTGCTTTGGGTAGTATACTCATTTTCACTATATTGATTCTTCCAATCCATGACATTGGTATATTTCTCCATCTATTAGTATCCTCTTCGATTTCTTTCACCAGTGCTTTATAGTTTTCTATATATAGGTCTTTAGTTTCTTTAGGTAGATATATTCCTAAGTATTTTCTTCTTTTCCTTGCAATGGTGAATGGAATTGTTTCCTTAATTTCTCTATTTTCTCATTGTTAGTGTATAGGAATGCAAGGGATTTCTGTGTGTTGATTTTATATCCTGCAACTTTACTATATTCATTGATTAGTTCTAGTAACTTTCGTATGGAGTCTTTAGGGTTTTCTATGTAGAGGATCATGTCATCTGCAAACAGTGAGAGTTTTACTTCTTCTTTTCCAATTTGCATTCCTTTTCTTTTTCTGCTCTGATTGCTGTGGCCAAAACGTCCAAAACTATGTTGAATAGTAGTGGTGAGAGTGGGCACCCTTGTCTTGTTCCTGACTTTAGTGGAAATGCTTTCAATTTTTCACCATTGAGGATAATGTTTGCTGTGGGTTTGTCACATATAGCTTTTATTATGTTGAGGTATGTTCCTTCTATTCCTGCTTTCTGGAGAGTTTTTATCATAAATGGATGTTGAATTTTGTCAAAGGCTTTCTCTGCATCTATTGAGATAATCATATGGCTTTTATTTTTCAATATTTGTGAATATTGAAGAATCCTTGCACCCCTGGGATAAAGCCCACTTGGTCTTGCTTGTATGATCTTTTTAATGTGTTGTTGGATTCTGATTGCTAGAATTTTGTTGAGGATTTTTGCATCTATGTTCATCAGTGATATTGGCCTGTAGTTTTCTTTTCTTGTGGCATCTTTGTCAGGTTTTGGTATTAGGGTGATTGTGGCCTCATAGAATGAGTTTGGAAGTTTACCTTCCTCTGCAATTTTCTGGAAGAGTTTGAGTAGGATAGGTGTTAGCTCTTCTCTAAATTTTTGGTAGAATTCAACTGTGAAGCCGTCTGGACCTTGGCTTTTGTTTGCTGGAAGATTTCTGATTACAGTTTCAATTTCCGTGCTTGTGATGGGTCTGTTAAGATTTTCTATTTCTTCCTGGCTCAGTTTTGAAAAGTTGTACTTTTCTAAGAATTTGTCCATTTTTTCCACGTTGTCCATTTTATTGGTATATGATTGCGATAGTAGTCTCTTATGATGCTTTGTATTTCTGTGTTGTCTGTTGTGATCTCTCCATTTTCATTTCTAATTTTATTGATTTGATTTTTCTCCCTTTGTTTCTTGATGAGTCTGGCTAATGGTCTGTCAATTTGATTTATCCTTTCAAAGAACCAGCTTTTGGCTTTGTTGATTTTTGCTATGGTCTCTTTTGTTTCTTTTGCATTTATTTCTGCCCTAATTTTTAAGATTTCTTTCCTTCTATTAACCCTGGGGTTCTTAATTTCTTCCTTTTCTAGTTGCTTTAGGCATAGAGTTAGGTTATTTATTTGACTTTTTTCTTGTTTCTTGATGTATGCCTGTATTGCTATGAACTTTCCCCTTAGCACTGCTTTTATTGTGTCCCACAGGTTTTGGGTTGTTGTGTTTTCATTTTCATTTGTTTCTATGCATATTTTGATTTCTTTTTTGGTTTCTTCTGTGATTTGTTGGCTATTCAGAAGCGTGTTGTTCAGCCTCCATATGCTGGAATTTTTAATAATTTTTCTCCTGTAATTGAGATCTAATCTTACTGCATTATAGAAAAGATGCTTGGAATGATTTCAATTTTTTTGAATTTACCAAGGCTAGATTTATGGCCGAGGATGTGATCTATCCTGGAGAAGATTCCGTGTGCGCTTGAGAAAAAGGTGAAATTCATTGTTTTGGGGTGAAACGACCTATAGATACCACCTAGGTCTAACTGGTCTATTGTATCATTTAAAGTTTGTGTTTCCTTGTTAATTTTCTGTTTAGTTGATGTATCCATAGGTGTGAGTGGGGTATTAACATCTCCCAATATTATTGTGTTATTGTTAATTTCCCCTTTCATACTTGTTAGCATTTGTCTTATATATTGTGGTGCTCCTGTGTTGGGTACATATATATTTATAATTGTTATATCTTCTTCTTGGATTGATCCTTTGATCATTATGTAATGTCCTTCTTTGTCTCTTTTCACAGCCTTTGTTTTAAAGTCTATTTTATTGGATATGAGTATTGCTACTCCTGCTTTCTTTTGGTCTCTATTTGCGTGGAATATCTTTTTCCAGACCTTCACTGTCAGTCTGTATGTGTCCCTTGTTTTGAGGTGGGCCTCTTGTAGACAATATATATAGGGTTTTGTTTTTGTATCCATTCAGCCAGTCTTTGTCTTTTGGTTGGGGCATTCAACCCATTTACATTTAGGGTAATTATTGATAAGTATGATCCTGTTGCCATTTATTTTATTGTTTTGGGTTTGGGTTTATACACCCTTTTTGTGTTTCCTGTCTAGAGAGTATCCTTTAGCCTTTGTTGGAGAGCTGGTTTGGTGGTGCTGAATTCTCTCAGCTTTTGCTTGTCTGTAAAGCTTTTGATTTCTCCTTCATATTTGAATGAGATCCTTGCTGGGTACAGTAATCTGGGCTGTAGGTTATTTTCTTTCATCACTTTAAGTATGTCCTGCCATTCCCTACTGGCCTTTCTATTGAAAGATCAGCTGTTTTCCTTATGGGAATCCCCTTGTGTGTTATTTGTTGTTTTTCCCTTGTTACTTTTAATATTTGTTCTTTGTGTTTGATCTTTGTTCATTTGATTAATATGTTTCTTGGGGTGTTTCACCTTGGGTTTATCCTGTTTGGGACTCTCTTGGACTTGGGTGATTATTTCCTTCCCCATTTTAGGGAAGTTTTCAACTATTATCTCCTCAAGTATTTTCTCATGGTCTTTCTTTTTGTCTTCTTCTGGGACTCCTGATTCAAATGTTGGGGTGTTTAACAGTGTCCTGGAGGTCTCCAAGATTGTCCTCATTTCTTTTAATTCGTTTTTCTTTTTTCCTCTCTGATTCATTTATTTCTACCATTCTATCTTCTACTTCACTAATCCTATCTTCTGCCTCCATTATTCTACTATTTGTTGATTCCAGAGTGTTTTTGATCTCATTTATTGCATTATTCATTATATATTGACTCTTTTTTATTTCTCTAGGTCCTTGTTAAACCTTCCTTGCATCTTCTCAGTCCTTCTCTCCAGGCTATTTATCTGTGATTCCATTTTTATTTCAAGATTTTGGATCATTTTCATTATCATTATTTGGGATTATTTATCAGGTAGATTCCCTATCTCTTCCTCTTTTGTTTGGTTTGGTGGGTATTTATCCTGTTCCTTTACCTGCTGGGTATTCCTCTGTCTCTTCATCTTGTTTATATTGCTGAGTTTGGGGTGGCCTTTCTGTATTCTGGCAGTTTGTGGAGTTCTCTTTATTGTGGAGTTTCCTCACTGTGGGTGGGTTTGTACAGGTGGCTTGTCAAGGTTTCTTGGTTAGGGAAGCTTGTGTCGGTGTTCTGGTGGGTGGAGTTGGATGTCTTCTCTCTGGAGTGCAATGAAGTGTCCAGTAATGAGTTATGAGATGTCAATGGTTTTGGAGTAACTTTGGGCAGCCTGCATATTGGAGATCAGGGTTGTGTTCCTGTGTTGCTGGAGAATTTGCATGGTATGTCTTGCTCTGGAACTTGTTGGCCCTCGGGTGGTGCTTGGTTTCAGTGTAGGTATGGAGGCGTTTGATGAGCTCCTGTCAATTAATGTTCCCTGGAGTCAGGAATTCTCTGGTGTTCTCAGGGTTTGGACTTAAGCCTCCTGCTTCTGATTTTAAGTCTTATTTTTATAGTAGTCTTAAGACTTCTTCTATACTGCACCATTGATAAAACATCTAGGTTAAAGATGAAAAGTTTCTCCACAGTGAGGGACACCCAAAGAAATTCACAGAGTTACACGGAGAAAAGAAGAGGGAGGAGGGAGTTAGAGGTGACCTGAATGAGATGAGGTGGAATCAATAGAGGAGAGAGCAAGCTAGCCAGTAATCACTTCCTTATGTGTGCTCCACAGTCTGGACCACTCAGAGATGTTCACGGAGTTATACAGAGAAGAGAAGAGGGAGGAAGGAGACAGAGGTGGCCAGGAGGATAAAAGGGGGGAATGAAAAGGAGAGAGACAGATCCAGCCAGTAACCAGTTTCCTAAGTGTTCTCCACCATCTAGAATGAACAGAAATTCACAGAGTTGGGTAGAAAAGAGAGGGGATAGGGAGGAGACACTGGCTACCTGGTGGAGAAAAAGGAGAGTCCAAAGGGGGAGAGACCAGTCAAGCCAGTAATCTCGCTCCCAAGTAAAAATGGGTACTGAAGATTGGGTTCTCAAAGGTACAAAATTGATAACAAATACCAAAAAGCAAAGATTAAAAATCTAGAGTAGAGTTTTGAATTTCAAAAATACAATATTACAGAAAAGAGGAAAACAGAAAAAAAAGTCACAAAAATTATTAAAAAATATATACATATATGAAGTTTTCTTTTAATAAATAGGGTCTTTTTTTGCAAAGTAATAGTAGGTTATAAAAGTGAAAATTAAAGGAGTAATAGAGGACTTAAATTTTTTTTAATTAAAAAAAAGAATGATCGTAAAAATAGTAAAAATATATCTAGGACTTTCTCTGGTGTTGTTGTGGGTATTGTGGGGTCAGTTCATTTTCGGATAGTTCCTTGGTCTGGTTTATATTTCTCAAGATCTATAGGCTCCTTCCTATGTAGTCGGTACTAATGACAGGGTTTTGGTCTATTGCACCTGTCACTTCCAAGCGCTTCCCTCTGTTTTAGCTTCTTCTGTTTGCTGGTCTCTTCAGTGTCTGATTTCCGCCCTGGCACAAAGTGGGTGGTGGTGGACACTTTTTTTAAGCTGACTTGTTCAGTTGCGATGTGGGGAGGGAGGGACGCTGCAAACAAATATCACTGGCATGTGCTCACAGTGCCTCAGCCACACTGGCCTGCCCCTGCTCACGGCGCGTGTACCCTCCCTGCCCACACTGCTCAGGCTCTAGGTTGCTCCACTGGGAACTGTCAGAGGCTGGCCCTGGGCTGCATGCACTTCCCAGGTCTAAGCCGCTCAGGTTCAGGCACTCGGGTAGTCCTCAGAGGTGCAGAGTCGATTGGGCCTGCGTTTTGTGCCCTTCCCTGGTCCGAGCAGCTCAGGTGATGAGGTGTTTGGTGAGTGTGGTAGCTGCGACTTATCGCCTCCCCTGTCCCTACCGCTCGGTTTTTTCAGGCGGATGTTGACCATCCAGAACCCCAAGAAGTCTTAGTTAGCAAGGAAGCCTGCTTACAGTTCTGTAGATAATGTCTCTCTGGGGCGGCGATTACCCCCTTCTGGCTCTGGCTGCCTGTCACCAGAGGGGCATGTTCTGCAGCCGGCTATCTCTGTCCAGTCCTTTGTTCTGTGCACAGGCCTGGTGGTGTCTTAGGTTAGGGTTGGCTTTTTGCATGGTAGTTATCCGACAGTCTGGTTTGCTAGCCCAAGTTAGTTCAGTCAGTTTGTGCTCAGGGCATTCAGGCCAGATCCTTAATCTAAGCAATGCAGCCTGTGCCTCCCTGCCCAGCCCCTGCTTGCTAGTGGCGGGTGCAGGCATCTGCGCTCCTTCTCCACTGGGGGAGTTACCGTTGCCCTCATAATCTGTGGGTTTTAATTATTTATTTTTCCTCCCTGTTATGTTGCCCTCTGTGCTTCCAAGGCTCGCCACAGACGGCAGTGAGAGTCTTCCAGGTGTTTGGAAACCTCTCTTGTTAAGACTTCCTTCCTGGGACAGAGCTCCATCCCCACCATTTTTGTCTCTTTTTTTGTCTTTTATATTTTTTCCTACCTCCTTTCGAAGACAATGAGCTGCTTTTCTGGGTGCCTGATGTTCTCTGCCGGCATTCAGAAGTTGTTTTGTGGAACTTACTCAGCGTTTAAGTGTTCTTTTGATGAATTTGTGGGGGAGAAAGTGGTCTCCCTGTCCTATTCCTCTGCCATCTTAGGACCGTCCCATGTTTATCTTATCACAACATTCATCTAAATCTGAGGGTTTTGTCCTTTTTATTTACTTCTTTTCACTCTCTCACTCTTAAACAAAATCTCCATGCTGCTGCTGCTGCTGCTAAGTCACTTCAGTCATGTTCAACTCCATGTGACCTCATAGACGGCAGCCCGCCAGGCTCCCCCATCCCTGGGATTCTCCAGGCAAGAACACTGGAGTGGGTTGCCATTTCCTTCTCCAATGCATGAAAGTGAAAAGTGAAAGTGAAGTCACTCAGTCGTGTCCGACTCTTAGCGACCCCAAGGACTGCAGCCCACCAGGCTCCTCCATCCATGGGATTTTCCAGGTAAGAGTACTGGAGTGGGGTGCCATTGCCTTCTCCATAAGCGTACAAAATCTGTTTTACTTATTGCCAAGTCCCTGGCATCTAGCTCAGTGCCCAGCATGTAATAGCTGCTCAGTAAATATTAATCATGGAGAAGGCAATGGCAACTCACTCCAGTGCTCTTGCCTGGAAAATCCCATGGATGGAGGAGCCTGGTAGGCTGCAGTCCGTGGGGTCGCTAAAGTGGGACACGACTGAGCGACTTCAGTTTCACTTTTCACTTTCATGCATTGGAGAAGGAAATGGCAACCCACTCCAGTGTTCTTGCCTGGAGAATCCCAGGGACGGGGGAGCCTGGTAGGCTGCCATCTGTGGGGTCGCAGAGTCAGACATGACTGAAGTGCCTTAGCAGCAGTAGCAAATATTTATCAAATACATAAATACAGACTTTACAACAACTTTATGAAGTAGGATGAAATTAGCCATCTGAGGAGTTAACTTGGAAACAGGCTAAATAAGAAAAAATTTGAATTAAGAGAACCAGCACACATCTCAAACATGAATGAGCTATTACTAATATAATAAAAGGTTACCTAATCAACTATTTATTATTTATATAAAGAATTAAAAACTATTTCTCCCCTCTGTCTATAGAAAAAAAGATAATCTATTGAAATCCAGAAAGTGAGGAGCCCTAAAACAGGAAAATAATAACATGTTCTAGAATGGGATAGATTGCTTTTCTGAGAATCACAGTGTGTAAGGACTGGTACATAACTTCTGGAGCCCACAGCAAAATGAAAATACAGAGTCACCTGTTACAATGGCAGGTGAATGCATCATAAGGATACTAAAAAAATTAAGCATTTCCTTTTTCTGCTGTTTCTCTGTCAATTGTCCTGGTGTTTTTAAATTTATTACTTAATGTTTTTCTAAGTGAAGAAATATTGCTCTTTACAGCACCAGACTTTACTTCAATCACCAGTCACATCCACAACTGAGTGTTATTTTCACTTTGACTCCGTCTCTTCATTCTTTCTGGAGTGATTTCTCCACTCTTCTCCAATAGCATATTGGGCACCTACCGACCTGGGGAGTTCATCTTTCAGTGTCCTATTTTTGGCTTTTCATACTGTTCATGGGGTTCTCAAGAAAAAATACTGGAGGTAAATTAGAAGGTCAAACAGGAGATGGCAAGAGTGAATATTGACATTTTAGGAATCAGTGAAATAAAATGAACTGGAATGGGGTGAATTTAATTCAGATGACCATTATATCTACTACTATGGGCAAGAATCCCTTAAAAGAAATGGAGTAGCCATTATAGTAAAAAAAAAAAAAAAGTCCAAAATACAGTATTTGGGTGCAATCTCAAAAATGACAGAACTATCCCTGTTCATTTCCAAGGCAAACCATTCATTATTACAATAATCCAAGTCTATGACCCGACCAGTAATGCTAAAAAAGCTTAAATTGAACAATTCTATGGAGACATATAAGACCTTCTAGAACTAACACCCAAAAAAGATGTCCTTTTCATCAAAGGGGACTAAATGCAAAAGTAGGAAGTCAAGAGACACCTGGAATAATAGGACAATTTGGCCTTGGAATAAAAAATGAAGCAAGGCAAAGGCTAACCAAATTTTGCCAAGAGAACCCATTGGTCATAGCAAATGCCCTCTCCCAGCAACACAAGAGAAGACTCTACACATGGATATCACTGGATGGTCAATACTGAAATCAGATTTATTACTTTCTTTGTACCCAAAGATGAGGAAGCTCTATACGGTCACCAAAACAAACTGGGAGCTGACTGTAGCTCAGATCATGAACTCCTTATTGCCAAATTCAGACTTAAATTGAAGAAAGTAGGGAAAACCACTAGATCATTCAGGTATGAACTAAATCAAATCCCTTATGATTATCCAGTGGAAGTGACAAATAGATTCAAGGACTTAGATCTGACAGAGTGCCTGAAGAACTATGGACAGAGGTTCGTGACACTGTATTGGAGGCAGTAATCAAGACCATCCCCAAGAAAAAGAAATGCAAAAAGGCAAATGGTTGTCTTAGGAGGCCTTACAAACAGCTGAGAAAAGAAGAGAAGCTAAGTGCAACAGAGAAAAGGGAAGATATACCCATTTGAATGCAGAGATCCAAAGAATAGCAAGGAGAGATGAGAAAGACTTCCTCAGTGCTCAGTGCAAAGACATCGAGGAAAACAATAGAATGAGAAAGACTAAAGATTAGTTACTTCAAGAAAATTAGAGATACCAAGAGAATATTTCATGCAAAGATGGGCACAATAAAGGACAGAAATGGTATGGACTTAACAGAAGCAGAAACTATTAAGAAAAGGTGGCAAAAATACACAGAAGAACTATGCAAAAAAGATTTTCATGACCCAGATAACCACGATGGTGTGGTCACTCACCCAGAGCCAAACATCCTGGAATGTGAAGTCAAATGGGCCTTAGGAAGCATCACTATGAATAAAGCTAGTGGAGGTGATGGAATTCCAGTTGGGCTATTTAAAGTCCTGAAAGATGATGCTGTGAAAGTGCTGCACTCAATAAACCAGCAAATTTGGACAACTCAACAGTGGCCACAAGACTGGAAAGGGTCAGTTTTCATTCCAATCCCAAACAAAGGCAATGCCAAAGAATGCTCAAACTATCGCACAGTTGCACTCATCTCACACGCTAGTAAAGTAATGCTCAAAATTCTCCTAGCTAGGCTTCAACAGTATGTGAACTGAGATCTTCCAGATATTCAAGCTGGCTTTAGAAAAGGCAGAGGAACCAGAGATCAAATTGCCAACTTCCTTTGGATCATTGAAAAAGCAAGAGAGAGTTCCAGAAAAACATATAATTCTGCTTTATTGACTATTCCAAAGCCTTTGACTGTATAGATCACAACAAACTGTGGAAAATTCTTGAAGAGATACCAGACCACGTTATCTGCCTTCTGAGAAATCTGTATGCAGGTCAAGAAGCAATGGTTAGAACCAGACATGGAACAGCAGACTGGTTCCAAACCGGGAAAGGAGTACATCAAGGCTGTATTGTCACCTTGCCTATTTAACTTATATGCAGAGTACATTATGTGAAATGCTGGGCTGGCTGAAGCTCAAGCTGGAATTAAGATTGCAGGAAGAAATATCAATAACCTCAGATACGCAGATGACACCACAATTATGGCAGACAGCAAAAAAGAACTAAACAGCCTCTTGATGAAAGTGAAAGAGGGGAGTGAAAAATCTGGCTTAAAAGTCAACATTCAGAAAACTAAGATCATGGCATCTGGTCCCATCACTTCATGGCAAATAGATGAAACAATGGAAACAGTGACAGACTTTATTTTTTTGGGCTCCCAAATCACTGAAGATGGTGAATGCAGCCATGAAATTAAAAGACACTTGCTCCTTGGAAGAAAAGCTTTGACCAACCTAGATAGCATATTAAAAAGCAAAGACATTACTTTGCCTACAAAGTTCCGTCTAGTCAAAGCTACGGTTTTTCCAGTAGTCATGCTGAAGCTGAAACTCCAATACTTTGGCCCCCTGATGCGAAGAACCAGATCATTGGAAAAGACCCTGATGCTGGGAAAGATTGAAGGCAGGAGGAGAAGGGAACAACAAAGGATGAGATGGTTGGATGGCATCACCAATCCCTAGAATGAGTTTGAGCACGCTCCAGGAGTTGGTAATGGACAGGGAGGCCTGTCGTGCTGCAGTCCATGGGGTCACAGAGTCTGACACAACTGAGCGACTGAGCTGAACTGAATTAAGTAAAAAAAAAAAAATTGATATTTTTAATTACCAGCATGGCTTTTACTATTTATCTTGATATTGCACAATGTTAGTTTTTAATGAAAATATGAGAGCATTTAACTTGTATGCTAAATCGTCAACATCATACAAATTGGTTTGGGAGCTCATACACTCATGTGTATTCATTCATACCAGAAAAGTGGAAAGAGCACAAAAGTAACTCAACTATTTTTATTTCACTTCTTAATACATGCAGATCTCACCTACAATTTCTACATCTGGCTACTGATGAGTGAAAAAAAGATTGAAAGGAAAGGAAATTGCAGGTTGCTCTTTCTTTAAACTTTTATGTCATCATTTTCATCATAAATTGTTGACTATAAAGAGAAGTAGCATGAGTAAGAAGGAACATAATAGGGTTCTGTCATCATTTGTGTTTCTCTTCTTTCTGCTCTTTAAGCAAGTTCTGGCTAGAACAAAATCATGGCCTCTTGGCATCCTGTTTCCTCAGTGCAGCTAACAAGCTTTGAGTCTCTTTGAAGTCCCATACACTAAAGTCCACTGGAATTCTATGCTTATGGAGCATCCTGGACACAACATGAGGATGGAGTGTCAAGAAATAGTGGACACATATACCATATGTATCTCCTCTGCTCACAGACATGTTCCATTGTCCCGTCAGACTTCACTTACAATGCACAACTGCAAAGATAATATCATTGAGAATTTCAAGACTGCAGTAACAGAGCATTACACCAAGGATGGGTCCCTTTTAAGTGTGGGCTCTTTGTGACTGTACCGATCAAGCGACCCTGAACTCAGTCCTGCAATGAATAGTCTGGTTTTTCTAGGCCAACCTGCTCCTACAGTGGACCTGGATTCATCTGCAATCATCTCAGTGATCTAAATCATTAAGAGAATTTAACCAACTTCTCTTGCTCTAAATCTATGAGGCAATCTTACAGTTGTAATTTGCCATCTCATATAGACATTTCTCCAAGTTGCAAGGAGCAATTTAAACTACCCACTATAGTTTAACACTGTCATTTTGCTGTATGCATAAGACTATTGTGAATTTAGTTAAGAAAGAAAATGGCCAGAACCTGGTCATCTGCATTTCCACATCCAAGCCATCACCCTAGATCCATATCTCCATTATTTCACCTTGTACTCCAGAGAATTTTTCTCTTAAAATATTTCACATGGAAGTTTACTAATATCAAATAATATTAGTAATATGATAAGAAGTTCATTTTAAACCAAATGCTTAACTTATTGGTAGACTATTGGATATATGGAATAAAGGAAAGATCACCCATATATGATTTAGATTGTTCCCAGATCTTCTTCATACCAGATGGGTAACAATGGCAAGTTTTATAACTTCTCCAATTCTTCAAATTTCTCATCAGCAAAATGAGAATTTTAGAGTAAATAATCCCTCACATTCCATTCTTATTTAGAATTCTATGATTCCTCAGCACCAAACAAACACACACAAAAATACACAAAGAAACTACACCAAAAAAAAAGAAAACCATGTGCTATAGTTCGGAGGCATGTAATACCTCCTACAGATCCTGTGGTCCCAGGATCTGTAGGTCAAGTGGGGTAAGAGTGTTTTCACAGGAAGGTAGATAGAATAGAACCATTCAACCAAGACCTGATTAATAAATGTGTATTCATATGTATACCATGCTCTGAAAATTCTTTTTGGGAAAAAAAGTAAATATTGCTTCCTGATGAAAACTGAAATCTTTGAAATAGAAAATATTTCCAGATGCTTTTCAACAGGGATGTTTGTGGATGTTTTAAAAACTTTAGATGGGATTTTAAGTGTATACTTGTTCTTCAAACCTATAGTACACTGTCTATTGGCTTCTGTGATAGTCTGTCTAACATTTTGGGCAAGAATGAAAAGAAGCAATATTTTTCTACTTCTCTAAAATCTGAGTTCCTTTTTTAATGTTCAACTTCCCACACTACATTGTCCAAATCTAAACCACATAAGGTAGCTTTCTCTCACAAACTTATTGCTAATCTGTAGTGAGTAGGTTTTACATTGCCTCCCTTTGACATGTAAAAACACACATGTAAGATCATAAAATTTGCCACTAAAGTAGACTTAACTGAGCCATTCCTCTGATACTCAGTAATGAATCATAAACCAAGTCATTTAACTTCTGTGAGGCTTAGCTTACTAATTTTTTAAAGAAAAAGGCCTGGACTAGATGACTCAGTTATTTGAATTTATTCTATTGAGTTTATTCTAAAATTCTAAGAATTTTTGCCAACAAAGATTCATATAGTCAAAGCTATGGTTTTTCCAGTGCAATGATGTAACAGTTGGACCATAAGGAAGGCTGAGTGCCAAAGAATTGATGTTTTCAAACTGTGGTGCTGAAGAAGACTCTTGAGAGTCCCTTGGATAGCAAAGAGATCAAACTGGTCAATCCTAAAGGAAATCAACCTTGAATATTCATTGGAAGACTGATGCTGAAGCTGAAGCTCCAATACTTTGGCCACTTGATGAAAAGAGCCAACTCATTGGAAAAAACCCTTTTGCTGAGAATGATTGAGCGTAAGAGGAGAAGGGGGTAATAGAGGATGAGATGGTTTGATGGCATCACTGACTCAGTGGACATGAGTTTCAGCAAACTCCAAGAGACACTGAAGGACAAGGAAGTCTGGTGTGCTGCAGTTCATGGGGTCACAAAGACTCGGACACAACTTAGTGACTGAACAGCAACAAGAATCTATAGCTGCTAATTTATATTTTCTGCCATTTTGAATTTTTAAATTTTTATTTATTTACTTATTTTTGGCTGTGCTGGGTCTTCATTGCTGCACAGGTTTTTCTCTAGTTGCACCAAGCAGGGTCTACTCTCTTTTTGCAGTGCATGGGTTTCTCATTTCAATGGCTTCTCTTGTTGCAGAGCACAAGGTCTAGGGTGCATGGGTTTCAGTAGTTGTGGCCTCCAGGCCCTAGAACACAGGCTTAACAGTTGTGGCACAAAGGCTTAGTGGCTCCACGGCTTGTGGGATCTTCCCAGATCAGGGATTGAACCCACACCTTCAGCATTAGCAGGAAGATTCTTTCACTGAGCCACCAGGGAAGCCCTCATTTTGAATTTTTGATTAATAATTTATTCTTAAATTACATTCAGATTTTTATGATTATAAAAATACATTTGTATGACTTGAACTTGGATCTTAGAATATAACCCAAGTTTATGCATATTTCAGTACATAAGATAATGTTACATATTTCAGTACATAAGATAATGTTCAGTACATAAGATAATGTTAACAAATAGGATTTCATTTCCAAAATAACAACTAATATTGGCTAAGTGCTTTACATTAATGTATTTATATATTTTAAATACTCAAAATCTGTTTTGACACTGACATAGTTATTTCCATTGTACAGGTGAGAAAAGAGGCTTAGAGAGGTTAAGGAATTTACCCAAAGCCCCAAAGCCAATGACTGATCGAGTCAGGATTCCAACATTATCCCTCTCTCTCCATAGGTCACCCTTGCAGTTGAGTCAAGATTATGCCTCCTATATCTCTATGACACTCAAAAACAACAACAAAGGAATAAAATGACTTTCTAACCACAGGTCAAATAAAATTAATGCAAGCATGCAGATTTTTAGCCTATAAGGCAAAAGTATTATATATAGGAAATGGCAACCCACTCCAGTAATCTTGCCTGGAAAATTCCATGGACTGAAGAGCCTGGTGGGCTACAGTCCACGAGGTCGCAAAGAGTCGGACACGACTGAGCAGCTTCACTTTCTTTCTCAATATATATATATATAAGGCTTGCAGTCATCAGTTTTTTCTTTAAATAAATGTGAGGAGAGGAAGAAATTATCACAGTTAAAGCAAGCTGAAGAGCACTTGAAACTCAAATCATATGACAAGAGTGGTTGTAAAGCTTAATTATTTATTGCCTGCTTTCAATTGGATCTAAAGCATGTACTACTAAGTTTAGTAGGCAATTTATTACAAATATAATAAAAAGAACAGAAAAAGTAAGGAAATAAAGAGATATCATTCATTAAGTGTTCTCTACTTAAAGTATATCATGTCCTTTCTATACCACTGGTAACAACAAAAGAAAGCTGTATTTGGAGTAACAGGTTCTTTGGCTAACATTCAAGTACATTAAAATTAAACATCCTCAATTAATAAAATGAAATGAAATTTGATTGCCTATAACAATCTTTTATGGAAAAAAATAATAATAGCCTGCAACTTAGGAGAAGTAGTGTGAAATATGTCTGTAAACCACTAGGAAGCCTGTTGTTACAAAACTCTGAAATGCTGATGTAGCCCTGGGATCAGCAAATATATGATCTTATTGCAGATATTCAAGGCTCACAGCAATTCAACAGAAAATTAATTAGTATCACCTCAACATAAATCTCAACAGTATTAGCTAAAATGCCAATTTTGTATTCACTTTTCATTAAAGCCAAAAATACTAATTAAAATTGATTTTTGCCTGTGCTTTGGTAAACGGCTGCCAGTTAATGGCTTTCAGTTGTAATGCAGACCTTTACTTAAATTAATTTTGTATGTTGTCTCCTTCCTTTTTATAAAGATAATAAAGTGTGAAAGGATAGGTGATGAGGGTGCAGAAAAGGGCAGTTCACATGCAGGAGGAAGAGCAAAGCATGAAGAATCCTGGGGCTTTTGCTAATGCTAGCATGACCATGCTCCTTTATGAGCTATTTTTAAATATGCTATTTCATAGGCAAAAATAAATAGGGCTCCTTATCACATAAGTGATAAGAATTCATTCTTATACATTGATTGAATGATTAACATTTTTTTAAAAGAATTTTCTGAGTAAAGTCATATCCTTATTTGTGTAATGTAATCCATCTGTGGCTTCCCGGGGGTCGCTAGTAGTGAAGAACCCACCAGCCAATGCAGGAGATGCAAGAGATGCAGGTTCAACTCCTGGATTGGGAAGATGCCCTGGAGTAAGAAATGGCACTCCACTCCAATATTCTTGCCTGGAAAATTCCATAGGCAGAGGAGCCTGGTGGGCTACAGTCCATGGGGCCACAGAGTCAGTCATGAGAAACTGAGCACATCTATTTGTAAAAATAAACAAACAACAACAACAAACATGACCGTGAACTTGGCCCATGTTTGGGGGATCCTTTGGAACCAATCAAGAATAATTTAAATCTCCAGATCTCTTTCATTAGTGCTAAATAGAAAAAGAACAAAACATAAATCACTTAAACATTTATCAACAGAGTTTAAATATTCTTTTAACTTTTTAATTAATAAAAACGATACCATGCCAGTGTTGAGTTTTGGGGCCGTCAGGATTGGATATCTGAGTAGGAGGTGTTGAATTTTTCCAGTAAGTAACAAGGTTTAGTGAGTCACTTATAGTCAGGTTCTCTGAGGAGCCACAACTTAGAACCAGAAGCCACAAGGGCAAATCAAGCTCAGAGTTCTAGAGTGGCATGGACACAGAATGAAAAGTTGTCCAATATTTCTGGATTTAGATTAAGTATATGAGAAATATATATAAAGGAGATCCTAAATAAGAAGACCAGTTTCAAGAGTCTAAGAATCAATAAGCATAGGCAGTAATCCATCTTAATTACTATTTTTGGCTTTCATGAAAAGTGATTATAAATTTAAGATAGAACCTTAAAGTCTTATATTAAATACTAAGATTCCTAAGAGGTAGGAGCAAAATGTATTCATGGTGCGCAGATTCAGGGACCTTCATGGATCCTGTGTCATTTTCTAAAGAACTCCAGGAACTTGGGACCTTACCGCTACTTTCACCTCTAACTACTACAACTACAGATTTATACTTTCTATTCCATTCTCACACAAAAGCAAAACATATATCTTCTTAAGATGTTACGAGGATAGAGATTTTAATAAACAAGTATACTCTGAGCTAGTAAATAATAGTTGTAAATCTCTCAGGTTCATTTCCAATGTGTTTACACAAAGGATAATTATTTAGTATGCCCTTGACATTAGGGAAGCATAAATCCCAACCATTATAAATGCCCAAAATCAGAATTATCACTACACCAAATAGATGTCATCCTAAAATGGGATAAAATATGACTTAATATTTCAGTTTGGACCATGAATTTATAAAAAGGAAGTCATTTGGGGCTTTCCATAGACTTACCTAGGGGCAAGTCTTAAGATCTCTTTATGCAAATATATTTTGCTCACATAGCTAGGATCATAATTTAGATTCTGATTTCTAAGCATGTCCTTTGGACAGCAAGGAGATCATACCAGCCAATCCTAAAAGAAATCAACCCTGAATATTCATTGGAAGGACTGATGCTAAAGCCAAAGCTCCAATACTTTGGCCATCTGAGGTGAAAAGCCGACTTATTGGAAAAGACCCTGATGCTGGGAAAGACTGAGGGCAGGAGGAGAAGGGAGAGACAGAGGATGAGATGGTTGGATGGCATCACCCACTCAATGAACATGAGTTTGAGCAAACTCTGGAAGATAGTGAAGGATAAGGAAGCCTGGTATGCTGCAGTCCATGGTGTTTCAAAGAGTGGGACACAATTGAGTGTCTAACACACACACACATACACAATATTCCATTGTATGTGGACTTTTAGCTCTGTATTACTTTAAATGAGACATCTTTGAACTAATCTTGTATGTAATGGTCTTGATTCTCTTTTTCTATCTTGAATTCTTCTCAAGATGTTCTTATGGTCCCTTCTGTAAATATATTCTTGTTGTCTCTATCTCACCAGTTCATTAGAAGTGGAGAGTTATGTGAAAGAATTTTGATAACTGCAAAATAAAAATGGGTTATCACTCACAGATTTACCCTGCTCTGAGTAAACAACTATGTTCTAATCATTCCCCAAGTCATAGTGATTTGTTCCCTGTGGTCTGAGCTTATAGGACTATTACCTAGTGCCGTCTCACCGCAAATAAATCTACACATTGATTATTAAAGTTGCAAAACTGCTTTATCACAGGATACTACAGGAGGAATCAATTGTTAACATCACATGAAGAAATTAAGAAAGTGAAGACAGAGAAGTAACAGATGTACCTGTGAAAAATGATTATTTTTGAATCATGGACATTAATAAATCAATGAGTGTGTCATGAAATCAATCATTTAGTTATTATCATCATTTTAAAATATGAAATAGGATAAATAGGAAGAATAGAAAAATAAAACTGTATTGCTCATATTAAGATGAAGTACAAGTGTGTGTTTGCATGGGGTATGTGTTCTGGGTTTGCTGCTGCTGCTGCTGCTAAGTGACTTCAGTTGTGTCCAACTCTGTGTGACCCCATAGATGGCAGCCCACCAGGCCCCTCCGTCCCTGGCATTCTCCAAGCAAGAAAAGTGGAGTGGGTTGCCATTTCTTTCTGAAATGCATGAAAGTGAAAAGTGAAAGGGAAGTCGCTCATCGTGTCTGACTCTTAGCAACCCCATGGACTGCAGCCCACCAGTCTCCTCCATCCATGGGATTTTCCAGGCAAGAGTACTGGAGTGGGGTGCCATCACATTCTCCATTTCTGGGTCTATTTAATGCTTATTTCTGTTGGTGAAAGAAAGTGAAAGTCACTCAGTCATGTCCGGCTTTTGCAACCCCAAGGACTATACTATAGTCCATGGAATTCTCCAGGTCAGAATACTGGAGTGGGTAGCCTTTTCCTTCTCCGGGGGATCTTTCCAACCCAGGGATCAAACCCAGGTCTCCCACATTGCAGGTGGATGCTTTTCCAGCTGAGCCACAAGGAAAGCCCATTTCTGTTGGTGGATGATGGGCAAAAGACAATTTGCCAAAATGTGATTTCAGTTTGGGTTCTCTTTTTGTTTCTTCCTTGAACATTGATGTGGTTTTAAAAAGCAAATACTATACATATATTTCTCTAATCTCTACAAAAGTATATATGGAATTTCCTAAGAGACGACTTACATCAACCTAATTCACTATTTACTGTGTCTGTATATTACTTCCTAGTATGGATGTAGGATTGTTTGACTGTTCACCTATTTGAGTAATTTACTGTTTTTCTAGTTTTGTGATTAACAATCCTATCAAAGACATCCTTAACATGTCCTTACCTACTGTGACTTTATTTGGGCTGGATACCCACAAATAGGAATGCACGTCACACGGTTTACAGACTGACATCGGGAGTGATACTATAACATCCTTTTATCTTGTTCTAGACTTGCTTTACTTCTGGCTTGACGTTTTTTAATCTTTGCTGAAATGGTTTTTTACCTTTCCTTCAGAATCTGGGTGTACCAGTCTGGATTCCTGGTTATATACCAAGAGAAATCAACTTGTGTAACAAATCAATAATATCTGGTTGGAAAGTACATCAGTCACTAACACAACTGAGAGAAAACTGGAATTCAAGACTCAGAACAAGGGAAGAGTGTGTCCAAGTCTCACCATGGTACAGTTTAATGAGAAGGTATCTCAGGTGGCACTAGTGGTAAAGAACCTGCTTACCAATGCAATGCAGGAGACATAGCAGCATGGGTTCAATCCCTGGGTCAGGAAGATCCCCTGGAGAAGGGCAGGGAAACCCACTCCAGTATTCTTGCCTGGAGAATCCCATGGACAGAGGAGCCTGGAAGGCTACGGTCCATGGTGTCGCAAAGTCTGACACTACTGAAGCGACTTATCATGCACTCATGGGATGTCACAGTATCCACCAGAATTAGTATTTAACACTGAGACTTAAAACTCTTTAACTGTCTATAGTCTATGTCCCTCCCCTAAGGATTTCAAAGCCAAAGTAGAGAACCCACTTGTATGAGCCTACGACGCAGGCCACCTCACTGATTCTAGGGATCAGTCAAAAGGACTTTATGTCCCACCCAGTTCTCTGTAAAGTAAGCAAAGTGAGCCTCCTACTCATTTTCTGATGCCTTTCAAATGTATTAGAGTTCACAGCTTGCATTACCCAGAATCTATTTATAAACTTATCATATTTACCATTTCAAAGCAAAAATTTTAATGATACAATTAAATGTTTCTGGCATAGTCACTAAAGGATCGCCTCCTCCCAAAACCTCATGAGTTATTTCATCCAGATTATCATTTTCCTCTCTATAGTTTTTTCACTGCTTTATGTGGATATTCTATAGTCAGTGAGATAAACTGTAAATTTTATCATAACCAACTCCCTTAAATTAGAATAGGAAAATAAAATGACCAAAAGAAATTGAAAACTAGTTCAACTAACTAAAATATTCAAAACACAATGACCTATAAAATATAAGCACTATACTCCCTTTTTAAAACAGTGCCTCTGCTAATTAAGATTCTTTACTTAGTAAGATACCTAAAAGTTCTACTCCCAATGGAAGAGAACTTTTATAGGTCATCTTCAGTGTGGTAACAACTCCCAGATCACAGAACCTTGGAAAAACAAACATGTATTTCTCCATCAAGTTACATGAAAGTGGCAAGTCATATGTGGGTAGTCACCAGATCTGTTCCATGTCTCTTCTTTCTTAGATCCAGCTGGAGGAGAAATCATCCAGTCCTTTCCTGATCCATTCACTCTTCTCTCTCCTCAATTCAACACTTCCCTCCCCAGTCTCCAATTAAGCTTTCACCCTTATCTCTCAAATGAGAATACTTCTGTTAAGCAGAAACAGCGCTACAGTGAGATAAATGAGGCAATAAAATTTGCACCTTGTGTTGGGTACAAAATGCAAGAGGCAATAAAAATTCATCTATGAAGATAAATAATTCTCAGGGAATATTTCAATGTCAAAACTAACGCCAAAGGTCACAGTGAAATAAACAAATGTTTAAAAGACAGGCTCAGTATTATTGATATTTCTTTTTGCCTCAGTCTCCAATATGGCTTAGCATGGTACTGTTACAATTCTTTCATTTTATAAACTTTGAATATTACATTTGGATTTTGCATTAATTTTTTTAAATTGTGTATTAAGATATCATTTAATTGCATTAAAATACTGAGATTTTTGGCAACCAATGCAAATGCCTCACTTAGCTTACCCTAGTCCTGGCCCTGTTATTAAAATTACCAGTGATACAAATATGACTGAAACTAGTGACTCAGTTCTCAGGTCTTATCTTACTTGACCTGTGAGCAGCATTTGATATAGCCAATCACTGTCTTCTTTAAATAAATTCTGCATATAACTTCCAGGACACAAGCCTCTCAGATCTTCTCCCATCTCACTGGGTACTCTCTTTGTGTCCTTTGCTTATTCACCCACACTCTTTTAACATTGGAGGGCCCAGGTTTCCATTCTCGGATCTTTTCTCTTCATTTTTTTCTACTCATCCCCTAAGGTATCTAACTGAGTTCTACAGCTTTAAAAATCACTTTTAGTTTAAAAATTCAAATTTATATGTCATCTTGATCCAGTCCAGCTGCTTTAGCAAAATTCCAGAGATTGATTGGGTTACAAATGACAGAAGTTTATTTCTCACAGTTCTGGAGGCTAGAAAAGCTGAGATCAGGATATCAGCATGGCAGGGTTCTGAAGAAGGCCCTCAATCAGGTTGCAGATTGCTGACTTCTCACTGTGTCATCATAGAGTGAGAGGGGCTAGATGACCCCCTGGAGTCCCTTTCATAAGAGCCAATCATAAGAGTTTTTATAATCCCAACCATCCGGGTTCTACCCTTTTGTTCTAAGTACCTCCCAGAGGTCCTACCTCCTAATACCATCCCACTGGAGGTTATGGTTTTAGCATATGAAATGGGGGACACAAGTATTTAGACCATTGCACCTTGAGGTTCAGACTAGCACATCCAACTGCCTCTTGGTCACCATTTTGTTCCCCTGCTTGTTTGCTTTCAGATTCATTCCCTGCCTTCTCCTGTTTCCTTCCTTTTGGGCTTTCAGACCCTTTCAGCTAGTGGATGGCACTGGCAGAAGCCTGGAGGGCAGAAGTAAAATAAAAGCAGACAGGAAAAAAAAAAATAATAAATTCAGAAAAAATCAACAAGTGCTACTACTTCATTGTCAGCTCCAGCTGGAGCTCCTTCATCCACTGGGACGCTCCCATCTTGGCTCTATATCCATGATGGCTCCAATTTTTTTCTCAGTTTTACTGAGAAATAATTGACACATACCAGTGTATAGGTTTACAGCATGGTGATTTGATTTAAATATAATGTAAAATAATTACCATCAGTTACATCCTTCTTCTCGGACAGATATAGTGAGGAAAAAGAGAAAAAAAGGAAAACAAATTCGCCTTGTGATAAGAACCTATAGGATTTTCTCTCTCAACAATTTTCCTATAAATCATAATTTTTGACTCTGGAAATACCCACTCTCTTTAGAGGTTCCTCCAGCCCAAAGAGTGGTAGCTATTTCCTGATGTGGCTAATCTCAGGTCAAAAACTTTAATTATTGTCTTTCTTTCATTTCACAAATTCAAACCATCAAGAAAATTATCTGGCTTTACTCTAAAAATGTATCCAGAGTGTGATTATCTCTTACTATCTCCCACTACTACCAACCTGTTTTAAGACACAATCATCTCTCATCTTAATCATTGCACTTTTAGCCTCCTAACTTCATTCTATTTTCCACCTAGTGTATTCATTATACTTCAGCCACAGTGGTCCTTTTAAAATATAACTTGGATCATGTCACACTTCTACATAAAATGATCTGTTTGCCAACTCACTTAAAAGATGGCCTGTGATGCCCAAAATGATCTACTGCCCGTATTTCTAGGGCCATTTCATTCTCTATGTATCAGCTACTCTTACCACCTTGAAATTCAGGCCACTGCTTTTATAGTCTTTACATTTCTTCTTCCTTATACTTGAAAAATCCCCCTCCCCCAGATATTTTTATGATGTACATCCTCTCTTCCATCAGGCTTCCATTGGTATAGTTCAAACTAACATCCAACACTGTTACAATGTCCCATCCTCTGACCTCTCTGATTTCACTTGAGCTTTTTTTTCTGTATAGCATATACCAGAATTTGATATATGATGTATTTACATGCTAATATGTTTATCATCAGTCTTTCCTCTTTATGTTAGCTCAAAAGGACAGGAACTTGTTATTTCTTTCATTTTTAGTATTTAGAAAGATGACTGACACAGAATTGACCCTCAACAGCTATTTTGAATGAATTAATTAATAACAGGCACTTGCTATACCACTCCAATTAAGATAACCTCTTTCCAGTTCTAACCAACATAATGTAATCAATATAGTAAAACTATATGTTAATGGAATCCTGAGTCAAATTTTGAAGATGCAATGATAACTTTTCAAAGTCCTGCTATCTTCCAGTCAGTGGAATAAAAAAAATAAGAAAAACAATTTTTCAGATAACTAATTACATACCAGGTGTCAGGGTACATTGATTTGCTCCACTAAGGAGACCACATTTGAAACAGCAGCTGTGATTGAAGTAACCACCTGGCATTTTCTGGAACTCATCTATCTTTAGCACCAGCCATATTGTAAAGATAAATGAGGATGGAGTAGAAATCAACTGCCCACATCTTTTAAGTATGTGATTGTGACACTAACCTCTGCTCTTCCACAGGGATGCACTATTGCTTGGGTAAAAATTCTATTTATCAGCTAACTTTCCATAAGGGCCTACATCACCTGGCAGTCTGCAGTAGTACTGTGAACTCCTAGAAATTAGTTTGCACTCACAAGCACTGTCAACTAATCATAAATGTGACACAGTCGTGATGGCAAGTGGAAAGAGGATAATGTAGAGAATCCTAGAATGAAGAGTCTCACTATGTGTTTGTTTTTTCTCAAAGGCACTTTAAACTCCCTTCACTTGTAGATATTGGTTCAATGGATTGATCATTTGATAATAAGGAAGAGGGATGTACATTCTCTAAAAACTGATTCATCAGGCCTCAGTTCAAATCAACCAGCATCTTAATGGACTTCCTTCCTACCTAACATGGGATGGAGGCAAGCCATTCTGACACCACACTAACTTTGTTCCCCATGTTTTCAGTAATGGAGAAGTGAGACTCCTTGTCCTCCCCAGAATTCAACTATCAAGGAATCAGTTTCACCTCCAACATCTCGCTATGTGCCCAGCCTACAGGGAGCAACCTCTAAAGCCCCTTTCCAAAGTAATAGCATTTTTTACTCACAAATTTATTTTTTTCAAGGTCTTGGTAAAATATACTCTGAGCCACATTAGATCATGTTAGATAAATTCACCCCATCACCTTAGTCTCCTGAAGTCTTTGAACTTCTTCTTCATTAGTATCAAGTTTCTGGCATCTCTCCTTCATTAACTATGCATCATCATTAAGTACAGTTTTCAATTTGTATTTGAAAACTGACCAAGCAAGCAATTTAAAAAATTCTCAAAAAATAAAAATAAATAAAATAAAATAAAATAATTCTGAGTGAAAATGAGGAAAGTTACCTTAGTAAAGAATCTCCCAAAGATTAAAAACTTATGACATCTTTGGGCACCAAGAGCATAACTTTTTCAGGAAGGCTTGCATTGGTTGGCATGACTGACTTAACAGAGACGGCAATTTAAGATTTGCAAAGAACTTCATATCATCGGCACTCAATATGCCAGCAAATCTGGAAAACTCAGCAGTGGCCACAGGACTGGAAAGGGTCGGTTTTCATTCCAATCCCAAACAAAGGCAATGCCAAAGTATACTCAAACTACTGAGGAATTGCACTCATCTCACACGCTAGCACAGTAATGCTCAGAATTCTCCAAGTCAGGCTTCAACAATACATGAACCATGAACTTCCAGACATTTAAGCTGGATTTAAAAAAGGCAGAAGAACCAGAGATCAAATTGCAAACATCTGTTGGATCATCAAAAAAGCCAGAGAGTTCCAGAAAAACATCTACTTCTGCTTTATTGACTATACCAAAGCCTTTGACTGTGTGGATCACAACAAACTGTGGAAAATTCTTCAAGAGATAGGAATACCAGACTACTTTACCTGCCTCCTTGAAATATGTATGCAGGTCAAGAAGCAATAGTTAGAACCAAACATAGAACAGACTGGTTACAAATTGGGAAATGAGTACATCAAGTCTGTATAGTGTCACCCTGCTTATTTAACTTATATGCAGAGTATATCATGTGAAGTGCCAGGCTACATGAAGCACAAGCTGGAATCAAGATTGATGGGAGAAATATCAATAACCTCAGATATGCAGATGACACCACCTATATGGCAGAAAGTGAAGAGGAACTAAAAGGCCTCTTGAGGAAAGTGAAAGAGGAGAGTGAGAAAGTTGGCTTTAAAACTCAGCATTCAAAACTAAGATCATGGCATCTGGTCCCATCACTTCATAGCAAATAGATGGGGAAACAATGGTAACAATGACAGACTTTATTTTGGGGGATTCCAAAATCACTGCAGATGGTGACTGCAGCCATGAAATTCAAAGATGCTTGCTTCTTGGAAGAAAAGCTATGACCAACCTAAACAGCATATTTTTAAGCAGAGACATTACTTTCCCAAGAAAGGTCTGTCTAGTCAAAGCTATGGTTTTTCCAGTAATCATGTATGGATGTGAAAGTTGGACTATAAAGAAAGCTGAGTGCCAAGGAATTGACAATTGGTGCTTTTGGACTGCGGTGTTGGAGAAGACTCTTGAGTGTCCCTTTCACTACAAGGAGAGCCAACTAGTCCATCCTAAAGGAAATCAGTCCTGAATATTCATTGGAAGAACAGGTGCTGAAGCTGAAACTCCAATACTTTGGCCACCTGATGCGAAAAACCAACTCACTGGAAAAGATCTTGATGCTGGGAAAGATTGAAGGCAGGAGAAGAAGAGGATGACATAGGATGAGATGGTTGAATGGCATCACAATGCAATGGACGTGAGTTCAAGTAGGCTCGAGGAGTTGGTGATGGACAGGGAAGCCTGGTGTGCTGCAGTCCATGGGGTCACAGAGTCCGACATGACTGAGCGACTGAACTGAACTGAACTCACATCATCATATATATTTCTATACCAATTCTCAGTTTTCAGACCTTTTTATAAGTGATATCATGGACCCAAAAGTCAGATGATACAGTAATTTAGTAACTAATTGGATCAAAGTATACATTTGGGTCCTGATTAACTCAGCCCTATGGCTTCAAAAGGTTAGTGAATCTTTGGAAAAGTCATAGAACATCAATGCCTTGAGCTGAGAATCTAGGAACTTAAAATTGTCATTCTACCTTTCTGACTTGTCCAGTACTGTTAGAAAAAGCCACCCAACCTCACAGTCCTTGATTTCTTTTTACCTATCCTATTTTCTAAGGCAAGAGACACTGGATTTTTGAAGGCTTTGCTTTCAAAGATACTTTAACATAATTGACTACAGGTAAAATTTAATTTAGTTTAAATAACTATATCACTAACGCATATAATGAATTTCCAGATTAATTTTTCAAGAATCTTAAAAATATTCTCACTGCTTTTAGTCCCTACTATGTCATCTTCCCTGGTGGCTCAGAGGTTAAAGAGTCTGCCTCCAATGCAGGAGACCCGGGTTTGATCCCTGGGTCAGGAAGATCCCCTCAAGAAGGAAATGGTAACCCACTCCACTACTCCTGCCTGGAGAATCCCATGGACGGAAGAAGCCTGGTAGGCTACAGTCCACTGGGTCACAGATAGTTGGATACAATTGAGCGACTTCACTTTCACTTTCATGTCATATTCCACTTATTTCCACTCCTGGTAATAATTTCTGTATTCTTGGTTATGAGCAAGATCTTACTCTGGGGAGTGGGCAAGACTGCAGAGTAGGAGGACCCTGGGCTCAACACATGGGCCCACCAAAACTACAGCTGTTTACAGAGCAACTATCAGTGAGGATGACAAGACTAGCAGGAAAGATTTTTCACAGCTAATAATATAAAGAAGAAACCACAATGAGAGGGGTAGGAGGGGCAGAGAAACAGTATAGTCAAGACCCACACACCAGGATAGGTGACCCACAAACAGGAGGATAGTTGAAACTGTGAAGGTTCTTCCCAAGGAGAAAGAGGTCTAAGCCCTACACTAGACTCCTTAGTCCATGGATACTACACCAGGAAGACAAGTCCCCAGAATGTTTGACTTTGAGGGCCAACAGAGCTTGCATATGGGAGAGCCAGAAGGAAACAGGAAACAAAGACTCCAATCTCAAACAGCTTCCCTGGTGGCTCAGACAATACAGAATCTGCCTGCAATGTGGGAGACCAGACTTTGATCCCTGGATTTGGAAGATCCCCTGGAAAAGAAAATGACAACACACTCCAGCATTTTTGCCTGGAAAATCCCATGGACAGAGGAGCCTAGTGGCTCCTCATATAGTCCATGGGGTCGCAAAGAGTTGGATATGACAGAGTGACTAACATACACACTAAAAGGGCACAGGCATAATCTTACACACTCTGAGACCTAGCATAGAGGCAGTAATTTAATAAAAGCCTGAATCAGACCAACTTGCTAATCTTGAAGAACCTCTCAAAGAAGCAACAGGTCAGTAGGACTCCCTTGAAGACACAGATGCTGGAGGCAGCTGTTTGGGGGAGGTTATTCTATCATAAAGACACGGGCACTGGCAAACATCATGTTGGAATTCTAGCTCTAGCTTATTAGTACTGGGACCCAGCCCTGCCCACTAAGCTGGTTTACCCAGTCTAAGACCCTATAAGCAGAGCAGCCAGTTCTGTGGGGACCCAGCAACATCTACAGGCAGGCTGAGACCAACACAAGAACTCCCAAGCCCTCAGCTCTGCCCAGAATGGAGTGTATTACTGGGGTCTATAGGGCAACTCCAACATAAGGCCACTTCTCCAAGATGGAGAAAGGTAAACAATCTACTGAATACATACAAATAGATACAAAGAATTAGGCAAAATGAGGTTACAAAGGAATATGTTTCAAACAAAGGAAAAAGATAAAACTCTAGAAGAACTAAGCAAACTGGACAAAACTATCTACCTAATACAGAGATCAAGGTAATGATCTTAAAGACGTTCAGTGAACCTAGGAGGATGGATGAGCATGGTGAGAAGCTTTACAAAGAGTTAGAAATATAAAGAGGACTTGAATAGAGGTGAAGAATACAATAACTAAATGAAAAATTAACTAGAAGAATTCAACAGCACATTAGATGATACAAAGGAAAGGTTCAGGGAACTAGAAGACACAGTAGTGGAAATTCACCCAAGCCAAGAGAAAAGAAAACAAAGATCAAAAAATGAGGACACTTTGAGACCTCTGAAACAACATCAAGCATACTAAAGTTCACATTTTGGGGGTGTCAGAAGGGGAAGAGAGAGAGAAATGTCAGAGAATATAGTTGAAGATATAATAGCTGAAAACTTTCCTAACCTGGGGAAGGAAACAGACATCCAGTTCCAGGAAAACATAGAGTATCAAAAAATATCACCCCAAAAAGATCCACATCAAGGCACATTGTAATTAAAATGGCAAAATTTAAAGATAAAGAGAGAATATTAAAGCAGCAAGAGAAAAGCAAATCATTATATACAAAAGAACACCCATAGATTGTCAGATAAATTTTCAGCAGAAACTTTGCTGACCAGAAAAGAGTGGTACAATATAATTAAAATGATGAAAGAAAAGAAAGAAAGGAAAAAGAAATAACACAGCCAAGAATGCTCTAACCAAAAAGCTCTCTTTTAAAGAGAAATAAAGAGTTTTATAGAAAAGCTAAGAACTCAGCACCACTAAACTAGCTTTACAAGAAATGTTTGAGGGACTTCTCTAAGTGAAAAAGAAAAGGCTAAAACTAAAAATCTGACAATTACAGGAGGAAAAAATCACATAAGTAAAGGCAAATATACAGTAAAGATAATAGTTCAAACACTTATTAAGCTAGTAGGAAAACAATAAAAAGGCAAAACATAAAAGATGTAAAATATGTTGTCAAAAATATTAAATTGGGGGAGTAAAAATGCAGGGCTGTTAGAATCAATTTAGATTTAAAAGATTATCAATTTAATTATCTACACATATATGTTTATTTCTCCTGGTAACCACAAACCAAAAATCTGTAATAGATATACAAAAAAGAAAAAGGAATCCAAATATAAAATTAAAGATAATAATCAAATCACAAGGGAAGAGAGCAAAAGAAGGTGAAATGAATAAAAAAGAACTACAGAAACAATGAATAAAATAGCAATAAGTATCTGTCAAATAATTAAATATAAATGGACTAAATGCTCCAATCAAAGAAATAGAATGGCTAAATAGATACAAAAACAAGACTCATTTATATACTGGCTACCAGAGACTCGCTTCATATCTAAAGACACAAACAGATTGAGTGAAGGGATGGAAAAAGGTATTCCATGCAAATGGAAACAGAAAGCTAGAGTAACAATACTTGGAAATGAAAGTGAAAGTCACTCAGCCACTAAGTTGATCTGACTCTTTGCGACCCTATGGACTGTAGCCTGCCAGGCTCCTCTGTCCATGGAATTATCTATACAAAATACTGGAGTGGGTAGCCATTCCCTTCTCAAAGGGATCTTCCTAACTCAGGGATCGAAATAATCTTTAAAATAAAAGCTGTAAGATGAGACAAAGAAGGATATAACATAATGATAAAGGGAACAATCAGCAATAAGATATAACAATTACATCCACATATCTATATATACATATATGTATATGCATGCTCAGTTGCTTTAGTCATGTCTCTTTGCGACCCTATGAACTGTAGCCCTCCAGACTCTGTCCATGGGATTCTCCAGGCAAGAATACCAGAGTGGGTTGTCATGCCCTCCTTCAGGGGATCTTCTTGGCCCAGGGATCGAACCCGCATCTCCTGTGTCTCCTGCATTGCAGGTGGATTCTTTACCACTGAGCCACCAGGGAAGCCCCAATTTGTATACACATGTGCGCACACACACACACACACACATATGGCCCCAACACAGAACACCTAAACATGGAGAGCAAATATTAACAAATATAAAAACAGAAAATGGCAGTAACACAATAACAGTAGGAAACTTCAACACCCCACTTTTATCAATAGACAGATCATCCAGGTATAATATCAATATGGAAACACTAGCCTTACAGAATACATTACAGCAGAGGAACTTCAGAAATATGTATAGAACGTTTCATCCAAAAGCAGTAGAATAGGCATTCTTTTCAAGTGCACATAGAACATTATACAGGATATATATCACATGCAAGACAACAAAACAAGCCTCAATAAAATTGAGAAGATTGAAATCATATCAGCATCTTTTCCAATCAGAATGTTATGAGACTAGTAAACAATAATAACAAGAAAACTGCAAAAACAACTCCACAAACATGTGGAGGCTAAATATTATGCTACCAGCCAACCAACGGGTCATTGAGGAAATCAAAGAAGAAATAAATAACTGGAGACAAATGAAAACAGAAACACAGTGATCCAAAATCTGTGGGATGTACAAAAGTGGTTCTAAGAGGGCACTCTATATCGATACAAGCCTACCTCTGGAAATAAGAAAAGTTTCAAATAAACAGTCTAAACTTATACTTAAAGGAATCAGAAAAAGAAGAACAAACAAAACCCAAAATTGGTAGAAGGAAAGAAATTATGAAGATCAGAGCAAAAATAAATGAAACAGAGACTTAAAAAAGGGGGGGGGGTAGAATTAATGAAACTAAGAGCTGGTTTTTTGCAATGATAAACAAAATGATAAGTGTTTAGACAGATTCATCAAGAAAACTCTCTCATTGAGAGAATTAAAATGAAATCAGATGAAAAGAAGTTATAAATGATGCCAAGGAAGTACAAAGAATCATAAAACACTACTATGAACAACAATATGCAAATGAACAGCCTAGAAGATA
This sequence comes from Oryx dammah, assembly GCF_014754425.2. Classification (NCBI taxonomy): domain Eukaryota; kingdom Metazoa; phylum Chordata; class Mammalia; order Artiodactyla; family Bovidae; genus Oryx; species Oryx dammah. The sequence goes on along the minus strand of NW_024070186.1, from coordinate 137,626,956 downwards.
TGGATAAATTCCCAGAAATGTTAAATCTCCCAAAATTAATCAAGAAGAAATGGAATTACCAGTTAATTACAGACCAATTATCAGTAATGAAACTGAGTTAGTAACTAAAAAACCTTCCAGCAAACAAAAGTCTAGGACCAGATGACTTCAGAGCTTCAAAGCACCAAATATTTAAAGGAGGAGTTAATGCCTATACCTCTCAACCTATTGCAAAATTTTGAAGAAAGGATGCTTCCAAACTCATTCTATGAGGCCAATATGATACCAAACCCAGAGACAACACACACAAAAAAAATTATAAGCCAATATCCCTGATGAACATAGATGTAAAAATTCTCAACAAAGTATCTGCAAACTGAATTAAACAATAAATTAAAAGGATCATACATCGTGATCAAGTAAGATTTATATCAGGGATACAAGTATGGTTCAATATCCACAAATAAGTGTGATATTCCACATCAACGAATTGAAGATTAAAAATCACATGATTATCTCAACAGATTCAGAAAAAGCATTTGACAAGATTCAATATCCATTTATCATAAAAACTCTCAACAAAGTGGGTATGAGGGCAATATGCCCTAATATAATAAAGCCACATATGATAAGCCTACAGAAAAAATCGTACTCAATAATGAAAATCTGAATGCATTTCTGTTAGGCTCAAGAACAACAAAAGAGTGCTCACTCTTGTAATTTTTTTTAACACAGTATTGGAAGTCCTAATCACAGAAATCAGACAAGAAAAAGAGATAAAATGCATGGGAATTAGAAAGAAAGAAGTAAAACTGTCATTATTTGGAAATGACATTATACTACATATAAAAAATGCTGAAGTCTACCCAAAACCTCTTGGAACTAATTAATGAATTCAGTTTATTTGAAGGATACAGAATTAGTATACAGAAATCTGTCACATTTCTATACACTAACAGTAAACTATCATAAGGAGAAATTAAGAAAACAATCCTATTTACAATCACACTAAATGAATAATATACCTAGTAATAAACCTACTAAGGTGATGAAAGACCTGTACTCCAAGAACTATAAGACACTTATGAAGGAAATTGAAGACAATGTAAATAAATAGAAACATATACTGTGTTCATGGATTAAAAGAATTAATACTGCAAAAATTAAAATACTACCCAAAACAATCTATAGATTCAATACAAACCCTATCAAAATAATCAATGGCATTTGTCACAGCACTAAAACATATAATACTGAAATTATAAATTATAAATTTGGTGTATAAATTATACACCAAAGACCCTGAAAAGCCAAAACAATCTTGAGAAAGAAGAACAAACTTGATGTATCACATTCCCTGATTTCAAACTATACTATAAAGCTATTGTAATCAAGATGGTATGATACTGACATAAAAAAAAGACACACTGATCAATGGTACAGAAAAAGAGCTCAGAAATGAACCCACACTTATATGATCAATTGATCTATGACATGGAGGTGGCAAGAATACACACTGGGGAAAAGACAGATACCTCAGTAAGTGGTACTGGGTAACCTAGATAGCTGCATGCATAGAAATAAAATAGGACTGGTTTCTCACAACATAGACAAAAATAAATTTAAAATATATTAAAGACATAAATGTAAGACCTGAAACCATAAAACTCCTAGAAGAAAACATAATGCCCTTTGACATTAGCTTTAGCAATATTTTTTTGGATCCATCACTGAAGACAAAGGAAATAAAAGCAAAAATAAACAAATGGGACATTAAACTAAAAAGTTTTTACACAGCTACTAAAATTATTTTGCAGCCTACTGAATGAGGGAAGACATTTACAAACAATATAGCTGACAGGGGGTTAACATTCAAAATAAACAAAGAATTCATACCACTCAACATAAAAAAAAAAAAAAAACCTGATTAAAAAATAAGCAGAGGGTTGGAACAGACATTTTCCCATAGAAGACATAGAGAAGGCCAAGACACATGAAAAGATGCTCAGCACCACTAATCATCAGAGAAATGCAAATCAAACCCACAATAACATATCACCTCACACTTGTCCAAATGGCTATTATCAAAAAGACAACAAATAACAACTGTTGACAAGCATGTGGAGAAAGAGAACTTGTGCCCTTTGGTGGGAATGTAAATTAGTGCATTTGGTATGGAAAACAGTATGGAGGTTCATTAAAATAAATATATATATATATATATATAAAACTACTTTCTAAACCAGAAATTGTACTTCCAAAGGAAATTAAAACACTAACTTGAAAAAATATACTAACCTGATGTTCATTGCAGCATTATTCAAAATAGCCAAGACCAAAAAAAAGCAACCTAAGTGCCTATCAATAGAGGAAGGGGTAAAGAGGATGTGCTTTACATATGCAGTTGAACTTAGTCATTAAAAAAAAGAATGAAATCTTGCCATTGGTAGTAAAATGGATGAATCTACAGGGCATTATGCTAAGTGAGTCAGACAGACAAAGACAAATACCACATGATTTCACTTTTTATATGAAGTCTAAGAAACAAATGAACAAACATAACAAAACAGAAACGGTCTCAGATACAGAGAATAAACAGGTGGTTGTCAGAGGGAAGGGGTGTGGAGAAATGAGAGAAATAGGTGATGGAGATTAAGAGGTACAAACTTCCAGTTACAAAATGAATGGGTCACGAGTTGAAATGTACAGTGAAGGGAATATAGGCAGTATTATGTATTATCTTTGTATGGTGACAGATAGTAACTAGACTTACTGTGATGATCACTGCATAATGCATCGAAACACTGAATCACCATGTTGTGTACCAGGAACTAACATAGTGTTGTAGGTCAAATGTACTTTAAAAAAAAAAAAAAGGTAATAAAACTGATAATGTCCATTACCGATAAAAAAATAAAAAATAAAAAGGAAAAAAAAAAACCTCGTAGAAAGAGAATCAAATTTGTGGCTATGAAAGATATGGGGTAGGGAGAGGGTAAATGGGATGAAGGTGATCAAAAGGTACAAACTTCCAGTTATAAGAAATGTTGAGAGAGGAATTGGTCTCCTTATGGGAAGTAGAATGTATTTGAGATCACCTCTACTACATGGGAAGAGTTTCAAATTCAAGATAACCATAAATAAACAGATAGTCTACCAGGCTCCTCCCTTCATGGGATTCTCCAGGCAACAGTACTGAAGTGGGTTGCCACTTCCTTCTCCAGGGGATCTTCCCGACCCAGGGATTGAACCCTGGTCTCCTGAATTCCAGGCAGACGCTTTAACCTCTAAGCCACCAGGGAAGCCTCAAATAAATAAACAGATACAAAGACCTAACTAAATTTACATATACATAAAATATCTTATATTTATCTATAATAATACATACAAAGTCCCCTTGAATTGTTGCCTTCCTTCTTATGAAAGCAAGCAATGGTAATTGCGATCATAATTAAAATTCCAAAATATTTGTGTATTAATTCACATCTTTACATTCAGTGGGCTTCCCTGGTGGTTCAAACAGTAAAGAATCTGCAGCAATGAAAGAGACCCAGGTTCAATCCCTGTGCGGGGAAGATCTCCTGAAGAAGGAAACAGCAACCCACTCCAGTATCTTTGCCAGGAGAATCCATGGACAGAGGAGCATGGTGGGTTACGGTCCATGGGGTCTCAAAGAGTTGGATATAACTGAGATACTAACACTTTCACTTTCACTATATTCAGTGAAACTCATTTTTCAGTTTCTAAAAAGTTTAAAACATACACAGATGGCTTAATCTGCCTTCACTGCAGATTCAACAAAGTGAAACATGTTGATAAAGTATCTGGTGACAACATAGTGTGGTTGTAAGATCATAATTTAAGGTAGAAATTCCTACCACCCGCTCCCTAGTAACTTGGTTGAACACATGCCTACAATCAGACAAGTTTATGACAGTTTACATATTTGAAGTTGAGATCCCTATAAATCTATATCTTTAGGAGAGATGCTATTGATTTATTTACACCCAACTGAAAGTGATATCTCATTTCATTTCTTTTGATGTGAAAGAAGGTAAAGAGACCATAAGAATGCTTTAAAAGATTTTTAAAAGTAAGAAAGGAAATAAGGCATAATGAAGAACATTACATGCTTAGCCCACTTAATTTTTTATGTCAGGTTTTAAATCAGACCAGAACCAAAAAATGAGAAAAGACTGAATTTATAAAATCGCATTTCATATTTTATCAAAAGAATATATGTTAGCTATTTATCTTAGGTGATAAAGTATATATCCATCTTTAAACTGGGCTGAGCTAAATAAATGACTTTAAAATCATTTATTCAACAATACGGTAAGTCCCCTATGTATGAACCTTCAAGCTGCAAACTTTCAAAGATGCAAACGTGTGTTGGCATCTCCAATCATGTAAGTTAGTTCCCATGTCTTTCATACATTGCCATGTGCATGCATCCTCTACAATTGGTTGTGATTTTGTGTACTTTACTGTACAGTACTATATAGAGTACAGTTGTACAGTGTCTTTGCTCTTCTGTCCCTGGGATTCTCCAGGCAAGACCACCGGAGTGGGTTGCCATTTCCTTCAATGCATGAGAGTGAAAAGTGAAAGTGAAGTTGCTCAGTCGTGTCCGACTTTGCTATCCCATGGACTGCAGCCCACCAGGCTCCTCCATCCATGGGATTTTCCAAGCAAGAATACTGGAGTGGGGTGCCATTGCCTTCTCCGAGGATGTTCAGAAGCAACTGCAAAAGAAGTAAAGATATAGCTGATACTGCTAAGAAGCACCAGCTGTTATAATGTACTACTGTACTTTTCAAGGTACTTTACTATAAGATTAAAAATGTTTTCTTTATTTTTTTGTTTTTATGCATTATTTCTGTGAAAAGCATTATAAACCTATTATAGTACAGTACTGTGTTAATTGGGTGTCTATGTTAATTTTGTTGGACTTATGAAAAAACTGGACTTATGAGCTTGCTCTCGGAGTGGAACTTGTTCATATGTAGGGACTACTGTATTCAACAAATACTTATTGGGCATATATTATGTAGTGGTAACTGTCTAGGCACTGGATATAAAACTGTTAAGAAGACAAACCTAGTTCTTGATCTTATGAAGCTTCTATGTAAAAAGAGACAATAAACAAGTTATATAGATAATAGAACTAGGCAGATGATATATAGATAGATAGATAGGATAGATGAATAGATAGACTGCTCTGAAGAAGATTGGAAATAAGATGCTGTGATGGAGAATAACGATAGGAAAGGTAGCTTATTTACTTGACAGAAAAATTTTCCTACAGATAGAAAACATCTAAGACCTAAATTATGAAATTTCTTACATTTTTGTATTTTTATTAAAATAGATTAGAGGAGCTAAAACGCCACTGGGATCACATAAAGGTACAGAATAGACGATCAAGCTAAGAAAGAACAATGTAGTGGTTAATATTAAAAGGCATCATACTTTAAGTGTTTGCTTTCCAACCCTCAAAATGAAATTCTCATTGTCTAAGTTACCTAACATCTGTAAATCATGCCAAATGTTAAGTAACTCACATGAGATTCTTCTCTGTAACTACAGAGCAACAATATCATCATTAATAATAATTTGTATTTCCTTTCTTTCAATGATGCCCAAATTATTTGGGTTTGCATCAATGCAGTTTAATTACTGCTATAAGAAAACTAATGAAAAGGGATGTTATTTCTGGAAAGAACTTTTTAAAGGTATTACTTGCTTTGTACTTGAGTTTCCTTTGTTGAAACAGAATTAAAGAGATAAATATTGTGAGACTCAATTTTAAACCACATACACTTCAAGAACTGTAATTTTGAAATTTGTCAAAAAATTAATGATTGTCTTTAACCTTTTGAAGATAAAATACCTGCAGGCTCCTTGCAGTTAGCGAGCCCTCTCTTCCACAACACCTTGCACATAGTCGGTATTCAATAAATGCTTACTTAAGACTGATTTAAAGGAATCAAATGGATTCCATTTATATAAAACATCCTTTGATTCCTTTTAATCAGTGTCACACAAAAGAAGAAACAATTTCGGTGTGTGAAGAAAGGCAAGGAGTGCTTTTTCAGAATGTTAATGTACAGAATGGAGGGAAGTCACATTTGTTACAACCTTGCCATGAAGTGGAGCGGCAATCACACATCTGTTCCATCTGCCATCAATTAGTTTGATGAAAACAGACTACCAGTGTGGTAGTGATTAGCAGGAAAGATTAAATTCACTTCACTTTAATTATAAATCTTTGCCCTTAAAGTTTTATTGGCTTGAAAGAACTCCTACTGTTCCCTTGTTTTTCCTCCACAGCTGATGTGCATTTTATTATTACTTCATTTTGAAATTATTAATGTGTTTTATTTGGTACTTTTTTCTAACTACAGACATTATCTACAAATGTTACTGTTATGCCCATATGCCACAATAAGCATAACTAAAACTATTCACATCTTACTAATTCAAGTACAAATGATCTTTAGTAGCAAGCATAGCATCTATTATATGCAGAGAAATCTGAGGTTAATATATTTGTCACTCCGATTGTTTCATTCATTGACTAATTCATTCATTTATTCATTCAGTCCAGTTCAGTCGCTCAGTCGTGTCTGACTCTTTGCGACCCCATGAACCACAGCACGCCAGGCCTCCCTGTCCATCACCAACTCCCGGAGTTCACCCAAACTCATATATTGATTCAGTGATGTCAACCAACCATCTCTTCCTCTGTCTTTCCCTTCTCCCCCTGCCCTCAATCTTTCCCAGCATCAGGGTCTTTTCAAATGAGTCAGCTCTTCACATTAGGTGGCCAAAGTATTGGAGTTTCAGCTTCAGCATCAGTCCCACCAATGAACACCCAGAACTCATCTCTTTTAGGATGGACTGGTTGGACTTCCTTGCAGTCCAAGGGACTCTCAAGAGTCTTCTCCAACACCACAGTTCAAAAGCATCAATTCTTTGGCACTCAGCTTTCTTTATGGTCCAACTCTCACATCCATATATGACCACTGGAAAAACGATAGCCTTGACTAGACAGACCTTTATGGACAAAGTAATGTCTCTGCTTTTTAATATGCTGTCTATGTTGGTCATAACTTTCAAGGAGTAAACATCTTTTAATTTCATGGCTGCAATCACCATCTGCAGTGATTTGGGAGCCCCCAAAAATAAAGTCAGCCATTGTTTCCACTGTTTCCCCATCTATTTCCCATGAAGTGATTGGACCAGATGCCATGATCTTCATTTTCTGAATGTTGAGCTTTAAGCCAACTTTTTCACTCTCCTCTTTCACTTTCATCAAGAGGCTCTTTAGTTCTTCTTCACTTTCTATCTGCGTATCTGAGGTTACTGATGTTTCTCCCATCAATCTGAGTCCAGCTTGTGCTTCCTCCAGCCCAGTGTTTCTCATGATGTACTCTGCATATAAGTTAAATAAGCAGGGTGACAAGACTTGACGTACTCCTTTTCCTATTTGGAACCAGTCTGTTGTTCCCTGTCCAGTTCTAACTGTTGCTTCCTGACCTGCATACAGCTTTCTCAAGAGGCAGGTCAACTGGTCTGGTATGCCCATCTCTTTCAGAATTTTCCACAGTTTATTGTGACCTACACAGTCAAAAGCTTTGGTATAGTCAATAAAGCAGAAATAGATGTTTTTCTGGAACTCTCTTGTGTTTTCAATAATCAAGCAGATGTTGGCAATTAGGTCTCTGGTTCCTCTGGCTTTTCTAAAACCAGCTTGAACATCTGGAAGTTCAAGGTTCACATACTGTTGAAGCCTGGCTTGGAGAATTTTGAGCATTACTTTACTAGCATGTGAGATGAGAGCAATTGTGCAGTAGTTTGAACATTCTTTGGCATTGCTTTTCTTTGGGATTGGAATGAAAATTGACCTTTTCCAGTCCTGTGGCCACTGCTGAGTTTTCCAAATTTGGTGGTCTATTGAGTGCACTGTCACAGCATCATCTTCCAGGATTTGAAATAGCTCAACTGAAATTCTATCACGTCCACTAGCTTTGTTCATAGTGATGCTTCCTAGAGCCCACTTGACTTCACATTCCAGGATGTCTGACTCTATGTGAGTGATCATACCATCATGATTATCTGGGTCATGAAGATCTTTTTTGTACAGTTCTTCTGTGTATTCTTGCCATTTATTCATTCAGCAAATATTAATTTATTTGTTTATTAAGTTCCAGGCACTGATTCAGGTGACACATTTTATTTTCTTGGGTTCCAAAATCACTGTGGACAGTGATTGAAGCCATGAAATCAAAAGATGCTTCCTCCTTAGAAGGAAAGTTATGACAAACCTAAACAGAGTATTAAAAAGCAGAGCCATCACTGCAGACAAAGGTCCATATAGTCAAAGATATGGTGCTATCACTGACTCAATGAACATGAGTTTGAGCAAACTCAGGGAGATAGTGAAGGACAGAGAAGCCTCATGGGGTCACAAAGATAATGATCAGATCATGGGGTCACAAAAGTCAGTAACTGAACAACAACGGTTTTTCCAGTAGTCATGTACAGATGTGAGAGTTGAACCATGAAGAAGACTGAGTGGTGAAGAACTGATGCTTTTGAATTGTGGTGCTGAAGAAGACTCTTGAGATTCCCTTGGACAGCAAGGAGATCAAACCAGTCAATCATAAAGGAAATCAACCCAGAATACTCATTGGAAGGACTGATGCCGAAGCTGAAGCTCCAATCCTTTGGCCACCTGATGAGAAGAATTGACTCAATGGAAAAGACCCTGATGCTGTGAAAGATCGAAGGAAAAAGAAGAGATGGTGGTGGCAGAGAATGAAATGGTTAGATACATCACTAATTCAATGGACATGAATCTGCACAAACTCTGGGAGATAGTGAAGGACAGGGGAGCCTGGTGTGCTATAATCCATGAGGTTGCGAAGAGTTGGACATGACAGCAAGTGAACAACAAATAGGTGCTTAAGATACATAAGTGAACAACAACAGCAACAGCAAGAAACAGAAATTTCTGACCTCACAGAACCAATATTTATAGTAGCTGGATTTAAACCCATAACAAATGGGCTAAATTGTGTCCCCTAAAAGTCATATGTTGAAGTTCTAATCTTCAGTACCTCAGATCTAACTGTATTGGGAGTAAAGATCTTTAAACAGGTCATTAAATTAAAATGAGGTCTTTAGAGTAGGCCCTAATTCAGTATGACTGGTGTCTTTATAAACAGAAGAAATTTGGACACAGACTTGTATAAAAGGAAAGACTATGTGAGGTCTAAGGGAGAAGACAGCTATCTACAAATAAAGAGAGAGGCCTCAAAATGAAATCAACTCTGTCAACCACTTGATCTCAGGCTTCTAGCCTCCAGACTGTGGGAAAATAAATTTCTCTTGTTTAAGACACTCATTCTGTAGTATTTTTTACAACAGCCCTAGCAAACTAATATGGCAATAAACAAAACAAAGCTTAAAGAAATAAATTATGTCATTTAGAAAGGAATACAATGTTCCCAAAAAAGACAGAGAGCAATAAAACAGAACTGTGAAGTAGGGGGCACCTTCATTTACTTCCATCTGTGAGAAAGTCACTATGAAGTGTGCATACTCACCAATTCTACAAAAATAAGATCACAGCCAGAACGGTTCTTGGTAAGGGAAAAGAAATGTTTTCATAAATTCTTACCAGTTATGTTTCTGCTATCATTCTCCTCTTGTCAATAGCCACATAGCAAAGTCTGATGCTTATGAGTATGTTTTACAGCATCAAAATTTTCTTGCCTGCAAGCTAAGTCACTTCGGTTGTATCCAACTCTTTGCAAACCCCATGGACCTTAGCCCACCAGGTTCCTCTGTCCATCGGATTTTCCAGGCAAGAATACTGCAGTGGCTTGCCATTTTCTCCTTGAGGGGATCTTCCTGACCCAGGGATAGAACCCATGTCTCTTACGTCTTCTGCATTGGCAAGTGAGTTCTTTACCACTGGCGCCACCTATGCTTAATATGTCAAGGTTAAGCTGGCTGAGTAACTAGTTTTGGGAACAGACTGATATTTTAACTTATCTGATAAAATTATTTAGAAAACACATAAATGTTTGCTTTTAAATATCATATTTTTACTATGCTTTGAGTCCAAAACTCCATATTTCTAAACTTCATATAGCAGAAATTACAGACAACATAGACACTTCAAAAACTGTGAGAAGTTTTTTCCCCTTAATTTTAAAAGTAGAAGCAGAAATTTTCTTGTGGGTAGAGTCTTTTGGGCTCTGGGAAATAACACTGCTGTGCAGACTTAGTCAAGCAAATGTAAGCCACAGGATAGATACATTCACTGTTCCTGGGGTTAGACCAGACATTTAGCTAAGTAATGCAAATACATATAGTTCAGTCTTATGAAATATTCTATTTAAACTGTAAAATTCTCTGGGTCACTGAGTGATGACCAGTGCAGAGTAAGTCTTGGAAGAAAATACACAATCCATAAACTTCTATGAGTTAGCCAAAACAGTCCCATGACATTACCTCTCTGCAGAGATGTTTCCAGGAGCATGACTTTCAATAAAATAGAACTTCCAAAGACTGACAAAATGCTTCATGATATCACCAAAGAATGATGTAAGGAGTGATTCAGTGGATTTGGCCACTGTCACTCCCCTCCACTCCCAGCACATGGAGATACACTTTGCCAGTTCCAAAAAAGAGTTTCCCATAGCTTTGCTCGCTTCAGAATTGCCTCTTTTCAATTAGGCATGGAAGCAAAGGAGCCAAATGTCCTTTCTGATGGCATCCTCGGATTTGTGCCCCAGTCAAGCAGAATTTCATTCTTCTCAATTTTTATGTGCCTTGCTTGTACACTCCTAAGTAAACCAGTTTAGAAACTTTAATTCATCTGAACTTCTAAATCTCATAGAATGCATCAAGACTCAAGAGTTGCGCCTGCCCCTATTTTTTGTCTATTATCATGCCCACAGTTCTATCTGCCAGAGTATAAAATTCACAGTCAAAGGAAGGACAGGATACCAGTTGTCCCTAGGCAAACAAATGAAGTCATGTCTTTATTATTGTGGTAAGAAATATCTCCAAAATCTACTTAAAGTGTTTACATTTTTACTTTTTTAATTTGCAACTAAGTTAATTGGGAAAAAATAAAGTAAGGCAATAGAAGGAAATGCAGCAAAAAAAAAGTCACATGAGAGTCTCTGGCCAACAAATTTCAGCATAATGAACAAACACATATTTGAAAATCGTAGGACAGCCAAAGTTATTCTCACAAGGGGGAAAAAAAAAAAAAAAGCTGTCTCCTGCCTTCTCTTTTACCACGGCTAATCACTAGTTTTTCATGCTTTTGGAAACTAGATATTTTGTACCCTTTCAACTCCTTTCCAAGGCATGTTTATATTACACAGCAATTCTTTCCAGGAAAGTCATGTGTATACTGCTTTATTGATCCTCACAGCCTCTGTATGCAAACAAGCAATGGAACATAAAAATATTTACATTTTGTAGATCAAGAATATCAATGTCACATAAGGGGTAAGGGTAAAGGTAATTCCTGCTTTATACCCTACATCTTCTGACTTCCACCCACCACCACTCTGATTAGTCAAGAAGGGATTTCGCTGGTGGTCCAGTGGCTAAGACTCTGTAGTCCCAGTGCAGGGGTGGGGCTGGGTTTAATCCCTGGTCAGGGAACTAGATCCCAAATCCCGCAACTAAGACCTGGAGCATCCAAATAAATACATATTTTATTTTAAATAGAAGAGACAACAAGCTAGAGTATATGTGCCAAAGATGGTCTGGGGGAACAAATTCAGAAGAATGTCAGATGCTGGCCTGCCCCAGCCAGCTGTGTCTCTATAGACAAGAGTTAGACCAGATGCGCAGCCAAGAACTCTACATATCTTGACACTTGGCTGCTCTTCTTTCCTGATTAGGCTCATGGCTCCACACGCTGGCAGCCTCTTTCTTGCCCATGCTCAGCTCTGTCCTGACCCACGCTTTTCCCAGCCCTGCCTGCTACTACCTCCGCCGAGCATCCTGCATCCTGTAGGTTACCAGCTGGAACTGGCAACCAACTGGCCACCCAGTTGTTCACAGTAGCTTGGCCTCTGCACTACCTCCCCATGTGAGCAGCTCCAGCTGGGGAATCTCTTTGTAGCAAGCCAGCCCCCGACTCTTTTATCCTCAGCTGGTCCCAGCCAGGTTCTGCAGCTAAGCAAGCAGGCTCACTTCTGTCCTGATGAAGGCCAACCCCAAGGATACCAGTAAAGTGGCTAGTAGTGCTCCTTGCCACTCCAGAACTCACCATGGCCCATTCTTGCTCTAAATGGCTATCAAGCGACTTCCCCCAGGATCTAGTGGTTAAGACACCACACTTTCAATGCAGGGGTTGTGAGTTCGATCCCTGGTCAGGGAAATGAGATCCCACATGTTGCATGGTGCAGCCAAAAAAAAGTAGCTGTCAAATAACTCCTGTAAAACTTTTAGTTAGGCATTTAGACAATAGACATTAAGACCTTAATCTGTGCCTTCCTCCCTCTTTCATCAGTCCTGCCTTCCTAGCCTTGTACTCACTCAGTCATGTCCAGCTCTTATTGAGCCCATGGCTGGTAGTCTGCCAGGCTCCTCCGTCCATGGGATTCCCTAGGCAAGAATGCTGGAATGGGATGCCCTTTCCTACTCCAGAGGATCTTCCCAACTCAGGGATCAAACATGTGTCTCTTGTATCTGCATTGACAGGTGGATTCTTTACCACTGAGCCACCTGAGAAGTTTAGAAAAATTATTGAACTTAGAATAAAGAAATCAGTTTCAAAGGGAACCTGAGCAATTAACCTCTCAGAACCTCTATTCTGAGGTTCTGAAAAAGATCATGTTTATTAGAGACCTTAGAACAATACACAACACCTAAGAGCTTCTCCATACAAGTTAATGAAAATTTGGATTGAACTGAATATAGAAAAGCATTTCTAGGCAAAAATAATTAACCAATAAGTAAAATGATGCTTTTGAATTGTGGTGCTGGAGAAGACTCTTGAGTCCCTGGGGCTGCAAGGAGATCAAATCAGTCAATCCTTAAGAAAATCACCCTGAATATTCATTGGAAGGACTGATACTGAAACTGATGCTCCAATACTTTGGCCAACTGATGCAAAGAGCCCCCTCATTGGAAGAGACCTGTAGATTACCTGTAGATACTGGAAAAGATTGAGGGCAGGAAGAGAAAGGGGCGACAAAGAATGAGAGGGTTGGATAGCATTACTGAATCAATGGACATGAGTTTGAGCAAAGTCTGCGAAATAGTGAAGGACAGGGAACCTGGTGTGCTACAGTCCATGGGGTTGTAAAGAGTCAGACCCGACTTAGCAACTGAACAACAATATTATACATTCTCCCACTATTTACCACTCACAAAGAGGGGCTTTGTATTCTTTGCTCTGAGGTCTTAGGGAAAGCACAGAGACTTAGTATACACCCTCTAAACAGCTCTATTACTCGAGCTATCAATTCTGTCACTCTAAAATCAAGTCATTAAATTAAGCTATATAAGATGCATGTTAAGCAACTTTTAGTCAACATCACTGGGGATCAAGGTATAATTTAGAATCTGGGGCCCCTTCTATCTAGAATAACCTGCTTACTCTATTCCAATAGGGCAAGAAGAGTAAGCTTCAAGTTATTGCTTCTCATCCTAAAGGAAAATAGCCACTGGACAAGGTGAACTAGAATTGGAATTAAAATAAGGTGGTGAAGAGAGTGAATGCCATAAAGCTTAATTTCTGATGCATTTGCATGGGGTTCCTCCCTCCCTCTGGGTGCTCAGTCATGTCTGACTCTTTGCAATCTCATGGGCTGTAGCCTGCCAGGTTTCTCTGTCCATGGGATTATCCCAGCAAGAACGCTGAAGTAGGTTGCCATTTCCTCCCAAGGGATATTCCCAACCCAGCAATTGAACCCACATCTCCTGTGGCTCCTGCACTGGCAAGCAGATTCTTTACTACTGAGCCAACTGGGAAGCCCATATACCTGGAGTACTGGAACCAAAATGAGGAATCTCTTGGCCATCACTTAGTTCCATGGAAAACACGTTCTTCTGACTTTCTTCTTACCTCTCTGGCTGCTGCTTTTCAGTCTCATTTGCTCAAACTTCCCCCTCTGGTTGTTCTCTAAATATCAGGGTATTCCTGAGTTCAGTACTCTTGTCTCTTCTAACTACATTCAGACATAATCAATGTAATCTAAGGCCACAGTATTAAATGCCTCCCATATGCTGACAAGATGGAGAAGATGGTTAAATAGCATCATTGACTCAATGGATTTGAATCTGAGCAAACGGTGGGAAACTGGAGGACAGAGAAGCCTGGTGTGCTGTAGTCCATGAGGTTGCAAGGAGTCAGACAGGACTTAGCAACTGAACAGCAACATATGCTGACAAACTCCAAACATGTCTCTAGCCCACCTCTTGACATCCCACCAGAGGTCTATGGTGGAGAAATCTGTATTTCAAAAATAAAACCTAAAACAGTGCCATGAATTCTTCACCCCTCCTCCAGTTCACTTCTTAAATCTTCCTCATTTCATTAAAATGCACCTTCTTTCACTCAAATGCTCAGCCAAAAAATCTAGGAGTCATTCTTGATTCTACCTTCCTTTCCGTGTCTCACAGCCAATCCATAAATAAATTTTATCAATTCTATCTTTAAAATATTTTCCAAGTCTGACCACATCCCATTACTTCCATTGCTACCAGCCTGGACAATGCTGTCATGATTTCATACCCGATTATTTCAATAACATGCCAACTCATTTGATCCTTCTTTGACCTCTTATGGTCTATTTTTTACACAGTAGGCAAGATGAGATTTTAAAACAAACATCATATCAAGTTTATGCTCAAAATCCTAAAATGTTTTCCCTTTACATTTATAATATACATGGCATTTTAAAGCTCCAGTTCCTTTGACCACATCTCTGCCTAAAACCTTATCTCAGATGTTTGTATTACTCATTTCGTTCAAAATTATGACCAAATGTCACCATGTTAGAGAGGTTCTTTTTTTTTTTTTTTTTGAGTCACTTTTAAGCTAGCTTTCCTTTATCATTCACTATTTATCTTGCTTCATTGTTTTTTCTGTGTTGACTTATATTTTATATTTATTGATGTGCTTGTGCTAAGTCACTTCAGTCATGTCTGACTCTGTCACCCCATGGACTGTAGCCTGCCAGGTTCCTCTGTCCATGGGATTCTCCAGGGAAGAATACTGGAGTGGGTTGCCATTTCCTTCTCCAGGGGATCTTCTTGACCCAAGGATCCAACCCTCATCTCTCATGTCTCCTGCATTGGCAGGCAGGTTCTTTACCACTAACACTACCTAGTGTATTTAGTGGCTCGGAGGTTAAAGCATCTGCCTCCAATGCGGGAGACCCAGGTTCGATCCCTGGGTTGGGAGGGTCCCCTGGAGAAGGGAATGGCAACCCACTCCAGTATTCTTGCCTGGAGAATCCCATGGACAGAGCAGCCTGGTAGGCTACAGTCCACAGGGTCGCAAAGAGTCGGACACGACTGAGCGATTTCACTCACTCACTCACTCACTCTTTATTTATGATCTGCCTCCTCCACTAGAATGTAAACTCCATGAGGCCAACAACTTTGTCTATCTTATGCACTGCTGTGTTTGCAATATTTAAAATAGTGTAAGGCACTCAACAAATATTTGCTTATTGAATGATGTCTACTCCAGCTGCCATGACAAAACACATAGTCTTGGTGGCTTAAATTAAAAATAATAATAATATTTATCACAGTTTTGAAGGCTAGAACCCCAAAATCAAGATTCCAGCTGATGTGGTTTTGGTGCGAGCTCTTTTCCTGACTTGTATACAACTGCCTTCTAGCTATGTCTCACATGACTTTTCCTTGGTATGTACACAGGGTTGAGGGGGACTTTAGGGCATCTCTTCTTATAAATATACTAATCCTATCAGATCTAGGCCTCATCCTTGTGACTTCATTTAACTTTAATTCCTGAAAGGCCCATATCCAAAAATATCCACCCGGGAGATTAGTACTTCGATATAATGAATTTTGTAAGGATATAAATATTCAGTTCATAACAAATGAAGTAAAAACAATTAGCATTGAAGAAGAAACCAGTGTTCCATCCTAAGAGCAACAAAAGAGTATAAAGAATAAAATTTAATTTAAAAAAAATCTCTCAGAATCAGAAAGGTAAAAATAAAAGGATAGAGGGCTTGGTTTCATGCCTTATCATAAATTACTTATGTAAATGATGGATGGTGATTAAAGATAAAAATTCAGGTAGACTAAGTTTGATATATGTATTAGGATACTAATATAATTTGAAAGCACTTAAAGAGAGGAAAAAATTTAACTAGTGCTTGTAGCTGTCAGTCATATTGTCAGAACTTTTTTTATCTCCTCTTTATTCCTGTAACTAGTTTCTTGACCTCAGAGAAGGCAATGGCAACCCACTCCAGTACTCTTGCCTGGAAAATCCCATGGATGGAGGAGCCTGGTAGGCTGCAGGCCATGGAGTCGCTAAGAGTCGGAAATGATCACTTTCACTTTTCACTTTCATGCATTGGAGGAGGAAATGGCAACCCACTCCAGTGATCTTGCCTGGAGAATCCTAGGGATGGCAGGGCCTGGTGGGCTGCTATCTATGGGGTCGCACAGAGTTGGACACGACTGAAGTGACTTAGCAGCAGCAGGAGTTTCTTGACCTAGTTTTTGCTTAGCAAACTTGAGAGCTTCCTTGGTGAGATCTGAAATTGTCCCTTCTCTGAGAGTAAGGAAAGAGGAGGACCACCCCAGATTGTTAGGGGTTTTAATAAGCAAGGGAGCTTACATATAAGACTTGTCTCACGCAGCATCAAGACAAGTAGATCTCAGCCTACACTGGCCAGAATCTAAAAAGCTTATACAGAGGCCTTAACTAGGTTCAATAATGGAATCAGTCCAGATGGTCTCAACAACAAATTACTCTTCCAAAGCTGTGCACTTGAAGTGGCTCATAGTATGGGAGTGAATGTTGGGCTGAATGTACAAAGGACAAGTGAGGGGGTGAGGAGCCTCCAGCTGCCTGGGTCTGCTCCTGGGTCACATTCTCTTGATGACCTCTTTCAACATATAGGAAACAATTTTTCAAATTGATGTTATTAAAGGGATTCATAATATACTCTAAATGAACAAAAACCCTCAGTTATTTCTTAAATATTCCACAAAATTTTATCAGTCTTTTTCTCCATATAAACAATTTCAAAACTGCTTCTTGAGAGGGGAAAAAAGAAATGATGTACTTAAACAGAAAGTACCCCAGAAGTCTAAAAAATAAAAAGCAAAAAGGCAAAATGGTTGCCTGAGGAGACCCCACAAATAGCTGAGAAAAGACGAGAAGCCAAAGGCAAAGAAGAAAAGGAAAGATATACCCACCTGAATGCAGAGTTTCAAAGAATAGCAAGGAGAGATAAGAAAGCCTTCCTTGGTGATCAATGCAAAGAAATAGAGGAAAACAATAGAATGGGGAAAACTAAAGATCTCTTCTAGAAAATTAGAGATACCAAGGGAAAGTGTCATGCAAAGATGAGCACAATAAAGGACAGGAAAGGTATGGACCTAACAGAAGCAGAAGATATTAAGGAGAGGTGGCAAGAATACACAGAAGAACTATACAAAAAGAAAAAAAAAAAAACCTTCATGACCCAGATAACCATGATGGTGTGATCACTCATTCATCTCAAGCCAGATTCCTGGAGTACAAGTCAAGTGGGCCTTAGGAAGCATCACTATGAACAAAGCTAGTGGAAGTGATGGAATTCCAGTTGAGCTGTTTCGAATCCTCAAAAATGATGCTGTGAAAGTGCTACAGTCAATATGCCAGCAAATATGGAAACTCAGCAGTGGCCACAGGACTGGAAAAGGTCAGTTTTCATTTCATTCCCAAAGAAAGGCAATGCCAAGTAGTTTGAATATTCAAACTACTGCACAATTGCACTCATCTCACAGGCTACCAAAGAAATGCTCAAAATTCTCCAAGTTAGGTCTCAACAGTATGAAAACTGAGAGCTTCCAGATGTTCAAGCTGGATTTAGAAAAAGCAGAGGAACCACACATCAAATTTCCAACATCCACTGGATCATAGAAAAGCAAGAGAATTCAAGAAAAATATCTATTTCTGCTTCATTGACTATGCTAAAGCCTTTGACTGTGTGGATCACAACAAACTGTGGAAAATTCTTCAAGAGATGGGAATACCAGACCACCTGAACTGCCTCCTGAGAAATCTGTATGCAGGTCAAGAAACAATAGTTAAAACCATAAATGGAACAATTGACTGGTTCCAAATTGGGAAAGGAGTACATCAAGGCTGTATATCATCACCCTGCTTATTTAACTTACATGTAGCATACACCATGAGAAATGCCAGGCTGGATGAAGCACAGCTAGAATCAAGATTGCTGGGAAAAATGTCAATAACCTCAGATAGGCAGATGACACCACCCTTTTGGCAGAAAACAAAGAGGAATTAAAGAGCCTCTTGTTGAAAGTGAAAGAGGAGAATGAAAAGCTCATTCAAAAAAACAAAGATCATGGCATCTGGTCCCATCGCTTCATGGAAAGTAGATGGGAAAACAATGGAAACAGTGACAGACTTTATTTTCTTGGGCTCCAAAATCACTACAGATTGTGACTGCAGCCATGAAATTAAAAGACACTTGTTCCTTGGAATAAAAGCTATGACAAACCTAGACAGCATATTAAAAAACAGAGACATTATCAACAAAGTTCCGTCTAGTCAAAGCTATGATTTTTCCAGTAGTCCTGTATGGATGTGAGAGTTGGACCGTAAAGTAAGCTGAGCACTGAAAAATTGATACTTTTGAACTGTGGTGTTGGATAAGACTCTTGAGAGTCCCTTGGACTGCAATGAGATCAAGCCAGTCAATCCTAAAGGAAATCAATCCTGAAGTCCTGAATATTCATTGGAAGGACTGATGCTAAAGCTCCAAAACTTTGGCCACCTGATATGAAGGACTGACTCATTGGGAAAGACCCTGATGCTGGGAAAGATTGAAGTCAGGAGGAGAAGGGGACGACAGAGGATGAGATGGTTGGATGGGATCACTGACTCAATGGACATGAATTTGAGCAAGTTCTGGGAGTTGGTGATGGACAGGGAAGCCTGATGTGCTGCAGTACACGGAGTCACAAAGAGTAGGACACAACTGAGCAACTGAAATGAACTGAACTGAATTGTGTCTCATTTGAGGACACCACGCTTGACACTGACTAACAGCCCACAGTGTGACCTGGGTTGTGAGCTCTGTTCAATAGGATTAACCTAGCTGGTTGTTAACTAATTGAGCTCAGCAGTTCTCTTGGAGAGGTGGAAGATGAGACAGTCAAAGGGAAATACAGGCAGAATGAGGAAGAGAAATACCATGAGAGACAGAAGACTGTTTAGGGAGGTTGTTGGTCAGATTTCCATTTGTAAAACCTGTGGCTTCCTGACAAGCACCCAAATTCCACCACTTGCATATTATTTCTTTTCACCTAACTTGGGGAACTAATAAGGTTGTTTCAATGATTACCCATTTTCATTAGGTAAGCTTCCTAGAAATTACACATTTCAACACACAAAACTTACTTTCACACAATGTACTTTTCACACAAAGTTCACAAAGTACACCTCCTTACCAGCTTAGTCTTGTTGTCAGGAAAGAAAACAAATGATCATTTAATCAGCTCTCAATAATATATTGTTAAGGCTGAATGTTGCCAGTTATCATGTTACCATATTCCTAATAACCATGGTAAATATTCAGCATTGGTTAAGAGTATTTCCTCTGTGGATAAGAGTATTTCCTCTGTTTGAGGAAATAACCAACTAGCTTGTGCCCACAGAGCCTGGATATATGTTTTGAGCACACTCCTTTGTCTCCATCCCCAAAGGTCGCACTAGTGGTAAAGAACCCATCTGTCAATGCAGGAGACATAAGAGATGAAGGTTTGATCCCTGGGTTGGGAAGATCCCCTGGAAAAGAGCATGGCAACCCACTCCAGTATTCTTGCCTGGAGAATCCCATGGACAGAGGAGCCTGGTGGGCTACAGTCCACAGGGTTGCAAAGAGGCAGACACAACTGAAGCTATTTAACACGCATACACACACACCAAAAGCAGTGAGATGGAGATTTAGTACCAGAACGTTTTCATTCCAGTCCTATTATTAAGAAGCATAAGATTGGTATTCACGATACTTGTGTATCACTTGGCACTGTTTGGGTAGTAAAGAATAGAGGAAACAGAAGTCTACTCATTCAACCTCTCTCAATAACTTAGTGTCTTAAAAATTCCATCAAGGTAGACATAAATCATTTCTAATTTTTACAAGGCCCTAAACCGGGAGTACTAAGGAGTCCTGAGAGTGTAGCAAGAGGAATTCAAACAATGACTGTGGATAGCTGACAATTGGCAGTACTTGGAGAAATTCTTAGAGATGATCACTCTCGAACTGTTTTTGAATGACCAGCACAGACAACTAGAGCCAAGTTGCACCCTAAATAATCTCCTATTTTGTGTTCCCCCCAGAGCAGACACTTAAACAAGGAATTGAGTAAAAATAGTTTATTTGAGAGGTGATCCCAAGACACACACTTAACAGAAGTAAGAATATAAGCTAGGGAAGGAAGGAAGCCAGTATGTTATTGATCAGGTTACCTCTGCAGGAAAATCTGAAACAAATTACATAAGAAATCTCAAAACTAATTAGATTCCCACCATAGTTGTTTGGTAGGTACAGTCCTTGACTCCCTGAGATAGTAACTAGAACTCCCAACAAGCTTTTACACTGATATTATATCCTGAATGGCACATTCAATATGCTATTTTTCATTCATTTACCCATTCATTTATTCATTCATTCATCCATTTATTAAACAACCACATTTCCACCACAGCCACACTTGTAGATGTAATTAAGGTTGCACAATGACTCAAGTGGACAATTTTTATCTATAAGTCCTGTAGCCTGGCAACCCAACTCACTAGTATTCTTTTCTATCTCTTTTGAACGTTTTTTCATAGTAACTAACCTTTAAGAGTTCTCACAGGAGGAGAAAAAAAAAATAATGTAAGATGTTCTGTGACAAGAGTACATAGAACGGAAATTTAAGACTTCTCCTGGGAACTTCTCTGGCAGTCCAGTGGTTAGGACTTCACCTTCCAATGCAGGGGTTACTAGTTCAATCCCTTGTCTGGGAGCTATGATCACACATTCTTCACAAGCAAAATAACAAAACATAAAACAGAAGCATTGTAACAAATTCAGTAAATACATTAAAAATGGTCCATACAAAAAAATCTTTTAAAAAACAAAATGGGGGGGGGGCAGTCCTATGATGGCAGAGGAATAGGAAGGGAAGACCACTTTCTCCCTCACAAATTCCTCAAAAGATCATTTCAACGCAGAGCAAACTCCACAAAACAACCTCTGAATGCAGGCAGAGGACATCAGGCAACCAGAAAAGCAGATCATTGTCTTCAAAAACAGGTAGGAAAAAATATAAAAGACGAGAAGCCCATCCTGGGAAGGGAATTCTAAGAAGAGAGGTTTCCAAACACCAGGAAACACTCTCCCTGCCGAGTCTGTGGCGAGCCTTGGAAACACAGAGGGCAACATAACAGGAAGGAAAAATAAATAAATAATTAAAACCAACAGATTGCAAGCCCAACAGTAACTCCCCCAGTGGAAAAGCAGCACAGACGCCTGCACCCGCCACTAGCAAATGGGGGCAGGGCAGGGAAGCGCGGGAGGCGGGGGCTGCCGTGCTTTGTAAGAATCGGGCAGAAATGCCCCATGCGTAACCAGAGCGATCAAACTTGGGCTAGCAAACCAGACTGGGGGATAGCTACCACGCAAAAAGCTCGAACATAAGACACTGCCAGGACCGCGCACAGAACAAAGGACGGACCGGAAATAGCCGGCTGCAGGCCATCCCCCGCCGGGGACAGGCAGCCAGAGCTGTAAGGGCTGGAAAGGGGCAATCGCAGCCCCGGAGAGACTTTACCTAACAAACTGCAGGCAGGCTTCTTTGCTAAGACTTCTGGGGGTGCTGGACAGTCATCATCCGCCTCACAAGGAGCGCCAGCAGTACACCCAGAAATCTGAGCAGCAGAGACAGAAAAGGCGACAAGTCGCAGCGACCGCGCTTGCCAAACTCCTGAGCTGCTCAGACCTGGGAAGGGCACAAAACGCAGTCCCAACCGAATCTGTGCCTCTGAGGGCTACCTGAGCACCAAACCTGAGCGGCTTAGACCGGGGAAGTGCACGCAGCCTAGGGCCGGCCTCAGACGGTTCCTAGCTGAGCACCGTAGAGCCGGAGCGGTTTGTGCGCCATGAGAAGGGACAGGTCCAGCAGGGCTGAGACACTGTGTGCCCACGACAGTGCTATTTGTTTGCAGCATCCCCCCCTCCTCACAGCGCGACTGAACTTGTGAGCCTAAAAAAAAAAAGTGTCCACCACCGCCCCCCTGTGTCAGGACGGAATTCAGACACTGAAGAGACCAGCAAACAGAAGAAGTTAAACACAGGGAACCGCCTTGGAAGTGACCCCACACAGCCCACAACATCAGAGAAGGGCCAGATATATCTTCACTATTTTTACAATCATTCCTTATTTTTTTGTTCTTTTTTCTTTTTTTTTCCTAACTTTTTTTTAATTGTTGTCTTCTATTTCTCCTCTAATTTTTATTTCTATAACTTACTATTACTTTTCAAAAAAAAAAAAAGACTGTACTTTTTTAAGGCAAACACCATATATAGTCTTTGTGTGGTTGTTGTTGGTGTTTCTTTTTTAATAATTCTTGTGGGGGTTTTTTTTCTTATTTTTTTTCTTTTTTTTTCTCTTTCTTTTTTTTTTTTTCTTTTTTCCTTCTGCTTCTTCTCTTTAATATTGTATTTTTGAAAATCCAACCTCTACTCTAGATTTTTAATCTTTGCTTTTTGGTTTTTGTTGTCAATCTTGTACATTTCAAAACCCAGTTTTACCTGACAGCAAGATTACTGGCTTGACCACTCTCTCCTCCTTTGGACTCTCCTTTTTCTCCACCAGGTGGCCTCTGTCTCTGCCCCCCCCCCCATCTTTTCTATTCCAACTCTGTGATTCTCTGTGTGTTCTAGACGGTGGAGAACACCTAAGGAACTGATTACTGGCTGGACTTGTCTCTCTCCTTTTCATTCCTCTCTCTTACCCTCCTGGCCACCTCTGTCTACTTCCTCCTTCTCCTCTTCCCTGTATAACTCCGTGAATACCTCTGAGCAGTCCAGACTATGGAGCGCACATAAGGAAGTGAATATTGACTAGCTTGCTCTCTCCTCTTTTGATCTCACCGCATCTCATTCCAGTCACCTCTAACTACCCCCTCCCTCTTCTCTTCTCTTCTCCATGTAACCCAGTGAACCTCTCTGGGTGTCCCTCAATGTGGAGAAACTTTTCATCTTTAACCTAGATGTTTTATCATCAGTGCTGTATAGATGGAGAAGTCTAGAGAACACTGTAAAAATAAAACCGAAAACCAGAAGCAGGAGGCTTAAGTCCAAAGCTTGAGAACATCAGAGAACTCCTGAATTCAGGGAACATTAAGCAATAGGAGCTCATCAAACACCTCCATACCTACACTGAAACAAAGCTCCACCCAAGGGCCAACAAGTTCCAGAGCAAGACATACCATGCAAATTCTCCAGCAACACAGGAACACACCCCTGAGCTTCAATATACAGGCAGTTCAAAGTTACTCCAAAACTTTAGACGTCTCATAACCCATTACTGGTCACTCCACTGCACTCCAGAGAGAAGAAACCCAGCTCCACCCACCAGACCTCCAACACAAGCCTCCCTAACCAGGAAACCTTGACAAGCCACTGTTACAACCCCACCCACAGTGAGGAAGCTCCACAATAAAGAGAACTACACAAATTCCCAGAATATAAAAAGGCCATCCCAAACGCAGCAATATAACCAAGATGAAGAGACAGAGGAATACTCAGCAGGTAAAGGAACAGGAGAAATGCCCACCAAACCAAACAAAAGAGGAAGAGATAGGGAATCTACCTGAGAAAGAATTCTGAATATTGATAGTGAAAATGATCCAAAATCTTGAAATCAAAATGGAATCACAGATAAATAGCCTAGAGACAAGGATTGAGAAGATGCAAGAAAGATTTAACAAGCACCTAGAAGAAATAAAAAAGAGTCAATATACAATGAATAACGCAATAAATGAGATCAGAAACACTCTGGAGGCAACAAATAGTAGAATAACGGAGGCAGAAGATAGGATTAGTGAAATAGAAGATAGAATGGTAGAAATAAATGAATCAGAGAGGAAAAAAGAAAAACGAATTAAAAGAAATGAGGACAATCTCAGAGACCTCCAGGACAATATGAAACGCTCCAACATTCGAATTATAGGAGTCCCAGAAGAAGAAGACAAAAAGAAAGACCATGAGAAAATCCTTGAGGAGATAATAGTTGAAAACTTCCCTAAAATGGGGAAGGAAATAATCAC
Source organism: Oryx dammah (assembly GCF_014754425.2). Taxonomy (NCBI): domain Eukaryota; kingdom Metazoa; phylum Chordata; class Mammalia; order Artiodactyla; family Bovidae; genus Oryx; species Oryx dammah. Next base: position 137,602,385 of record NW_024070186.1, on the reverse strand, counting down.
CCAAGTCCAAGAAACCCAGAGACTTCCAAATAGGATAAACCCAAGGCGAAACACCCCAAGACACATATGAATCAAATTAACAAAGATCAAACACAAAGAACTATTAAAAGCAGCAAGGGAAAAACAACAAATAACACACAAGGGGATTCCCATAAGGAAAACAGCTGATCTCTCAATAGAAACTCTTCAGGCCAGGAGGGAATGGCAAGACATACTTAAAGTGATGAAAGAAAATAACCTACAGCCCAGATTACTGTACCCAGCAAGGATCTCATTCAAATACAAAGGAGAAATCAAAAGCTTTACAGACAAGCAAAAGCTGAGAGAATTCAGCACCACCAAACCAGCTCTCCAACAAATTCTAAAGGATATTCTCTAGACAGGAAACACAAAAAGGGAGTATAAACCCGAACCCAAAATAATAAAGTAAATGGCAACGGGATCATACGTATCAATAATTACCTAAAACGTAAATGGATTGAATGCCCCAACCAAAAGACAAAGACTGGCTGAATGGATACAAAAACAAGACCCCTCCATATGCTGCTTACAAGAGACCCACCTCAAAACAAGGAACACATACAGACTGAAAGTGAAGGGTTGGAAAAAGATATTCCATGCAAATAGAGACCAAAAGAAAGCAGGAGTGGCAATACTCATATCCGATAAAATAGACTTTAAAACAAAGGCTGTGAAAAGAGACAAAGAAGGACATTACATAATGATCAAAGGATCAATCCAAGAAGAAGATATAACAATTATAAATATATATGCACCCAATATAGGAGCACCGCAATATGTAAGACAAATGCTAACAAGTATGAAAGGGGAAATTAACAACAACACAATAATAGTGGGAGACTTTAATACCCCACTCACACCTATGGACAGATCAACTAAACAGAAAATTAACAAAGAAATGCAAACTTTAAATGATACATTAGACCAGTTAGACCTAATTGATATCTATAGGACATTTCACCCCAAAACAATGAATTTCACCTTTTTCTCAAGTGCTCATGGAACCTTCTCCAGGATAGATCACATTCTGGGCCATAAATATAATCTTGATAAATTCAAAAAATCGAAATCATTCCAAGCATCTTTTCTGACCATAATGCATTAAGATTAGATCTCAATTACAGGAGGAAAACTATTAAAAATTCCAACATATGGAGGCTGAACAACACGCTTCTGAATAACCAACAATCACAGAAGAAATCAAAAAAGAAATCAAAATATGCATATAAAATAATGAAAATAAAACACAACAACCCAAAACCTGTGGGACACTATAAAAGCAGTGCTAAGAGGAAAGTTCATAGCAATACAGGCATACCTCAAGAAACAAGAAAAAAGTCAAATAAATAACCTAACTCTACACCTAAAGCAACTAGAAAAGGAAGAATTGGAGAACCCCAGAGTTAGCAGAAGGAAAGAAATCTTAAAAATTAGGGCAGAAATAAATGCAAAAGAAACAAAAGAGACCATAGCAAAAATCAACAAAGCCAAAAGCTGGTTCTTTGAAAGGATAAATAAAATTGACAGACCATTAGCCAGACTTATCAAGAAGCAAAGAGAGAAAAATCAAATCAATAAAATTAGAAATAAAAATGGAGAGATCACAACAGACAACACAGAAATACAAAGGATCATAAGAGACTACTATCAGCAATTATATGCCAATAAAATGGACAACCTGGAAGAAATGGACAAATTCTTAGAAAAGTACAATTTTCCAAAACTGAACCAGGAAGAAATAGATAATCTTAACAGACCCGTCACAAGCACGGAAATTGAAACTGTAATCAGAAATCTTCCAGCAAACAAAAGCCCAGGTCCAGACGGCTTCACAGCTGAATTCTACCAAAAATTTAGAGAAGAGCTAACACCTATCCTACTCAAACTCTTCCAGAAAATTGCAGAGGAAGGTAAACTTCCAAACTCATTCTATGAGGCCACCATCACCTTAATACCAAAACCTGACAAAGATACTACAAAAAAAGAAAACTACAGGCCAATATCACTAATGAACATAGATGCAAAAATCCTTCACAAAATTCTAGCAATCAGAATCCAACAACACATTAAAAAGATCGTACACCATGACCAAGTGAGCTTTATCCCAGGGATGCAAGGATTCTTCAATATCCGCAAATCAATCAATGTAATTCACCACATTAACAAATTGAAAAATAAAAGCCATATGATTATCTCAATAGATGCAGAGAAAGCCTTTGACAAGATTCAACATCCATTTATGATAAAAACTCTCCAGAAAGCAGGAATAGAAGGAACATACCTCAACATAATAAAAGCTATATATGACAAACCCACAGCAAACATTATCCTCAATGGTGAAAAATTGAAAGCATTTCCCCTAAAGTCAGGAATAAGACAAGGGTGACCACTCTCACCACTACTATTCAACATAGTTCTGGAAGTTTTAGCCACAGCAATCAGAGCAGAAAAAGAAATAAAAGGAATCCGAATTGGAAAAGAAGAAGTAAAACTCTCACTGTTTGCAGATGACATGATCCTCTACATAGAAAACCCTAAAGACTCTACCAGATTATTACTAGAGCTAAGTAATGAATATAGTAAAGTTGCAGGATATAAAATCAACACACAGAAATCCTTTGCATTCCTATACACTAATAATGAGAAAGTAGAAAAAGAAATTAAGGAAACAATTCCATTCACCATTGCAACAAAAAGAATAAAATACTTAGGAATATATCTACCTAAAGAAACTAAAGACCTATATATAGAAAACTATAAAACACTGATGAAAGAAATCAAAGAGGACACTAATAGATGGAGAAATATACCATGTTCATGGATTGGAAGAATCAATATAGTGAAAATGAGGATACGCCCCCAAAGCAATCTACAGATTCAATGCAATCCCTATCAAGCTACCAGCGATATTTTTCACATAACTAGAACAAATAATTTCAAGATTTGTATGGAAATACAAAAAACCACGAATAGCCAAAGCAATCTTGAGAAAGAAAAATGGAACTGGAGGAATCAACTTGCCTGACTTCAGGCTCTACTACAAAGCCACAGTCATCAAGACAGTATGGTATTGGCACAAAGACAGAAATATAGATCAATGGAACAAAATAGAAAGCCCAGAGATGAATCCACACACATATGGACACCTTATCTTTGACAAAGGAGGCAAGAATATACAATGGAGTAAAGACAATCTCTTTAACAAGTGGTGCTGGGAAAACTGATCAACCACTTGTAAAAGAATGAAACTAGATCACTTTCTAACACTGCACACAAAGATAAACTCAAAATGGATTAAAGATCTAAATGTAAGACCAGAAACTATAAAACTCCTAGAGGAGAAATTAGGCAAAACACTCTCCGACATAAACCACAGCAGGATCCTCTAGGATCCACATCCCAGAATTCTGGAAATAAAAGCAAAAATAAACAAATGGGACCTAATTAAAATTAAAAGCTTCTGCACAACAAAGGAAACTATAAGCAAAGTGAAAAGACAGCCTTCCGAATGGGAGAAAATAATAGCAAATGAAGCACCTGACAAACAACTAATCTGAAAACTATACAAGCAACTCCTGCAGCTCAATTCCAGAAAAATAAACGACCCAATCAAAAAATGGGCCAAAGAACTAAATAGACATTTCTCCAAAGAAGACATACGGATGGCCAACAAACACATGAAAAGATGCTCAACATCACTCATTATTAGAGAAATGCAAATCAAAACCACAATGAGGTACCACTTCACACCAGTCAGAATGTCTGAGATCCAAAAATCTATAAGCAATAAATGCTGGAGAGGGTGTGGAGAGAAGGGAACCCTCCTACACTGTTGGTGGGAATGCAAACTAGTAAGCCACTATGGAGAACACTGTGGAGATTCCTTAAAAAATTGCAAATAGAACTGCCTTCTGACCCAGCAATCCCACTGCTGGGCATACACACTGAGGAAACCAGAATTGAAAGAGACACATGTACCCCAATGTTCATCGCAGCACTGTTTAGAATAGCCAGGACATGGAAACAACCTAGATGTCCATCAGCAGATGAATGGATAAGAAAGCTGTGGTTCATATACACAATGCAGTATTACTCAGCCATTAAAAAGAATACATTTGAATCAGTTCTAATGAGATAGGTGAAACTGGAGCCAATTATACGGAGTGAAGTAAGCCAGAAAGAAAAACACCAATACAGTATACTAACACATATATGTGGAATTTAGAAAGATGGCAATGATGACCCTGTAGGCAGGACAGCAAAAAAGACACAGATGTGTATAGTGGACTTTTGGACTCAGAGGGAGAGGGAGAGGGTGAGATGATTTGGGAGAATGGCATTGAAACATGTATAATATCATGTAAGAATCGAATTGCCAGTCTATGTCCGATGCAGCATACGGCACACTTGGGGTTGGTACACGGGGATGACCCAGAGAGATGTTGTGGGGAGGGGGTGGGAGGGGGGTTCATGTTTGGGAACACATGTACACCCGTGGTGGATTCATGTCAATGTATGGCAAAACCAATACAGAATTGTAAATAAAATAAAAAATAAATAAATGGGGGAAAAAAGACCTCTTTTATTTCCAATACTTCTTTTTTTTTGTTGTTTTTTGTTTTATTATTTTTAATATAAATTTATTTAGTTTATTGGAGGTTAATTACTTTTATACCTGTGGTGGATTCATGTTGATGTATGGCAAAAATCCAATACTTCTTAATAATCAGTTAACTTGGACCAGTCAGTTAAGCTTCTTTGGGCTTCAATTTCCTCAAATATACAATTACCTGCTCAAAGTATGACAGTTAAGTTAGCCTATGTGCATTAATAAAGGTGATACAGAGAGCTTTAAGATTGTTTGAAGAGAGATTCTTTAACATGTTTCAGCAGACAAGGGATAGATCAGAGGAATGCACTGTAAAGATTAATCTAGGGTATCATTTGGACAGAGAGAAAGTCAGAAGTGATTGGAATAATCTAAGGTGAAAAGAGGGCCTGACATGAAAAAGGTCAGTAGAAATTAAAAGATAGAGGGAAATGATGTATTTATTAAAGGAAAGATTGTCTTCTCTGAAAAACAAACAGGAATACCATGAGAAGCCCTGTAGAACATTCATGTAGAATAGAATAGCAACGTGCAACATACTCTATAAAATCTTCAAAATCTTCCTTGGCAACCTGCTTTACTGAAATGTCATTGTCTTTGGTATCATCACAGTTTAAGAGAAAGGAAAAAAAAAATATATATATATATATATATACACACACACATATATATACTCCTATTACCTGAGCTTTAAAACTTTCTGACGTGTAACAAAAGTGTAGATGAGTTATTCATAGCAGAATTGTAAAGACTAAAGTTCTGCTTGAGAAAATGAAAACAGCAGAGTCTTTTAAAAATAAAAATATTGCCTTTCAAAAAGAGTTGTAGCAGACTTGAACTATTTGGGACAAGTTTTCTTCTTTTTATCAGTGGGAGAAGAAAGTTTTTAGTAAGAGAAAATAATAATTATGCAAAGTTATATATTTATATCCTAACCCCCCCCCAAAAAAAAAAAAACAGATGGAAGAAAACATCCCTTTACATAACCTGTGTCTTCAAAACTCAAGCTCCCAATTTTATATTTAAGTACACATTTATGCTTTCTTTTCTTGCCTGGCTGTCTACTCAAGACTGTAGTAGTGATTACAGCCAACTATCTACTGTACTTATTCCTAAAAGAAACACTGGGGTAAACAGAAGTGTTATTTTACAATTTTTTTTCTCAAAAAACAATTTTTATTTGCTTCTAAGTTAATATTTAACAAGATCATTAAGTATTTGGACAAAAATATATAATTTGTTTCTCCCTGTTTACTTTTCCTTACTATCACACATTTGCCATAGTACAGAGTAAATATGGAAATTGGTAGCATTACATCCAACATAGATAACAAATCTGAACATTCTCTCTAAATATTTTGCCATACTAAAGATCCTAGTGACTTAAAAAAGCACTTTGGTTGAAACATTCACATAAATGTTCAGAAGTCATTATATCTTCTAAGAACATTAGAAAGTGGTCCTTGTTGATACTTATATTGTCAAGGAACTTTTGCTTCCTGAAAGCTAGACTAAATATATGTTTTTCATTTCATCTTGCTTAAATAAACAGAGCTGTCAAGATTTGATGGATATTTCATAATGATGGTACTAAAAAGCTTAAGTGGAAGCATTTGAAAATCTCAAAAATTTTAGGCTTCGCTTTAAAAGCAAGTTTATTTTTAAGCATTTTGTTTCTGTCTCCCTCAATAGCTGGTATCTGAGTGCTTTGTTTTACCCAATTATAACCCACAAATGATTCACATTATTTTAAAAAATAAAATAAAACCTTACCTGGGGGAGAAAGAGAGCACAAATTACCTTTGTGAAAAAGTGGACTCCTGATTAAATAAAAACAACTTTGTAAAAGAAGGTGTAGAAGGCTGGAATTTTGAGAAGGAATCAGTGGAACTACTAAGAAGAATTTAAATATGGGACACAGATGAAGAAGCAAATAAGTTGCAGTGATAATTTGTCAAGATCTTTACCAGATGAATCTTCTCCAGTTACTTGTGGGAATATTTGGCCCACCAGGTGAATTCCCTGAGTTAATCACTTTTCTTTTTAACCACTTTTCTTTTTAACAATTCTAACAATGAACAGTCCAAGTTTTGACCATATGGGAATGCAAATGTGGAAGTGATTTCAGAGTAATATAGATCATGTCTGCATGTCTGGCTGGACTTATTTGCCCCATGTGCATTCCTTCAAGTTTAACTGTGACTCCAGTGGTGTTCTTTTGAAAGGTAAGCCAGACAACTATTCCAATATATTGTGAATTTCTATTAGGTTGTACACCATTAAGAGTAAATTTGAACTCTTTAAGTTATAGGTTATTTTTCATATTCTTCTCATTATACGCTTTATTATATAACTGAATTATACATAGCATTTTTTAAATAAAATGTGATTTTGTATAATTTATGAGTAAGGATCCAATGAATTATGCTCATTGGGCATATAGTAATTATTCTTCAACTCCTAGATTTGTACTCTCAAGGGGAAAAATGCATCTCTTTGCTTTATTTTTAGTTTGTTTTAAAATGAAATATCTGTTAAGCACAAATTCGAAGTGAAGGAGACTAGAGAAAAATCAAACATATAGTCCAACTCCCACATTTTTAGCTATACAGTTTAAAACACATAAATAAATGGCCACTGCACCTAAGCTGAATGGAATTGTATTCATGAAGAGAACCATGAACAGAGTTTGGACTCAACTGTTATGGAAAAAATATGAGAAGGTAATGCTTCAGAAAAACAAAAAATCAGAAAATCAATGTACCAAATAGTATGATAATTTTTTTTTCTCTTTTACTCATCACAAAATTCTATGCAAAGAGTATGTCTGAAACCCAATATTATCTTAAAGTGCACATATCTGAAAACCAATATTGTTTTAAAGTGGGTTTTTTTTATTTCAACAACATCAGTAATTGGAGTGTATTTTGGGGACTTTTTATCTATTTTAATGAAACTTTTCCAAGAGTAACCAGACTAGGCTAATTTTTAGTCATTTATCCAGAACCAATATGCCAACAGAGTAACATAAAATAAAATATGATTTAGCCAACCCTATCATTATAAAAATTGTAACAATTTACACAGGGGAAATTGTAAGACTTAAATAGAAAATGTTTCCCAACTTAATGTGTTATAATACCTCTAGCAAAGCATTTTTTCACTGGAACAATAACTCCTTGTGACTCTTTCCCTCATTTTCTTCAAAACAAATGCACTTACTTAAAACTACACAGTGTAATAATAGATGTGTGCATGGATTTTAAATTCATGAAATTACCATTAAAACTCAAGGAATTATCCCACTATTCTTTGATCAATTTTCAACTGTTATGAACTTTGTATTAGGATTTTTCTTGAACAAATACTGATCCAAAATATATTCACTGACACAACTCTGATGTGGAAAGTATAGACTCTCTGACTATCTAAAATCTCTAGTTAAGTTCTATGGGTGATGCCACCATATCTTTTGTATAAACTGAAAAGCCTTCAAGGAAGTATTTCACCAATACAACTTCTGCTACATGGTTCATTTATTTGCTATATCTTGTTTGAGGATAACAAATAGTGGACTCAGTTTAAGAAGTTTCTGGGTTCTCTTAGGGACTGTGGAATGCCTTAGGCTAATTTAGACAGTGTATGCAATCAACAAATGCCAATATTTTCTCACATCATTATTTCTGAAACATTAATTACAATGCATGCACCTAATCAAAATTGGAAGTTATTCCTGCAGATTTGAACTCAACGTGTTTATGAAAATCAGTACAAATACCAGGGTGTGGAGGCTTCCCAGGTGGCATGGTGGTAAAATATCTGTCTGTCCATGCAGGAGACACAAGAGAAGTGGGTTCAATCCTTCGGTCAGGAATATCCCCTGGAGGAAAAAATGGCAACTCAACCCAGTATACTTGCCTGGAAAATTCCATGGACAGAGGAGCCGGGGGGGCTACAGTTCATGGGGTTGCAAAAAGCTGGACTCAACTGAGCAGATAAGTACGCACGCACAGATACCAGGCTATCAGCTTGGTGAGGACCTATATTCCAAGTACATTATTCTTTGTCTGGCTTATTAGTGAAAGCAAAAGTCACTGAATCATATCTGACTCTTTGCAACCCCATGGACTATACAGTCCATGGAATTCTCCAGGCCAGAATACTGGAGTGGGTAGCATTTCCTTTCTCCAGGGGATCTTGCTAACACAGGGATCGAACCCCGGTTTCTCGCATTGCAGGCAGATTCTTTACCAGCTGAGCCACAGGGAAGCCCAAGAAGACTGGAGTGGGTACCCTATCCTTTCTCCAGCGGATCTTCTGGACACAGGAATCAAACCGAGGTCTCTTGCATTGCAGGCAGATTCTTTACCAACTGAGCTATCAGGGAAGCTGGCTCATAATTAATTGGCTCATAATTAAGTATACAGTAAATACCTACTGGAAATTAAATGAAAAGATATTTCATTGGTAAAAATACATTACTTTCCATAACAGATGACATATTTGAATTGTCAGCACTTTGAAAAGTCATTCAAAAAGACTGCAAGGAGGCCTCAGCCCACCTCCAGATCAGCACACTTCTCCAGTCTATGATGCCTGACAGTGATTGTTTAACTTGATATTTTAGACAACTACCTCATACTTTTCCATTTTTTCCCTTGAGTTTTTTTCCCAATTTGACTCAACATATATTCTTTGAAAATCTACTATATATACAATATTTGCCATATAAATTTTTTGAATATTTTGATTTTCAATCCGTATATATATACACAACGTATTTGTGTTTAATGATTCCACTGAACCCCAATTTAGGGGGAAAAGGCTCTTTGTCATACACTGATAGGCTCACAGTTGCATTTAAGCCAAGAATTGCTAGTCGATGGCCACTTTTGAAGTGTCAGACTGAAGGCACTATACTTGCTTAAGTGCTTCACAGGGCTGCCAAATTGCATAAGGATGGCAGAGTTGATGGGGTGGCGGGGAAGGGACATTATAATTCTGCCACCAGTTTCCTGGTAGTGAAGTTTTAAGTACTGGAAAGAGTTACCATGAATGTATATAAAACCATTTTAGGAAATCTCTCTCACTGGAAAGATAACCCTTGGCGAGATGGTCTAGAGGGTAATCTTATCATTTTAGCCTAAAACACCACTATTTCTGAGTCTAAGATAAGAATGGAAAGAATATTCTAAACAACAATTATGATTTTATCATTTTAGCACTGAGTGACTGTATGGAATCTGCGTGTAAGTATAGCTATGACTGAATTGCTTCTGTGTGTTCATACCTCAGTGCTTCTGAGTATGCTGTTGTTGTTCACTCGCTCAGTCATGTCCAACTCTTTGTGACCCCATGGGCTGCAGCAAGCCAGGCTTCCCAGTCCTTCACCATCTCCAGGAGTTTGCTCAAACTCATGTCCATTGTGTTGGTGATACCAACCAACCATCTCATCCTCTGCTGCCCCCTTCTCCTCCTGCCTTCGATCTTTCCCAGAATCGGGGTCTTTTCCAATAGGTCAGCTCTTCGCATCAGGTGGCCAAAGTTTTAGAGCTTTAGCTTCAGCATCAGTCCTTCCAATGAATATCCAGGGTTGATTTCCTTTAGAATTGACCATTTTGATCTCCTTGCAGTCCGAGGGATTCTCAAGAGTCTTCTTCAACACCACAGATGTGTAAAACAAGCAACAGAGGTGACAGTAATGTATGTGAGGAGACCTGTGCTTGTTCCCATCTGGGCACAGACATGTGCTGAGGGAGCTCCATGTTTCCTAGAGTGAATGTGGATCCTGTCAGCTCCTTAAAGAGCCCAACCCTTCAAACAAGGGCCAGTCAAGCTATTCATGGTGCCTCAGAAAGATGAAATATAACTTACATAAAGGTGCTTATGATCTAGAGGAATGCCTGTTCCTTTGTTCTCTCCTGAATCCAATGCTGTCTCCAGATAACTTTAACACAGATCTTTTTAGATCTGTGGGTTATAACCAACTTACAGAAATCTCTAAAGAAGGCTATTTTAAATTGCCTTTTAAATATTCATTACCAATACGGAGTGAAATTTGGAGCCTTTATTTTATTTCATTTTAATTGTATAGGCCATGTACAAAGGAGATTTTTCTTTCTTTATAAATGTTTACTGGAGTATAGTTGATTTACAAAGTTTTGTTAGTTTCAGGTGTACAGCAAAGTGAATGAGTTATACCTATACATATACCCACTCTTTTTTTCAGATTCTTTTCTCATATAGGTCATTATAGAATATTGAGTACAGTTCTCTGTGCTACACAATAGGTTCTTATTAGTTATCTATCATACATATTGTAATGTGGATATGTCAATTGCAATCTCCCAATTTATTCCTCCCTCTCTTATCCCCTGATAATTATAAGTTTGTTTTCTACATCTTTTATAGCACTTACTATATGCTAGGCACAGTTCTAACATGTTTCATAAACACTGCTCCTTTAATGATCGTAATGACCCCGTGAGTTAGGTAATATTATTGCTTTTCCTGCTTTACAAAGAAACTGAGGCAAGGAGAGTGAATGTACAACTTGCCCAAGTCATGCTGCAAGGAAATGGCAGGGGTAAAATCCAGCTGATTCACCCCCAGAGAAAATGCTTTGCTCATTTACTTTATGAGCAGGCTCATAAATGCTTTGCTACACCTATCCTGCTGCTGCTAGTGCTGCTAAGTAGCTTCAGTCGTGTCCGACTCTGTGTGATCCCATAGAAGGAAGCCCACCAGGCTCCCCCATCCCTGGGATTCTCCAGGCAAGAATACTGGAGTGGGTTGCCATTTCCTTCTCCAATGCATGAAAGTGCAAAGTGAAAGTGAAGTCACTCAGTCATTTCCAACTCTCAGCGAACCCATGGACTGCAGCCTACCAGGCTCCTTAGTCCATGGGATTTTCCAGGCAAGAGTACAAGAGTGGGGTACCATTGCCTTTTCTGACACCTATCCTAGCTGATTGCTTTTAAGATTAATGGCACTTGCACCTGAATTTGAATCCATACTCTACCACTGGTTAACTATTTGACAAAGTATTTGCTTCCTCTCTCTGTAAAATGGGAATAACATGGCCTACTCATTGGAAAAGACTCTGATGCTGGGAGGGATTGGGGGAAGGAGGAGAAGGGGACGATAGAGGATGAGATGGTTAGATGGCATCACCGACTCAATGGACTTGAGTTTGAGTAAACTCCCGGAGTTGGTGATGGACAGGGAGGCCTGGCATGCTGTGATTCATGGGGTTGCAAAGAGTCGGACACAACTGAGTGACTGAACGAAACTGAACTAAACTAATTCAAATGAAAAGGACTGAAGTAAAGCTAAATTCCGCCTACTCCCTGGCACCTTGAAGGCATAGCCACAACTGAGTGTTGCTAGTTTTATCACATCATTGCCAAAGGTGTTGGCAGGATATTTTCACACAAATAGAAATAACATCAACTACTATGTTTAGGACATCTAATATAGTTTCAACAATTCTTTATTTCATTTAATCTTTGCAAAAAAAATGTTACAAGGAAAAGATGCTTCCTGTTTCACATAATTAAAAACATATGTTGCCAAAATTGAGTAATAAACTTGAGAACTCATATCTATATACTGGAAGAGTTTGTGTGGTTTTTTGAAAAGGAGAAGAAAATGAATTGGAGGCCAGTGAAGTGACTGCTTCTGTATGTGCGAGTAAATAGATTTTAAAATAAACAAAAAAAATGAATTTATAAGCTGTAAAGACTTAATTGTCCTCATTTGACCTGATCTTTTCCATTTAATTCAAATGATATTATGTTTGATTACCTAAAAGCCACTGGTACTGGTATATATTTCAGGTACATCAACAAACATAACACCATTCTATTTTAATCTTCCCAAGAGTATTTCTGCTGTAACCGATTTTTTTCAAAATCCTTGAGGAAGATTTACTGTAGTAGAAGTAGAGTATGCTAATACATATTGATTTAGACCTTTGACACCACTCAAACAGTTGAAGCTAAAACCTTCTTCTTTTAAAAGCCTATTTACATATTATTCTTGATTACAAGAGTATATTGTCTGTTCCAGTATCCATTAAACATGCTAAGTAATTAAAAATATAGTCAACTGTCTCCTTAAGCTAGCAAAACTATAAGGAAATAAAAGAAAATTTACTAACCTGTCTTTTCTCAGGACAATAATGCTTTGCTTAGGTTCAGCTATAAAAATTTTGTATTTATTATTTTTCTAAGAAATAGGGAGAAAAATTAAATATTTCTTTTAGCCAGTATATTGTGTGCTCTTCCATAAGACAAAATTCAAAAAAACTTTTCCTGTATTTTGAGTTACATATAGAATAACTGCCATCCATCCCTTCAATATACTATTGAATGAATATGTGTTATTAAATGAACATGTATTATTAAATGAAATAACATATGTAAAGTGCCTATCAGTCTTCTCATCACTTAGAAATCAATCAATATTGGCTTTCATTTTTAATACTATGCTTTAGATTGCTAATATATTATTTTTCTGTAGTCTTTATGATGTACCAGTGTAAGCAGTATGCTGCTGCTGCTGCTAAGTCGCTTCAGTTGTGTCCAACTCTGTGCGACCCCACAGACGGCAGCCCACCAGGCTCTCCTGTCCCTGGGATTCTCCAAGCAAGAACACTGGAGTAGGTTGCCATTTCCTTCTCCAGTGCATGAAAGTGAAAAGTGAAAGTGAAGTCGCTCAGTAGGGTCTGACTCTTAGTGACCCCATGAACTGCAGCCTACCAGGCTCCTCCGTCCATGGGATTCTCCAGGCGAGAGTACTGGAGTGGGGTGCCATTGCCTTCTCCCTGTAAGCAGTATAAAAAGTCTTTAACTTAGTTGAAAGGGATCTTTACTAAGACGCTTGTCATTGCATGTTATCTGCCATTTGAAAAACCTTGGTATGCACTGGACAGCAATTTGCCAACATTAAGGTAGAAAAGAGAAATGCATCAGAAGCTAGATAAAGCTGACAAAGGTAAACATCCAGGGCTTTTGATTTTAACAGCACTCTGTCCCCTACCAAAGAGAGTGCATTGTACTGAAAGTAGCCTCCCAAAATTCACATGTTGAAAGCTTAACCCCCACTGTGATGGTATTAGGAGGTCATTAGGGCATGAGGGTGTTTCCCTCATGAATGAGATTGGTGCCCTTATAAAAGAGACTCCAGAGAGTTTGGTCTCTAGCCCTCTTTCTGCTATGTGAGAATACAATATGGAGATGACTGGCTGTATTTTGGAAAGGGGCTTTACCAGAACCTAACTATATGAATACCCTAATCTTGGACTTCCAGCTTCCAGAACCGTGAGAAATAAATTTATGCTGTTTACATCAGCCACCAAGTCTATGGTACTTTTTTAATAGCAGTTCAAAATAAGACTGAGTGTACTGATCCTAAAAACATTGTGTCTTTGATCCTCAGAAGGCCTATCTATTATCAGTATATATTTCAGTGGCCCCTATATAAAGCTTACAGTGGGAGAGAGGATGTCTTCCACACTACAAGGGTATCTATCTGGGTCTGAGTGTTGGAGTCAGGCCAAGGAGGAGGTTGCTTTCCTTGGGGAGTAAAGTACACATGATAAGTTCTTGGGGAACCTAGTTTAAGGCCATTTGCAGATCAGAACTTCATGTATTTCACATGTCTCAGAACAGCTATCTTACTATTCAAAGCCAGCATGTGAGGAAAAGGCTTTAAACTGAAAATAAAATTTTTTTTAAATTGAGACAGAAATAAGTATAAAATTTATAACAAAGTTAAAAAGAAAATGGGCTTCCAAGGTGGCTCTGGTAGTAAAGAACACTCCTGCTAATGCAGGAGACATAAGAGACTCAGGTTTGATCCCTGGGTTGGAAGAACCCCTGGAGGCGGGCATGACAACCCTCTCTGGTATTCTTACCTGGAGAATCCCATGGTCAGAGGAGTCTGGCTGGCTATGGCCCATAGGATCACAAAGAGTCAGGCATGACTGAAGAGGCTTAGCACTAAGAAAAAACTGACAGAAATTAGAACTAAGTTCTTCTTGGCATCTTTAAGACTTGGATTTCATCTGTTAGGAGTCATTTCTATCTTTGCTTTAGCAGTAGCATCAAAACCATAATCTTTAAGGAAGAATAAAGACCTAAGGTCAATATTAACTTTAAATCATTTAATTCATATAACTTGACAAGTCTAAAAAAAATTAGGCAGAATCATAAATTGATGTGTTATTATGTTTTTTTTTTAGTCACTAACTTGTGTCTGAATCTTTGCAACTCCGTGAACTGCAGCACACCAGGCTCCTCTGTCCTCCACTATCTTCTGGAGTTTGCTCAAATTCATGCCCATCGAGTCAGTGATGCTATCTAACCATCTCATCCTCTGCTGCCAACTTCTCCTTTTGTCTTCAATCTTTCTCAGCATCAGGATCTTCTCCAGTGAGTCAGTGCTTCACATCAGGTGGGCAAAGTGTTAGAGCTTCAGCTTTAGCAACAGTCCTTCCAATGCGTATTCACAGTTGCTTTCCTTTAGGATTGATCGCTTTGATCTCCTTGCTGTCCAAGAGACTCTCAAGAGTCTTCTCCAGCACCACAATTCTAAAGCATCAATTCTTTGGTGCTCAGCCTTCTTTGTGGGCCATCTCTTATATCTGTACATGACTACTGGAAAAATCATAGCTTTGACTATATGGACCTTTGTTGGCAAAGTGGTATCTCTGCTTTTTAGTACTCTGTTTAGGTTTGTCATAGCTTTCTTCCAATGAACAAGCATCTTTTAATTTCATGGCTGCAATCACTATCTGCAGTGATTTTGGAGTACAAGAAAAGAAAATCTGTTGCTGCTTCCACTTTTTCCGCTTCTATTTGCCATGAAGTGATGGGAACAGATGCCATGGTCTTTGTTTTCTAATGTGTTATTATACTTATGGCAAATAGACTATATTCATATATTTTCTATAAAAGTGACCTATTTTTAAATTATTAAATTTGCTTTTGCTTCGCTTTTGCAAATAAATAACAATAGACTGAATCACTTTGTTGTACACTAGAAACTAACAGCAGGTCAGGAAGCAATAGTTAGAACTGGACATGGAACAACAGACTGGTTCCAAATAGGAAAAGGAGTATGTCAAGGCTGTATATTGTCACCCTGCTTATTTAACTTCTATGCAGAGTACATCATGAGAAACGCTGGACTGGAAGAAGCACAAGCTGGAATCAAGATTGCTGGGAGAAATATCAATAACCTCAGATATGCAGATGACATCACCCTTATGGCAGAAAGTGAAGAACAACTAAAAAGCCTCTTGATGAAAGTGAAAGAGGAGAGTGAAAAAGTTGGCTTAAAGCTCAACATTCAGAAAACGAAGATCATTGCATCCAGTCCCATAACTTCATGGGAAATAGATGGGGAAACAGTGGAAACAGTGGCTGACTTTATTTTGGGGGGCTCCAAAATCACTGCCGATGGTGACTGCAGCCATGAAATTAAAAGACACTTACTCCTTGGAAGAAAAGTTATGACCAACCTAGATAGCATATTCAAAAGCAGAGACATTACTTTGCAAACTAAGGTCCGTCTAGTCAAGGCTATGGTTTTTCCAGTAGTCATGTATAGATATGAGAGTTGGACTGTGAAGAAGGCTGAGCACCGAAGAATTGATGCTTTTGAACTGTGGTGTTGGAGAAGACTCTCAAGCGTCCCTTGGACTGCAAGGAGATCCAACCAGTCCATTCTGAAGGAGATCAACCATGGGATTTCTTTGGAAGGAATGATGCTAAAGCTGAAACTCCAGTACTTTGGCCACCTCATGCGAAGAGTTGACTCATTGGAAAAGACTCTGATGCTGGGAGGGATTGGGGGCAGGAGGAGAAGGGGACGACAGAGGGTGAGATGGCTGGATGGCATCACTGACTCGATGGATGTGAGTCTGAGTGAACTCCGGGAGTTGGCGATGGACAGGGAGGCCTGGCATGCTGCAATTCATGGGGTCGCAAAGAGTCGGACACAACTGAGCAATTGAACTGAACTGAGAAACTAGCAGGACATTGTAAATCAACTGTACTTCAATAAAAATTAAAATCTTAAAGAGAGGATTGTGGAAAATAATCAATGGGAAGATGAGGCCAATTTCATGGCACAAATTTTCTCCATTCTCTTCCTAGGCTTTTCTAACAACTCATGAAGAACCAACACATCACAGTGTAATATATCCTCCACAGTCCACAACAGGGGTACCAAATGTATTTGTTGGCAGTAAAAACATATGTCTGTTCAACAGTCCTCAAATAATCCTTAGCATGATGGATCTGAATAAGCCATTATAGCTTTAACTGGTAAGTGAGGCATGTCATTACATGGTACTTATAACAAAAAGAAAGACATCCTTATGGACCATTTGCCTAGAACCTCATGGACTCTTTAAATATACCCCCAGGAAAGTTTGTCTTGTAGGCAGCAAGGCCAATAAAACTGAATCCTGGCACATTATCAGACTGTATCAAAATTCTCTGAAGGGGATGGCCCTTGTTCTCATATATTCTGCCTCCACTGACTGAAAACGCCCTCTTGGTTTCAACTTATAGTCAAATCATTTTACTGTTTAATTTTACTCTGCCCTACCTTGCTTGCATTTGTTCCATGCTGTGTGGTAACAGGACTTGTACTTCAACCCCCTTTCCATGCTAGATGGTCGACCATGCCCAAGACTTCCAAATAGCCTCTTGCTTCCTGTCTGGGTTCTGACTCTAATTAATAATCAACTGAATTATTAATGTTTTAGTTCATTTGAGTATTTCCTCTTTAAAAACCAAAGCAAAGAGATAGCGTATGCTAAACTAATCTTTAGGATCAGGTTGCAGTCTATTTTTCAGGAAGTTCAAGCTTGAAAGCTGAAACCTATCTCAGGAAAGGGGAAAAAAAAGCTGTTCTGAGAGAAGGTTTGGGTTTTGAATTTTCACCCTTGCTATTTTTGATAATTAATATGAGTATGTGTCACAGTGCTGTCAGCAGAACCACATTTCCCTTTCTTGCCCATGAGACCTCTTTCATAATTCATTACTGGTGTGGGGAAGCTAAGGAAGCCCTTTCTCTATAGAATGAGGAGAAAGACTTTATAGAAATTTAAGTGATCCTTTTTCTTATTCCCCAAAGAAGCTTTTAACTTTCACGAGAGAGAAAGAACTAATGTGTTTTTCATAGTTGAACATACCATGACAAAAATATAGATAAAAAGGGGGAATTCCTGGAACAAGAGACACAAATGGGAGCAGCAATAAGTAGCTAATGAGATATCTGGCTCAGTTAAGTAGTTACCAAAGTTCATGTAGGACATAGGGAAACCAAAAAAGACAAGCAGAAGAGCACTCTGCACCCCAAAATATCTGAAGACTGAAACTCTATTAAAGTTTTATTATAGTCACATATTTTTTACAGGTCAAGGGCCAAGGCCATGAGATTCTTCCATACATTCAGCAAACGTCTAGTACATTTCAACCTATTGGTGTGTTTAGGAAGATCCTAAAACAGAGAATGTTAAAATAAGACTCAGTATCAGCTATGACTAAGCATGCATGGGTGCTAAGTCACTTCAGTCATGTCTGACTCTTTGTGACCCTATGGACTGTAGCCTGGCAGGCTCCTTTGTCCATGGGATTATCCAGGCAAGAGTACTGGAGTGGGTTGCCTTGCCACTGGAAGATCCCCCTCCAGGGGATCTGCTTGACCCAGGAATCAAACCCGCATCTCTTATGTCTCCTGTATTGGCAGGAGGGTTCTTTACCACTAACGACCCCTGGGAAGTCTATGACTAAGGCCCTAAGTCAAAAATATAAATTAATTTAATATTATAAATCAACTACAGTTTAATAAAATACACACACACACACACACACACACACAATTACCATCATATTCCAGAGTTGCTAGTCCACCAAAATATAACAATATTTGAAAAGGACACAGTCAAAACTCAGTTTTTGCAACTTTTATTTTAGCACCCACTTTGTGTTTTAAGCAGCTGAAACTAGGTATTTGAAACATATAATTTCTTTAAAAAAAAAAAAAAAAACAACTATTGGAGTGCTATGACTGCTTGTTTCTCCTCTGCTATGAAGAAGAAGAGGCTATGTTTCTCTCCTTCACCCGAGCATGATAAAAAAAAATTCCAAAGGTCCATCTGGAAAATCAACCATTCATGTCCAGAGACATCAGAGGAGAGAATCCTGGTTGAGAAAAGGTCTACAAAGTTTCTACAACCCATCATTTTCCATCTGCCCAGCCCAAAGAATGCTGATGGCAAGACAAACCAAGTAAAATCTTCCCTGCTCCCTTCCTCTGCATGATCCTGGTGGAGGCAGAAACACACACAGCAAAAAAAGGAAGGAGAGAGACTGTTGTGGGAGAAGGCAAGGAAGCTGGTCATGCACAACCTCCTTGTGCAGGTTCTGAGCTCAGAAGGTCAGAAGGGAAGAAGCTTTGACTTAAAACACAACTATTTTATTACTACACACATCCAGACATACCAATGATAGAAACGAAGTTATCTGGAAGATGAAAGTGACCTGAAATTTTCTCCAAGGGGAGCAGAATAACTAGTCCCAGAGGGTGTTCCTGCATTTTCTATGAAGGAAAGAAAGGACTACAGAAGATCTACATAACAGAGTTCGTAGTAAAATATCTGCAGCTTTCAAGACAGAAAACTTACAGTGATTCTCACTATGCCTTTTCCCAAGCATTACTAACAGTGGACATACAGAGACTGAGAGAGAAAGAGAGGCAGAGAAAGACAGAAAAGAAAGGAAAAGAGAGAAGAGGGAAGAAATGGAATATTTCTTTTTATTTTATATATTTTATTTTTATATTAAATAAATGTTAACGTATACTATTTTCAGCTTCAGCATCAGCGCTTCCAATGAGTACTCAGGACTGATTTCCTTTAAGATTGACTGGTTTGTCCCATATAATTGCACTCAACTCACATGCTCAAAATTCTCCAAGCAAGGCCTCAGTAGTATCTGAACCAAGAACTTCCAGATGTTCAGGTTGGATTTAGAAAAGGCAGAGGAACCAGAGATTAAATTGCCAACATCCATTGGATCACAGAAAACTCAAGAGAGGTCCAGAAAAATATCTACTTCTGCTTTATTGACTATACCAAACCTTTGATTGTGTGGATCACAACAAACTACAGAAAATTCTTCAAGAGATGGGAATACCAGACCACACCACCTTACCTGCCTCCTGAGAAACCTGTATGTAGGTCAAGAAGCAAGAGTTAGAACCGGACATGGAACAATAGACTTGTTCAAAATTGGGAAAGGGATACATCAAGGCTGTATATTGTCACTCTGCTTATTTAACTTATATGCAGAGTAAATCAGGTGAAATGCCAGGCTGGATGAAGCACAATTTGGAATCAAGATTGCCAGGAGAAATATCAAAAACTTCAGAAATGCAGATGATATCACCTTTATGGCAGAAAGTGAAGAAAAGCCTCTTGATAAAAGTGAAAGAGAAGAGTAAAAAAGCTGGCTTAAAACTCAACATTCAAAAAATGAAGATCATGGCATCTGATCCCATCACTTCGTGACTTCACAGCAAATAGATGGGGAAACAATGGAAACAATGACAGACTTTCTTTTCTTGGGGTCCAAAAACACTGGAGATGGTGACTACAGCCACAAAATTAAAAGACGCTTCCTCCTTGGAAGAAAAGTTATGACCAACCTAGACAGCATATTATAAAGCAGAGACATTACTTTGCCAACAAAGGTCCATCTAGTCAAGGCTATGGTTTTTCCAGCAGTCATGTATGGATGTGAGAGTTGGACTATAAAGAAAGCTGAGAGCCAAAGAATTGATACTTTTGGACTGTGGTGTTGGAGAAGACTCTTGAGAGTCCCTTGGACTGCAAGGAGATCAAACCAGTCCATCCTAAAGGAAATCAGTCCTGAATATTCATTGGAAGGACTGATGCTGAGGCTGGAGCTCCAATACTTTGGCCACCTGATGCAAAGAAGTGACTAATTGGAAAAGATCTTGATGCTGGAAAAGATTGAAGGCAGGAGGAGAAGGGGATCACAGAGGATGAGATGGTTGGGTGGCATCACTGACTCGATGGACATGAGTTTGAGCAGGCTCTGGGAGTTGGTGATGGACAGGGAACCCTGTGCTGCATTCCATGGGGTCACAAAGAGTCAGAAACAACTGAGCGACTGAACTGAGCTAATACAACAGAATCATGTGCAGGGCTTCTTAAAATAGATGGCTACTGTCCATCCCCTCGGAGTAGGCAATGGCACCCCAGTCCAGTACTCTTGCCTGGAAAATGCCATGGACAGAGGAACCTGGTAGGCGGCAGTCCATGGGGTCGCTAGGAGTC
Source organism: Oryx dammah (assembly GCF_014754425.2). Lineage (NCBI taxonomy): Eukaryota > Metazoa > Chordata > Mammalia > Artiodactyla > Bovidae > Oryx > Oryx dammah. The sequence continues at coordinate 137,581,374 of NW_024070186.1, read as the reverse complement.
GGACATGACTGAGTGACTTCACTTTCACTTTTCACTTTCATGCATTGGAGAAGGAAATGGCAACCCACTCCAGTGTTCTTGCCTAGAGAATCCCAGGGATGGGAGAGCCTGGTGGGCTGCCATCTCTGGGGTCACACAGAGTCGAACACGACTGAAGTGACTTAGCATCAGCAGCAGCAGTCCATCCCCTAGAACATCTAATTCCCTTAAGGTAGGACCCAGGAATTTGCATTCCTGACAAGTTCCCAGGAAACGCCAATTTGCTGGTCTAGGAGCACACTTTGAGCATCACTGCCCGATAAGCCCTGTCACATGTGCGGAAGAAACCATGTAAAAGAATGTTTCAGCACTGTTTGTAGTTAAGAATCGTAAAGACCTTAAAGGTACTTCTCGGAAGAATGACTAAATACATTGTTTTCTTCCTACAATGGAATTCTCTATAGCTGTTAAAAGGAACTAGCGATAAACATATCAAATGAATAAACCTCACAAAACATAATGTTGAGGACCCAAAATAATAGGGCCCATCCTTTGATCTTAGTGGTAAGATTAAATATAGAAATGGCACATACAACAAGACAGATGAGAAAGAAAAAACATAGGGCCCTCAGGAAAAACAATGCATTTGAGAAGAAATTTTACCATATGACATATTAAATATTAAAATATGAATAAATAATCAATTATTTTTTAAAAGATTGACTGGTTTGATCTCCTTGCTGTCCAAGAGACTCTCAAGAGTCTTCACCAACACCACAGTTCAAAGGCATCAATTTTTCTGTTGCAGAAGCTCAAGCACCGATATTTTGGTCACCTGATGCAAACAGCTGCTTCATTAGAAAAGACGCTGGTGCTGGGAAAGATTGAATACAGAAGGAGAAGAGGATATCAGAGGATGAGATGGCTGGATGGCATCATTGATGTAATGCACATGAACTTAGGCAAAATCCAGTAGATGGTGATGGACAGGGAAGCCTGGCGTGCTTCATTTCAAGGGGTCGCAAAGAGTTGGACACAACTGGGTGACTGATGAACAATAACGACATATGGCATTTTATAGTTTTATATTTGGGCTTCCCTGGTGGCTCAGATGATGAAGAATCGCCTGCAATGCAGGAGACCCAGATTCAATCCCTGGGTTGAGAAGATCTGCTGAAGAACGGGATGGCTACCCACTCCAGTATTCTTGCCTGGAGAATTCCATGGATAGAGGAGTCCATGGGGTTGCAAAGAGTCAGACATAACTGAGTGACTAACACTTCCATTTTCAAATTATATTTCTATGTTTATTAAAATACATTCTATACACACATATATAATGGTTTGGCTACAATAAAAATTAAAATCAACTATGGGTAACAATGGCATTTCGTGAAGAGTTTTAGGAGGCTTGAAACTTCCCAAAGTCTTATGTACTAACTGTTATTCTCCTCAGCAAGGACCATAAGGGAGCTACAAAGAGCTCTGTAGGAGACAAAGATCTTGTTAAATTTTAATCTGAACTCTTTGTCTTGTTATGTTTACCAAGAAGAATCAAGAGGTTTCCAGAAATGTTTATATGTTTCCCCTCCTCCCCCCCGCCCCGAAACACACACACATTCTTCAATTCTTTCATAAATGGAACCTTAATGAGTTTGTAGAATACTCACTGTTTAGCCCATGGCACCTATTTGTTTTTGTAAAATGGAATGAATTTACTACAGGTTGTAAATAACCTCAAAAGCCTTGAATTAATTGACACATCATGGGTCCCTCTGTTAGTTAATAAGAGTTTGGCTGTCAATGCAGGATGGTACAAAATAAAATGAACTCAAGGAGATTCAAACCCAAACACATAGCACTGCTTGTTTTGTGTTTGGTTACATTAAATTATGACATAGAAATGATTTATAAATAGTCAAATGTTATTTTGTAATTCTAATATAAATCTTGTAAGTATTAAATATCTGGTTATGTGTTTCTCAGAGTTTTAGAGCATTTGAAATAAACATAGTCTGTGTGTACATATGTGGGGGTAGGAAGGAACTCCTTGAGTGCTCCTAGTCTATTAGATAAAACCATAGCATTTTAGAGTTGGGAGAAACTTAATGTCCTCTTTATCAACACTTCATTTGACAGATGAGACTCAAACAGAAATGAGTGATTTCATCAAATTCCCACCAAAGGGCCCTAGGAGAGCTAGGAAAGATTTTCAGGTTAGTGATTTTCCTATAAGGGCATGCTGAGCTTTGAAGAATTGATGCTTTTGAACTGTGGTGTTGGAGAAGACTCTTGAGAGTCCCTTGGACTGCAAGGAGATCCAACTATTCAATTCTAAAAGAGATCAGCCCTGGGATTTCTTTGGAAGGACTGATGCTAAAGCTGAAACTCCAGTACTTTGGCCACCTCATGTGAAGAGCTGACTCATTGGAAAAGACTCTGATGCTGGGAGGGATTGAGGGCAGGAAGAGAAGGGGACAACAGAGGATGAGATGGCTGGATGGCATCACGGACTCAATGGATGTGAGTTCAGGTGAACTCCAGGAGTTGGTGATGGACAGGGAGGCCTGGCGTGCTGCAATTCATGGGGTCACAAAGAGTCGGACACGACTGAGCGACTGAACTGAACTGAACTGATGTCTAATCTTTGCTTTTGTTTTACTTTTGGATATAAAACCAATGACCTTAGCTTCCAAGTTCTTTAAAACAGTCAAACAAAAATAGTATTTGTAACATAGAAAGTCAAAGACTAATAATCTCATCCATACTGTTTTATTTTCAGATTCCTCCTTTTCTTAATTTCAATAGGGTTCAGCATATATTAGTCTTCTCTTGTATATTTACATGTAAGTTCTCCAATGTGTTTTTGGTGTTGAACCTTTACATAGCATGGGTTAAAATTTTCCATAGGAACTAACAGCCAACATGCCAACTAGCTATATCCAGGTAGATGGCACAGGCTTAGCAGAACTGGAAGCCTGAGCAGTCAGTGGAATTTGAAGGTCACATTGTATCAGCAGACTTAACAAGATACATGACTTTTATATGTGAGTTATTCCTAAAACACCAAATGTTCCACTTTTCTCATGACTTCACACACCAAAGGGATTCAGGTAAGGCAAAACTTAATGCTTTTTGCAACTGCTAGAAATTTTCATCCTCTACTTTGTGCCAATAATACTGTTTCATAATTATATTTTACATAATGCTTTTTAAGGGATTTGGAGGCAGATAAATAACTTCCTTTGAGGCCAGATGCCTTGTATTCACATCAAAGGGTTTGCCCCAACACATTCCTCCCCCTGCAAGTTAGGTCTTTCTCAGAGTCAAGAAGCGGGGGACAAGTTATAAGTATAATGTCAGATGGCTTATGATTTGTTTTAATGACTAGCAGTGGGATGCTTGTTATTCACATTAAATACATAATAGACAAAGCAGGTGGTGCAGTTTTTGTTCCTGATAGATCATAAGAGACTGAAAAACAATGATGTTGTATTCTATAGTATGTTTCCCTTCAAGTTCTCTCTCCAGAATCAAAGAATGTTTGTGTTACTGTGATTTAAAATACTGCATGGGTAGCTTTTTGTGTTTTTATTAAGTCAGTGTTAGAAGAAAACCGATTATGAATACATATTACTTTTTAAATGTTCTCCCTTGGCAAGGGTCTGGATGGATGCTCTGGTTACCTAGGAGATGAAGACAAAATGAAAATTGATTGATTTATCAAATTGATTGTGAGCTGAGCTTCCTGTGGCAGCTGTGAGTGCTGCACACGAAATGTAGCTGCTTGGAAGTGATTTTTTTCTTTTAATTTGGCACATCGGTAATAATGCCACATAGATTACTAGGTAGAATAAAGTGGCTATATTTTACTAGAAAATGCAGTATTGAATGATTATCCTAATGATTACAGTTGGGAAAGATATTTTTTCAAAGTAATTATAGCCTGGATGTTTGTTTTAATGCAGTCACTAAAAATGACTGCATTGGTGACAGCAGAATTCTATACGTGGTGGGAGCCCTGTTGCTGCTTCCTTTTCAATACTAATAAACATGCCTTCTGTTGGCTGAGATTAGACTAGTGGGAAAGAAATTTAATGGATCTTACTGTAAAAGCAGCTATAACCTCCACCCCTTCTGTTCCTCTACTCCTCGTGCAATTTTTCTATACAATTAGGCAGAACAAGCTCCAAATATAAAGAAGTTTCATTTTCTGAGCTCTGCTAACTTCTCATAGAGATCTGCTCTCTCTCTTTAAAAGAGCACTTCTCTCCATCCAACTTTGCCATTTTGTGGTGTCCTCTTATTACCTACAGTCCTCTACCAACCACCCCACTATTAAAATCGCTGTGTCCAGTGTCTAAGAATGGTCAGAGTCTTATACAATAATCCAGATGGGAATAACATGCAAATTAAAACATTACTAGGCTATAATAGTTTAAGGAGTTGTTCCTCTAAGAGTTATTTTCCTTGTGTCGGAGAAAGAGCCTTAAACCAAAAGAAACGACCTCAAAGTGGAAGGTGTCCTCTCTTCGAAGGTAAATCATCATAGGAACCTTCCTTTCACTCCTCAATTCACACCCCACAGTCCCCATAAAATTGCAATCTGTGAGCCAGAACAATTTATCTCAGGAACTAATTGACTACTGGACCACAAAGAAGGACAAACAACTGGACTTTTCCCTCTCTCACGGTAGAAATACCATTTCCCATGACTGTGTGATTCTGTGAGGACTTCCAGTAAATGCAGACCGTTGCCAGGTTTGCTACTAATTGGTGAAAATGAACAGGTAAATAGCAAATCCCAGATGATATGCGTGGTGGAGCTGAGGAACAGATAACTCAACGTTGGAAGAGGCAACTGTCCATAAAGTAATGCTCCCACTATAACGAGGAAAGAGTCCTAAAAGGGCAATAAAATAAAACACTGGGTTTAAGGAAAGATAAATAAAAATTACTGATGGAAATAAAATAATAGTCAAAAATGTAGTACTACCCACGTTTCCAGATAGGAAGCATTTATACTGTAAGTATATCAGCTTTCTCCAAATTAATCTATAAATACATAGATTACTTATATATAATTTAATGCAATCCTGATCAAAATCCAAATGAGAGTTTTCTTTGGAACTAGAAACTAGGACTCAATTTCATCTCAAAATTTGTGAAAACAAGGATTAATAATAAACTTTCTCTACTAGATATTATGTTATAAAGTTATAATAAACAGTGCAATCTTGCTGCCAAACTTGACAACTTAGTAATAGAAACCACAGACTTCATATATGTACGGATCAAATTAAGGATGTAGCAAATGATAGTTGAAGTATTTCATATTAGTGAAGAATCAACATGAAAGCAGATAAATTAGATATCCTGAGCATAAACATTTATTTTTTTATTATATATTTATTTATTTTAATTGGAGGCTAATTACTTTACAATATTGTATTGGTTTTGCCATACATCAACATGAATCTGCCACAGGTATACATGTGTTCCCCATCTGGAATCCCCTTCCCACCTCCATCCCTGTACCATTCCTCTGGGTCATACAAGTGCACCATCCCCAAGCATCCTGTATCATGCATCAAACCTGGACTGGCGATTCATTTCATATATGATATTATACATGTTTCAATGCCATTCTCCCAAATCATCCCACCTTTGCCCTCTCCCACAGAGTCTAAAAGAGTGTGCTATACATCTGTGTCTCTTTTGCTGTCTCACATACAGGGTTATCATTACTATCTTTCTAAATTCCATATATATGTGTTAGTATACTGTATTGGTGTTTTTCTTTCTGGCTTACTTCACTCTGTATAATAGGCTCCAGTTTCATCCACCTTATTAGAACTGATTCAAATGTATTATTTTTAATGGCTGAGTAATACCCCATTGTGTATATGTACCACAGCTTTCTTATCCATTCATCTGCTGATGGACATCTAGGTGGCTTCCATGTCCTGGCTATTATAAACAGTGCTGCGATGAACATTGGGGTACACGTGTCTCTTTCAATTCTGGTTTACTCGGTGTGTATGCCCAGTAGTAGGATTGCCGTGTCATAAGGCAGTTCTACTTCCAGTTTTTTAAGGAATCTCCACACTGTTCTCCATAGTGGCTGTACTAGTTTGCACTCTCACCAACAGTGTAAGAGGGTTCCCTTTCTCCACACCCTCTCCAGCATTTATTTCTTGTAGACTTTTGGATCACAGCCATTCTGACTGGTGTGAAATGGTACCTCATTGTGGTTTTGATTTGCATTTCTCTGATCATGAGTGATGTTGAGCATCTTTTCATGTCTTTGTTAGCCATCTGTATGTCTCTTTGGAGAAATGTCTGTTTAGTTCTTTGGCCCATTTTTTTGATTGGGTGGTTTATTTTTCCAGAATTGAGCTGCATAAGTTGCTTGTATATTTTTGAGATTAGTTCTTTGTCAGTTGCTTCATTTGCTATTATTTCCTCTGATTCTGAAGGCTGTCTTTTCACCTTGCTTATAGTTTCCTTTGTTGTTCAGAAGCTTTTAATTTTAATTAGGTCCCATTTGTTTATTTTTGCTTTTATTTCCAATATTCTGGGAGGTGGGTCATAGAGGAGCCTGCTGTGATTTATGTCAGAGAGTGTTTTGCCTATGTTCTCTTCTAGGAGTTTTCTAGTTTCTGGTCTTACATTTAGATCTTTAATCCATTTTGAGTTTATTTTTATGTATGGTGTTAGTGTTCTAGTTTCATTCTTTTACAAGAATGAAAACAAGTCGATGACCAGTTTTCCCAGCACCACTTGTTAAAGAGATTATCTTTAATCCATTGTATATGCTTGCTTCCTTTGTCAAAGATAAGGTGTCCATAGGTGTGTGGATTTATCTCTGGCCTTTCTATTTTGTTCCACTGATCTATATTTCTGTCTTTGTGCCAGTACCATACTTTCTTGATGACTGTGGCTTTGTAGTAGAGCCTGAAGTCTGGCAGGTGGATTCCTCCAGTTCTATTCTTCTTTCTCAAGATAGCTTTGGCTATTCAAGGTTTTTTGTATTTCCATACAAATTGTGAAATTATTTGTTCTAGCTCTGTGAAAAATACCTTTGGTAACTTGATAGGGATTCCATTGAATCTATAGATTGCTTTGGGTAGTATACTCATTTTCACTATATTGATTCTTCCAATCCATGAACATGGTATATTTCTCCATCTATTAGTGTCCTCTTTGATTTCTTTCACCAGTGCTTTATAGTTTTCTCTATATAGGTCTTTAGGTAGATATATTCCTAAGTATTTTATTCTTTTCATTGCAATGGTGAATGGAATTGTTTCCTTAATTTCTCTATTTTCTCATTGTTAGTGTATAGGAATGCAAGGGATTTCTGTGTGTTGATTTTATATCCTGCAACTTTACTATATTCATTGATTAGTTCTAGTAATTTTCTGGTGGAGTCTGTAGGGTTTTCTATGTAGAGGATCATGTCATCTGCAAACAGTGAGAGTTTTACTTCTTCTTTTCCAATTTGGATTCCTTTTATTTCTTTTTCTCTGAGCAGAAATATTTATATTCATACGTCCACCATGATATAAAAGTAAATTAGAATCAAGTACAAATGGTAAAATAAAACCTACAAACTAGAAGAAAATCTACGGGTATATTGATATAAACTTAGGGTGAGGAAGCCTTTCTATAAATGCTACCAAAAAGCAAAATCCATGAAGAAAAAAAAATAGTATCAATAAAACTATGTAAAAAATTCAATTTTAAAAATTATAACAAACCACACATGAAAAAACCAAATATAAAAACTGTCACTACATCAAAGCCTAACAGAGTTTGCCAAAAGAATGCCCTGGTCATAGCAAACACCTTCTTCCAACAATATAAGTGACGACTCTACAGATGAACATCACTGGATGGTCAATACAGAAATCAGATTGATTATATTATTTTGCAACCAAAGATGGAGAAGCTCTATACAGTCACCAAAAACATACTGGGAGCTGACTGTGGCTCAGATCATGAACTCCTTATTGCCAAATTCAGACTTAAATTGAAGAAAGTAGGGAAAACCACTAGACCATTCAGGTATGACCTAAATCAAATCCCTTATGATTATACAGTGGAAGCGATAAATAAATTCAAGGGATCCGATCTGATAGAGCACCTGAAGAGCTATAGATGGAGGTTCATGACATTGTACAAGAGGGGCTGATCAAGATCATCCCCAAGAAAAAAAAAACTGCAAAAAGGCAAAATGATTGTCTGAGGAGTCCCTACGAATAGCTGAGAAAAGAAGAGACGCTAAAGGTAAAGGAGAAAAGGAAAGATATAAGCATTTGAATGCAGAGTTCCAAAGAATAGCAAGGAGAGATAAGAAAGCCTTCCTCAGTGATCAGTGCAATGAAATAGAAGAAAACAATAGAATGGGAAAAACTAGAGATCTCTTCAAGAAAAAAAATATAGATATCAAGGGAACATTTTGTGCAAAGATGGGCACAATAAAGGACAGACATGGTATGGACCTAACAGAAGCAAAAGATATTAAGAAGATGTAGCAAGGATATACAGAAGAACTATACAAAAAAAATCTTCATGACCCAGATAACCACAGTGGAGTGATCACTGGACTAGAGCTAGATATCCTGGAATGCAAAGTCAATTTGGCCTTAGGAAGCATCACTACAAACAAAGCTAGTGGAGGTGATGGAATTTCAGTTGAGCTATTTCAAATCCTCAAAGATGATGCTATGAAAGTGCTGCACTCAATATGCCAGCAAATTTGCAAAACTCAGCAGTGGCCACAGGACTGGAAAAGGTCAGTTTTCATTGCAATCCCAAAGAAAGGCAATGTCAAAGAATGCTCAAACTACCGCACAATTGCACTCATCTCACACACTAGCAAAGTAATGTTCAAAATTCCCCAAGCCAGGCTTCAACAGTACATGAACTGTGAACTTCCAGATGTTCAAGCTGTTTTTAGAAAAGGCAGAGGAATCAGCAATCAAATTGCCAACATCCACTGGATCAATGAGAAAGCAAGAGAGTCCCAGAAAAGCATCTACTTCTGCTTCATTGACTACACCAAAGCCTTTCACTGTGTGAATCACAGCAAACTGGAAAATTCTTCAAGAGATAGGAACACCAGACCACCTTACCTGCCTCCTGAGAAATCTGTATGCAGGTCAAGAAGCAACAAATAGAACTGGACATGGAATAACAGACTGGTTCCAAATTGGGAATGGAATACATCAAGGCTGTATATTGTCACCATGCTTATTTAACTTATATGCAGAGTACATCATGTGAAATGCTGTGCTGAATGAAGTACAAGCTGGACTCAAGATTGCAGGGAGAAATAACAATAACCTCAGATATGCAGATGACACCACCCTTATGGCAGAAAGTGAAGAACTAAAGAGTCTCTTGTTGAACATGAAAGAGGAGAGTGAAAAAGTTGACTTAAAACTCAACATTCAGAAAACTAAGATCATGGCATCTGGTCCCATTTCTTCATGGCAAATAGATGGGGAAACAATGGAAACAGTGAGAGATTTTATTTTCTTGGGCTCCAAAATCACTGCTAGACAACATATTAAAAAGCAGACACATTACTTTGCCTACAAAGCTCCATCTAGTCAAAGCTATGGTTTTTCCAGTATTCATGTATGGATGTGAGAGTTGGACCATAAAAAAAGCTGAGGGCCAAAAATTGATGCTTTTGATCTGTGGTGTTGGAGAAGACTCTTGAGAGTCCCTTGGACTGCAAGATCAAACTAGTTCATCCTAAAGGAAATCAGTCCTGACTATTCATTGGAAGGAGTGATGCTGAAGCTGAACCTCCAATACTTTGACCACCTGATGTGAAGAACTGACTCCTTGGAAAAGACACTGATGCAGTGCCGGGAGCCACCACAGGAGATCCCACCCATAACAAAGGTCATGCAGAGAAGACCTGATAGGCAAAGGCAGATCAGGATTTGAGGGGTTCCCTGGACCTGCTCGAGCATCTACCCCAAAACCAGAATCTGTCTGTCTTACTATTTTATGCCTTTCACCAACTCTTCTGACATTAACAGGGGCCTATCCCCGACCACCTTTCTCTGGAGAAAATCAACTTAGGGCTCTAGCTAATAAGTCTCCTGGACATGAGAGGAAGATTTCAAATCAAACCCCCTCTGTTAGCATTCTAGCTTGCTTGGCAGGTTTATCCAGACTCTTGCAGCTACACATATGATTGTTCACAGCCTCCCAACTGTGAGAGGCATGGGAAGCCTAAAACATAGAGCCTTTCAAAGAGTTAGAAACTATTAGAGTAGTGCTGGTGTAGGATTTCATTATTGGGCCAATGCTTGCTGCCAAGTTCCCATATCCCTTATCCACTGTGCACCTGGGATTGCATTAGTTAACATAGTTGGGATGTAAGAAAAACAAGTATAGCCTTGAAATTAACCACATCAGACCTTTGAGCTAACTGGTTCTTTCTTTCTTGTAACTCACTGCACCTTTGCTCCGTGAGAAATGTAACTCTGTTTAGCATTTTCTGAGGCTGACATAGATTAGAAATATAAAGAAAAAACATTTCAAGAGAAAATAAGTTTTCTGGTTGAGCAGCCTTTATCAAAAGAGGGTCATAAAATGTTCACAGGCCTCCAAGGCCAGAAGGTAATGTACACAACATTGTTTACCGGAAAGGTATGCAGAAAAAATCCTGGTTTCGATAAAGACAAAACAGATGTAATGTTTGGGCTGACTCTGTATGACCTTGCATCTTTCATTTCCCTCTATGTACAAGTCAAGGTATAAAAGTCCCTTTTGAAAATAAAGTGATGGACCAGGATCAGTTCCACGAAAGCCTGGTTCCCCCGTGTTTTTCTTTCTTTCTCTCCTCTATTTTCTTATCTGCAACATTCTTTCTTTATCTCTCTCTAAATCATTCTCTTCGCCAATGCCGTTTCTCCTGAGGGTTCCCCTGTATCCTGTGGGGGCTGGACCCCGGCAATGCTGGGAAAGATTGAAGGCAGGAGGAGAAGAGGACGACAGAGGATGAGATGGTTGGATGGCATCACCGATTCGATGGACATGAGTTTGAGCAGGCTCCGGGAGTTGATGATGGACAGAGAAGAGTGGCTTCTGCAGTCCATGGGGTCACAAAGATTTGGACATGACTGAGTGACTGAACTGAAATCAAACCAAAAACTTTCTGCACAGCCTAGGAAGCCAAATAAAAATGCAACAATAGAATGGGAAAAAATTATATATCCTGAGCAGAAATATTTATATTCATACTTCTACCATGATATCAAAATAAATCAGAATCAAGCACAAATGGTATTGATATTTGCAAATCACATAACCACTTTTTCAAAATATATATGGAACTCATGCAACTTAATACAAAAAGTAATAATAACCTGATTAAAAAGTGGGCTGAGGAACTCAATAGTCATTTCTCCAAAGAAGATATATGAATGGTCAATAGGTATCTAATAACATCACTAATCATCATTTCAGTTCAGTTCATTTCAGTCACTCAGTCGTGTCTGACTCTTTGCAACCCCACGGATTGCAGCATGCCAGGCCTCCCTGTCCATCACCAACTCCCGGAGTTCACCCAAACTCACGTCTATAGAGTCCGTGATGCCATCCAGCCATCTCATCCTCTGTCATCCCCTTTTCCTCCTGCCCTCAATCCCTCCCAGCCTCAGAGTCTTTTCCAATGAGTCAACTCTTCTCATGAGGTGGCCAAAGTACTGGAGTTTCAGCTTTAGCATCAGTCCTTCCAAAGAAATCCCAGGGCTGATCTCCTTTAGAATGGACTGGTTGGATCTCCTTGCAGTCCAAGGGACTCTCAAGAGTCTTCTCCAACACCACAGTTCAAAAGCATCAATTCTTCGGCGCTCAGCTTTCTTCACAGTCCAACTCTTGCATCCATACATGACCACTGGAAAAACCATAGCCTTAACAAGACAGACCTTTGTTGGCCAAGTAATGTCTCTACTTTTCAATATGCTGTTTAGGTTGGTCATAACTTTCCTTCCAAGGAGTAAGCGTCTTTTAATCATCTGGGAAATACAAATCAAAATATCACCTCATACTAGTTAGGACATCTACTATCAAAGAAAAAAAAGGATCACAAATATTCACAAAGATATGGAAGAAAGAGAACCCTCGTGCACAGCTGATAGAAATGCAAACTGGCACAGTCACTATGGAAATAGTATGAAAGGTCCTCAAAAAATTAATATGAAAAAACTACCTTATGACCCAACAATCCCACTTCTGGGAATATAGCTAAAGGAGACAAAATCATTTCTCAAAGAAGTATCTGTATTCCCATGTTCATTGCAGCATTATTTACAATAAATCAAGTTATGGAAATGACCTAAGTGTGCATCACTGGATGAATGGATAAGGAATATGAGATGCATAGATAGATACAGATATACATATAGACATAAGGATATTTAGCAATTGCCCATAAAGCAATACTCTGATACAATGAGAAAAGATTGCTTAAAAGGCAATAAAATAAAATGTTGGGTTTAAAGAAAGAAAAATATAAGATTTTTGTAAATACATATACATACATATAATTCAGCTGTAAAAAATAAAAAAGTGTTGCCATTTGTGACATCATGGATAAAACTCAGCAGTATCATTCTAAGTACAGTAAGTCAGACAGAGAAAGACTATTGTATGATATCATTTACATGTGAAAACAAAATAAAGGCAGGAAAGTTAGACAAAGGGTACAAATATTCAATTATATAAGATGAATAAGTTCTGAAAATCTAATTTACAACATGGTGACCACAGTTAATAGTACTATACACTTTAAATTTGCTGAGAGAGTAGATCTTAAGCATTTGGCCAAGAAAAGGTAATTATGAGTTGATGTCTTAATCAAATTGCTTTGATTGTGGGAATCACTTCACAGTGTATATACATATGTATAAAACTATGACAATTTACATGTTGACCATGTTACAATTTTATTCATCAATTATACATTGATAAAGCTAGAAAATAAAGAGAAAACACAAACAAAGTGAGTAAAGACAACTAACCAAAAATATTCATATGCAAAAGGCAAACAATAAACTGGAAATATTTTATATTTGTGATAAAGAGGTAATATAATTTGTATATAGAGATCTCATAAAGTATTTTTTTAATTCCAATAAAATGCAAGCAAATAAACCAGCATTTCATAAAATATGAAATACAAATTGGCATTTAATATGTGAAATGTCAATCAGTAATAAGGAAATGCAAATTAAGCAACAATTAAGATATGTTTTGTCTACTCAGTTAAGTGAGATGAAAAACCAATGACAAAATGCAGTCTGGGTGAAGACATAGGGAAATGAGTTATCTCAGGCACTGCAAAAGTGGTACAAACAAGTACAGTAAATCTGGAGGAAACTTTATAATATTAACTTAAAACTTTAAATATGTTTACCCTCTAAATGGGCTTCCCAGTTGACTCAGATGGTAAAGAATCCGCCCACAGTGTGGCAGATCTGGATTCAATCCCTGGGTCAAGAAGAACCCCTGGAGACGCAAATGGCAGCCCACTCCAGTATTCTTGCCTGAAGAATTCCATGGACAGAGGAGCCTGGAGGGCTACAGTTCACAGGGTTTCAAAGACTTGGACATGACTGTGCAATTAACACACACACACATACACACACCCTAAATAGAAAACATCATTTTTAGAAATTCATCTCAAGTAAATAACCAGACAAATTTATAAGATGTATGTATGAATTTCCTAAAATAATCATAAACAATGTAAAAGAAAAATTATGTATGTCCTAAAGATGAAGATTTTATTAAATAATGCATAGTACATGGGCTTCCCAGGTGGCACTAGTGGCAAATAACCACTAGCAGTCTCATAATGAAGGAGACATAAAAAACATGGGTTTGATCCCTGGGTGGGGAAGATCCCCTGGAAAAGCACATGGCAACCTACTCCAATATTCTTGCCAGGAGAATCTCACTGACTGAGGAGCCTGGGGGGCGATAGTCTGTGGGGTTGCAAAGAGCTGAACACCACTGAAACCATTTATCATGCACACATAGTACATCCACACAATGTAGTATTATAAAGCCACTATAAAAGTTAATACTGATTTTATGGTTATAGCCACAGAAAAGTATTTATTAACATGTTTGAGGTTAAAAAATAAAGCAACTTAAGTGGTACTTTTTTACAGACATAGAAAAAACAATTCGAAAGTTCATATGGAGCCATGAAGGATATAAAATAGTCAAATCAATCTTGAGAATAAAGAAAAAAGCTGGAGGCATCACGTCTTGATTTCAAAATATATTACAAAGTTATGGTAATCAAAAAAGTATGATACAAGCATAATGGCGGACATACAGTCAATGAAACAGAATAGAGAACCCCCAAATAAACCCATGCATATAAGATCAACTGACCATCAATAAAGATGCAAAAAAATACACAATGGGAAAAGGATAGTCCCTTCAACAAATGGTGTTGGAAAGGGTGGGAAGAACTAAGAGAATGACAGTGGATGAACAGATAAAAGAAACTGTGGTATATACCTACAATGGAATATTTGTTGTTGTTGTTTAGTCACTAAGTCATGTCCAAATCTTTGGCATCCACCAGATTCCTCTGTCCATGGGATTTCCCAGGCAATAGTACTGGCATGGGTTGCCAATTCCTTCTCCAGGAGATCATCCCGATCCAGGGATTGAACATCTCCTACATGGAGGTAGATTCTTTTCTGCTGAGCCACCAGGGAAACCCAATGGAATATTATTCACCCTTTAAAAGAAGGAAATCCTGCAATACACAACAGTGATGAAGCTTGTAGATACAATGCTATGGGAAATAAACCAGTACATAAGAACAAACACCACATGATTCCACTTCAATGACATATCTAAAGTGTTCAGACTCATAGAATAAGATAGTGGAATGGCGGGTTCCAGCTGCAGAGGATAGAAGAAATGGAAAACGCCAATCAATGGGCATAAACCTCTAGAGATTTGCTGTAAACACTGTGCTTAAAGTTAATAATACTGTATTTTACACTTAAATATTTGTTAAGAGAATTGGTCTCATGTTGTGTTCTTATCATAATTTTTTAAATGATAAAATTAAACTTAAAAAATTTAAATAAAAAGAAAATGTTGAAAAATAAAGTAGATTAGGAAAAATATGTTATAAATTTGTCATGCAAGTGTATGTTCCTTGGTTCTTTGTCTCGTCACAACAAAGATTTGGAGTGAGGGATATTAAAGCCCTCCTCGGCGTGTCACAGCTCTCAGGTCTTGGATAGACCGTGTTATAGCTCTTAGACAAATCAGTGTTACAGCTCAGTGTTACAGCTCTATTTTATTTAGAAGATAGCAGGAAAATCCATCTTCGAGGCGTGAGGGCACGTTGATCCAAAGACACGAGGAGAAGAGCGCCCCAGCGCACAGGAGAAAGAGAGAGCTAGCTTTGGCTCCTCTATTTATATGTTTATCTCTCCCTGGGCCTGTCCTATGTAAATTGGGCCAGCCAAGAGTGTTGTTTGTTTTACCTGAGGTCCTCACTCCGGTCCTCGGACTTTCTTTTGTTCTATTTTTGCGGGCTTTTCCCTTCCTTGTCTTTTAGCCACCACCATTTTGGACTCCTTTTCCCTATTCTACCTACCTAACAAATTTATACAAGTATGTATATACTTGAAGGTACATAGGTGAAAGAATATTTATTACATTTAAGTCAAAATTGGTATAAAATATATATTTGACAGTGTATGCTTTACCTGTAAAAACTAAGTTGTTAGGTCATGGTTGGCTTTCATCTTCTTTTTAATCCTTTAGCTTTGTTTTAAAATATTTTTAAAAGCATGCATCTTTTTTATAATCAGAAAAGTAATTAGTAAAATATTCCTACAAATAATATCATTCCTTAATGGGATAAAAAATGAGGTTATATATTAGTCTAAATATTACATTCCATTTGCTGTGTATCTATTTAGGCTTAAAAGTTCAGAAACTTTATATTGCTCATGCTACAAATTTAGTCCTTCTCAAAAATCTTTTGCTTTCTTCAAAAAAATCTTCATTTATGGAAAACCTTTTTAATACTTTTAAAGAAAATTTTATAAATACCTGTATATCTCAAATAAGGTTTTCAGTAGAGGATCAGAGCAGCCTAGACTGTATGATTCCCACCTCTCACAAAGAAATTCAGAGATACAGCTTTTCTTATAGGGAGTAAAACAGTGCCACCAAACACCCACATACTTACAAAAAACTTGAGTTGAAAAAAAAAAAAAAGTTGTCTGTTTAGAGTATGTTAAATACTCAAGAAGTGAATTCTCATTTGATTCTCCCTCCAATGTGATCTGGTACTACTAACAAGTCTTTCTAAAGACAGTAAAAAGTTCCTTCATATCACCCAGCCTGGAAGGGATGCCATTGTCAACTATGCAGAATTAGAAACATCTCTACAAAGACCCTTAAGAAATACTCGAGCTTTTGTCACATGTTTTATAATTTGACTTTTACATTTTCCTTTAATTTTCTTCTTTCATCGTTAGTTCTTATGCTAGTAAATAATAGAACCATTATAGGATATTTTATTAAGCTGACATTCTTTTAGCCTTTCCTAATATTCCTCTACTCAGTATTTTTAAAATGCATTGTAAATAGATAAGTTGCTTAGCCACTCATAAAAAAAGGTGTTTAGTATGAGGTAAAGCCACATACTAAACCTGTAGCTCTGAATTACGTCCATGAATCTCTCTCTACTTACACATCACATGTGCTTTTCTCAGACTCATGGCACTGTGCAGATACAATTTGCAAATGTTTGATTTATTGTTTTTCCTTCCTTTTCCCGCAAGCTCAGTTGACTGTTATTTCTGTTGGCTCCTCAAGGTGTCTTGGGACAACTGATATTTGCCAGACTTAACCTGAACCCTACAAGTTACAAGAGCTTGGAGACCTCAGCTGTCACTTCTGTTTCCATGGAAACTCAAATCAGATTGCCAAAAATGAGGTTAGTCACTTAAAAATCATATTATTTTTAAAGAAACAAATACTGCCCACCACCACCATATAATTTGAAAGAGTGTTTTGTTGAAACCCATTTTCTTGTTTTTAAGGATTAAATACTTGTTGCCATGGTAGCAGATTAATAAACTACAAATATAGAGCTGAGCTCTAAAAGCTCCCACTGACAACAACACCTACACCCTCTGAGTCCATTGTGCTCAGGAAGCCACCTGCAGTATGGGGCTCTAAACATAGTTTCTTAAATAATAATAAAGAGTGACTTTGTTTCTATACATATATGTTTCCCACAAATGGAATACATTGATTAAATAGTGATAGGAGGATTTTTGTAATAATGACAATAATAATAAGTACTTATAATTAACTGTCTACAGCGGGACCAAAAATGTTCAAGGTGGTTGTTGTTGTTTAATCACTTAGTCATGTCCAACTCTGTGACTGTAGGCCCCCAGGCTCCCCTGTCCATGGGATCTCCCAGGCACTAATACTGGAGTGGCTTGCCATTTCCTTCTCCACAGGATCTTCCCAACCAAATGATCTCCAGTCCTCACTATTATTAACTCCATTTTCTCATGGAAGGTTTCACAGGTATAGACAAGGTAGCCATGATTTTAACTCAACTCTGTCCTGGTTTGGGGCCAAGGTTTGTCTCATTCTTTTCAAAGTGCAGCAGGGAACAGGAACAGAATATTTAATTCCTGCCCTCACTGCCAACACAGGTGTATGTATGCCCACATAGTCATACCACAAAATGCATGTGGGTGATTCAATCCAGATATAGTGAATGAGGTAAGAGGAAACTGGACCTCATCTTTTAATGCTTAATATTTTTAGTGCTTAACAGTGTTTAAGCACTGTTAGCTCCTTCTCCAATCAGGTCATAAAAAGAATGTCTAGGTGCCCTTGAAGCCCAAACATGGATCCTAATCTCACAAGCCTACAACCTTTCAGTGGAGTTAAATGTAATATTGCTTCCTGCTTTACGCCTCACCTCACCTTCTCACCACCAACTATAACCTAACATAAACTAAACAATGCCTAGAGTAGAGGCTTTATATATAACATAAGTGTGCTGATTTAAATGAACTAATAACTTCTTTGAAATTCTTAGTCAAATAATGAAAGTATTGGTCAATTGTTGATTGTAGCAAGAACCAAACAGACATTATTTTACCCTGAAATAATATTTTTCTGGTTTACTTGAGAGTGTACACTTCTACTGTGCCCTCAAAGGCATAGGTGACCACACATTGTTCAGAAAATTAAGATAGGGACAGTCATGCTCATTATGTCTTACTTGAAATTAACTCTGTCAGAGTTAAAAATAAACCCCCAAAAGCTCTGCAGACATACTTAGTAGAAATTGGATCCATCTCAACATAAAACAGCTGTCTTCCACATTTTTTCTCAGGCAAAATGTAGATGGGAACCTGACATAGCAGATTTTCTCTCCAGGCGAAATGAAATGGATGATTTTCATGTCAGTACAGGAAAAAGAGATGGGGCAGTTCCCCAAAGAGCAACTCGGTGCTCACTTTTAATTTATGTCAATATTTTTCTATTGAAGTAGGAAAGGAAGCCATAGAAGAGTACATTTTTTTGGAGGAGCAGAGTTGAGGCATTGCTGACATCACAATCACACACTATTTAACCTTTAACTATTTGGATTCTTTGCAGTACTGCTAAGGTTATTTCTAAATTAAAGAGCTTAGAAAACATGACATCAAAGGCCTAAGTGACATTTAATTTGAAGATACAATTACAGTGTTTCCTAAAATCATAGGGACCTCTCCAAAGACCAAACACTCTGAAAAGCAATTCAAAACCTTATTCCTCAAGGAAAAAGTGGTTTTCCCAAATATATATATATATATATATATATATATATATAATGTTGCCATTTGTAACTTATTACTGCCAACAAGCTGCTCAATCAATTTTCAGATCTTTAGAAGTGATACTTAGAAATTTCCAAACCTCTGTGCTCATCCATGATGTTAATCACCACAGTAATCCAAATGAAAATACAATAAACCAGAAATCTGTAGCAATCAAGGAAAATGTATTCCAAATGGGTAAACAAAAAAAAAAATCCAAATTTTAATTACACTTGCCATGGTATAAATTAGAACTAAGAAAGTAAGACCAGCCTACACCAGAAATGGAAGATAAACCCTAAGCTATAGTTCTGTACATTTATTTACCCACAAATTCTAGTTAAGCAGGTAAACAATCATTAAACAGAGATCCCTGGACTTACAATAAATATTATCTATAATAACGTCAAGAATTCCCTCAAATACACTTTCAAAGCAAGAAAAGTTTCTCCCTCTTTTACTCCTCTTCTGTCTACAGTAGGTAATAGTCACCCAAAACGTCCATGAGCTAACTCTTGGAACCTATGGATATGTTATGTTACATGGCAAAAGGTACTCAGCAGATGTAATTTTAATCTTTAAATTAAAAAGATTACCCTGAATTTTCTCAGCCATCTCAATCTAATCTCACACGCTCTACAAAGTAGAGAATTTCTCCAGCTGGAAGGAGATGAAGAAGGCAAATGAGAATCCAAGCATGAGGATTCAATAGACTGTTGGTGTTTCTGAGATCCATCTCTTGCTATTCCCGGCAGATGAAAAATAGCAGAGGGTAAAGAATAAAGGGGAAGAAAAAGGTGAGCCAAGTTCTTTAACCTCCTCAAACTTTAGTTTCCTCAGCTATAAATTGGAGAGAAAGTCAGTTTCCTGACAAGTTGAGGAATGAATAAAGGGTTTAATAAATGTAAAAACATGTAGAAAATGCTTACTCCATCTCAGTCTCCTCTTCCACAGTCTCTTTTAACACTTTCTGGAGGTTGCAATCCCAAGTTCAAGAAACACTATTTCAACCACTCCATCCCTAGGTAGCTGCACAAAGCAATGAAAGTTTATAGGACAAACTTGATCAAAGTGATTTAAATCTTCCTGGAAAGCATTTCCAAGGACTATTGCATGGAATTCAGGCCTGAGGTCACATAAGAACTGATAATGATTCCCAACAACTCAGATAAAAGAACAGGATATTCTTATAATGTCAAATTTATATTGATCTTCTTACAGTCTGAATAACAAAAATAACTTTTGAAATAATTTTAATAAATTATAAAAACAGAATATCTCAAAAAAAAAAAGAGCATAAAAAGCAAAAGGAGTAACTAAGGACAGGAGTAGTAAGAACTGAACATAGATAATCTACCTAATTCTAGTGCAGAAAATTGCAGTAGAGAATATATGCTGACAGTATTATAGCTGAAGAGATGGTAGGAAACAATTACCAATAACTTTTGTAAGTAAACTGGTTGAACTGGGTAAATTGATGATTATTAGATGAATTGATTAATGGGAGAACTGATTCTCAGAGATCAGCCAGATTCTCAGATTCTTGGCCAGCATCTCACTGGTACACGAAAGATGCTCAATACATATTTATTGAATAAATGGTGAATACTGGTATCATATTTGGCCTTAAATTGATCTTTAAAATTCCTGGAATCATGTTATTATGCTAAAAATAAAAATAATCAATTATCTACCCACCTCTTTTCCAAACTTCTAACCAACATTATTTGTTGCAGTTGTTGTTTAGTTGCTAAGTTGTGTCCAACTCTTTTCCATGACCCCATGAACTATAGTCTGCTAGTCTCCTCTGTCCATGAGATTTCCCAGACCAGAATACTGGATTGGGTACCCATTTCTTCTCCAGGGAATCTTCCTGACCCAGGAATTGAACTTGTCTTTCTTATATTGGTGGGCAGATTCTTTACCACTTAACCACCAGATTATAGAAACTTAAAAAAACTACACTAAGTAAAATTTTACTTTTAATCTATCCGTTTTACAGTTTTGGCAAGTTAACAAAGATCATCTCTCATAGAAACTTTAGATGATAAATTATAACATATTATCTCTGAAAATATAACTCGTTACATTAAGTCTGAGAATCATTCACGACTCAAAATTATTTTAAAATTTGTACCGTGCATGTGTGTGCAATTGCTCAGTCATGTCAGTTCTTTGTGACCCCACAGACTGTAGCCCACCAAGCTCCACTTTTCATGGGATTTTTTTAGGCAAGAATACTGGAGTGGGTTGCCATTTTCTCCTCCAGAAAATGTGTACTAGACTTTCATGTGAGTCGTTCAGTCGTGTCTGACTCTTTGCAGCCTCATGGACTATACAGTCCATGGAATTCTGCAGGCCGGAATACTGGAGTGAGTAGCCTTTCCCTTCTCCAGGGGATCTTCCCAACCCAGGGATCCAACCCAGTCTTCCGCATTGCAGGTGGATTCTTTACCAGCAGAGCCACCAGGGAAGCCCAAGAAGACCGGAGTCATTAGCCTATCCCGACCCAGGAATCGAGCCAGGGGTCTCCTGCATTGCAGGCAAATTCTTTATCAACTTAGCTATCAGGGAAGCACAGATCAAACAGCCAAAATACTTGTTGACTTGATAATTTAGGGTTATAATAAAGAGCGTAAATATTGAGGGCCCTTTGTGTCCCTTGAATTTGTTAGTGACTGACTATGCCTGCATGCTAAGTCATTTACGTCGTGCCCTACTCTTTGTGGTGACCTCACAGACTGTAGCCCACCAGGCCCATCTATCCATGGACTTCTCCAGGCAAGAATATTCGAGTGGGTTTCCAAGCCCTCCTCCAGGGGATCTACCCAACCCAGGGATTGAACGCACCTCTCCTATGCCTCCTGTATTAGCAGGTGGATTCTTTACCACTAGTGCCACATGGGAAGACGATACTTCAACATAAGAATCACAGACTTTTAGCTGTTCTAGCAAGGGAGTCATGTGAGAATGTGGGAAGAGATGACCTCAATGAGGAAATGACACTTAAGATGACACTAGCCCTCAAAAGTTGGGAGTTTCCCAGTAAACAGTGAAGGAGGAGCACTCTTGGCAGAATATTTCATAAGGATCACTGGATTCAAGTCCTCGAGGTCAGGAAAACTAGAGTGGGTTTGAGGAACTGAAAAGTGTTCAGTATGCCAAGAATGTATGTATGAAGGGGGAAAAAAAAATTACAATGTAGGAATGAAAATCTGTAGGAGGAGTCAGCCACTGCAAGTCTTTGTCAGATATTTCAAAACAATTAGATTTCCTTTCCCAAGGTATAGAAGAAAAACCTAGGTTTGGATATGCATATTTCTTCTAAATTTTTCTTTTAGTTTATATTTATATTTTAATGACCTTATTGTTTCTTTATTTTTAAGAACGGGTTTAAATTTTTAAAAATAATAACATATCTACCACCTATTAACATACCTTCCATATTAGGTAATGTGAAGAAAATGTCACTGGCCTTTCTAAATGCAAGTTCAAATGACTGTCTTAATTAATAGAAAAATGCAAGTTCAAATGACTGTCTTAATTAATAGAATAGATCTCTCTATATTAAAAGGATAGTTTAGCTGCCTCAGCAGTCATATATCTTCTCTATAAAATCATTTGATATTTGGCAATACCAGTGGCAAGAATACACAGAAGAACTGTACAAAAAAGATCTTCACAATTGATCACTCACCTAGAGCCAGACATCCTAGAATGTAAAGTCAAGTGGGCCTTAGAAAGCATCACTACAAACAAAGCTAGTGGAGGTGATGGAATTCCAGTTGAGCTATTTAAACTCCTCAAAGATGATGCTATGAAAGTGCTGCACTCAATATGCCAGAAAATTCGGAAAATTCAGCAATGACCACAGGACTGGAAAAGGTCAGTTTTCATTCCAATCCCAAAGAAAGGCAATGCCAAAGAATGCCCAAACTACTGCACAATTGCACTCATCTCACATGCTAGTAAAGTAATGCTCAAAATTCTCCAAGCCAGGCGTCAGCAGTACATGAACCGGGAACTTCCAGATGTTCAAGCTGGTTTTCGAAAAGGTAGAGGAACCAGAGATCAAATTGCCAACATCTGCTGGATCATGGAAAAAGTAAGAGAGTTCCAGAAAAACATCTATTTCTGCTTTATTGACTATGCCAAAGCCTTTGACTGTGTGGATCACAATAAACTATGGAAAATTCTTCAACAGATGCGAATACCAGACCACCTGATCTGCCTCTTGAGAAATCTGTATGCAGGTCAGGAAGCAACAGTTAGAACTGGACATGGAACAACAGACTGGTCCCAAATAGGAAAAGGAGTACATCAAGGCTGTATATTGTCACCCTGCTTATTTAACTTCTATGCAGAGTACATCATGAGAAATACTGGGCTGGAAGAAGCACAAGCTGGAATCAAGATTGCCAGGAGAAATATCAATAATCTCAGATATGCAGATGACACCACCCTTGTGGCAGAAAGTGAAGAGGAACTCAAAAGCCTCTTGATGAAAGTGAAAGAGGAGAGTGAAAAAATTGGCTTAAAGCTCAACATTCAGAAAACTAAGATCATGGCATCTGGTCCCATCACTTCATGGGAAATAGATGGAGAAACAGTGGAAGCAGTGTCAGACTTTATTTTTGGGGCTCCAAAATCACTGCAGATGGTGACGGCAGCCATGAAATTAAAAGACTCTTACTCCTTGGAAGGAAAGTTATGACCAACCTAGATAACATATTAAAAAACGCAGAGACATTACTTTGCCAACAAAGGTCTGTCTAGTCAAGGCTATGGTTTTTCCAGTGTAATGTGAGAGTTGGACTGAGAAGAAAGCTGAGCACCAAAGAATTGATGCTTTTGAACTGTGGTGTTGGAGAAAACTCTTGAGAGTCCCTTGGACTGCAAGAAGATCCAACCAGTCCATCCTAAAGGAGATCAGCCCTGGGTGTTCATTGGAAGGACTGATGCTGAAGCTGAAACTCCAATACTTTGGCCATCTCATGCAAAGAGTTGAGTCACTGGAAAAGACTCTGATGCTGGGAGGGATTGGGGGCAGGAGGAGAAGGGGACGACAGAGGATGAGATGGCTGGATGGCATCACCAACTCGATGGACATGAGTTTGAGTAAACTCAGGGAGTTGGTGATGGACAGAGGGAGGCCTGGTGTGCTATGATTCATGGGGTCGCAAAGAGTCGGACATGACTGAGCGACTGAACTGAACTGAACTGATTCTCCTGATGTAATTATTTCTCTACATTTATTGACTCATTAATGAGCCTTTAAATAGTGATTAAAGATGTTTTGTTTTGCAAGGAATTATCTCTTTTGATGTATCTTTTACCAAAATAATCTTCAAACATCTAATATACAATATAAAATAACCCTAATTTCAAGACTTTATAACCAATGTTCTTAAAGACAATTGTATCAAAAAGCACTTTTTAGAATATTTTCTTCTCCAGTGAATGGCCCAAGTGGAAGAATTTGGTACTACTTCAATAAATTGTATTTATACTAAAAAGTCTATAGACCAAAGAGGCATTCAACCTACTTGAATCCCTACTAATCAGATTATTTATTATATATGTCATTTTGGTTCATCATATCTGTTTGTTGTTATTGTTGTTGTTGTTTTATAACATTATTTTTCAAAGACTTGAGGAAAATTCAAAATGGTATGAGATGGGTAGGAAAGTATAAGCAGTCATAATGAGAAATAAAAATGAGAACAAGGTACATCCATTGCTGGGAGAATCTCACTGTGGGACGGAAGAACAGACAGGCCATTGCTATTTCTCATTACATTTACTAAAAGTGGATTTTATATCAATCCATCCCTTAACTTATATCTCCAGGACTAGATATTGTTGAGAAGAAAAGAGGAAGAAGGAGAGGAGGCTGGGAATAAAGAGAAGAGTTTCACTAATTCCTTTGTCCAGGATGTATTTTAGTAACTTAGTAAGAAGTTTGTGTATTTCCTGGGACAGAATCCTTAGAAGATGCCTAAGAATGAGATATGGAGCTTCTGGATAAGTACCAATAATGCCACTCGGCAGGCATGTCTTGGTCTGAATTAACATTCCAGAAAAAGCCTTATTCTCTTTAAGTAAGGCATTATTCAGTACATCACTTATGAAATGGATGGTAGCATCCACACTCCTACTTTATTATTACAGGAAATGTTGAGGTTTGGCAGAATTCCTACCTTCTGCTGCTTTTAGGAAAAAACTGAGGAATAAGACAGAGGAGAAAGATAGATAGATGGAAATTAAAATTTGGCTTTATTTTTATAAGCTTTTTGGAAAATATGGATTTAGTTCTATAATCAAAAGGCTTACTATCTTCCCTCCTCCCACACTACCACCACCCATAAGACACATAGATACTTTATACTTGAGGAAGTTCAGCAAAGAAAATTTTGAATCTAAAGAATAGATGCACTTATGCAAAATGGGTCACTCACCCTGGCCTAGGGCAATGTGACAAGGAAAAGCAAATTAAGCCCAGGGTACCATAAAGAAAACAGATCCAGATGCCATCTATCAATTAAGAAACTCACTTCATCTTATGTATTGAAATGAACAGTGGGTGGAGCAAGAGGCCAAAGTGTTTTTGGTCTTCTTTCTTTCCTTTTTGCCTGCATGCTCAGTGGTGTCTGACTCTGCCACCCCATGGACTATAGCCCACCAGGCTCCCCTGTCCATGGGATTTTCCAGGCAAAGAATACAGGAGCGGGTTGCCATTTCATCCTCCAGGGGACCTTCACAGGAATTGAACCTGTGTCTACGGCATCTCCTCCATTGGCAGGCAGAGTCTAGCAAAAATCTCTCCACATAAAAACGTGCAGCAAATGGAAAGAAGGTTAAATTCATCTGAGGCCTAAACAGTATATCCCAAGAATTCTCCAGATGTTAAAAATCAAGGAACCATAAGATTGTGTTCACTTTCAGTTCAGTTCAGTTGCTCAGTCGTGTCCAACTCTTTGCCACCCCGTGGACTGCAGCACGTTAGGCTTCCCTGTCCATCACCAACTCCCAGAGCTTGCTCAAACTCATGACCATTGAGTCAGTGATGCCATCCAGTCATCTCATCCTCTGTTGTCCCCTTCTCCTCCTGCCTTCAATCTTTCCCAGCATCAGGGTCTTTTCCAAGGAGTCAGTTCTTGGCATCGGGTGGCCAAAGTATTGGAGTTTCAGCTTCAGCATAAATCCCTCCAGTGAATAGTCAGGACTGATCTCCTTTAGGATGGACTGGTTTGATCTCTTTGTGTCCACTTTAGGACATCAAAATTCATAATCAAGATTTGATTTATATCAGTTCCCCAAAGAACTCTCCAAGGTATTGTTTACCATTATTTAAAACACTGTACTGTATCTCCAGGATTCAGGAAAAAGGAAGGAAAAGCCTCTTCCGTACTTTCTCTAACTTGCTCAAAAAACAATGATGTATTTAAATAATTAATATTAATTTTCTCATCATAAAATTTATATTCACTAAGAGGAAAAAAACTAGAATTTCATCAAAAAGTAAAATGTAACATAAGCCAAAATTTATTTCCTAATAAAAACATAATTCAGTATTTAAGCTGATGAGTCACTAGTTCTGTAGCTGCTTGTGGATTTATTTTATATAACATTTTCATATAAATAGCTGGCATTTTGAATGGTATCCATGATGCAATCTTAGCATACCTTCTCCTCTTTACTTCACATTTTCCAGTGTGAGTCCATAGAATTAGTCCATAGAATTCTCCAGGCCAGAATACTGGAATTAGTAAGCTATTCCCTTCTCCAGGGGATCTTCCCAACCCAGGGGTCAAACCCAGGTGTCCCGCATTGCAGGCAGATTCTTTACCATTTGAGCTACCAAAGATGCCCTTCCATCTATTCACTATTCTCTCCTTTAAAGCGAAAAATGTAAATTTATAAAATTTAAGATATCAAATAAGTGTTGACTATTTAACTTTAAGAGCTTCTGGTTCAATCCCTGAGTCAGGAAGATCCCCTGTAGGGAGGCATGGCAACCCACTCTAGTATTCTTGCCTGGGAAATCCCATAGACAGAGGAGCCTGGTGGGCTACAGTCCAGAGTGCTGCAAAAACTCGGACACAACTGAAGCGACTTAGCACACACACATACATTCAATTTCTAAATTACCATAAAGTGTTCCACAATTATAATTTATGCAATGGAATTATCTCTTTTTTTCTTTTGATAACTTAAGAAACAAATGAATGTTTAAGATATAATGAATATGAGAAGAAAATTATTCAAGATCTTGACATTTAAAACAACTAGTTACCCTTCAGGGCTCCCCCCGATGGTTTAGTGCTAAAGAATCTGCCTATCAATGGAGGAGGCACAAAAGACACAGATTCAATCCTTAGATCAGAAAGATTCCCTGAATTAGGAAATGGCAACCCACTCCAGGATTCTTGCTGGTAAGCGCCATGGACAGAGGAGCCTGGTGGGCTATAGTCAGTCTGTGGGGTCACAATCAGTCAGACACAAATGAGTAACTGAGTACATTTACCATTTTCAACGTATGAATTGGAAGGTTTCAGGGGAGCAACCGCTTAATTTAATCATGTTGAGCAAAAGAATCAATTGACACTTTTAAAAGAAGCAACTTAAACAGATACCCTAGGTGTCCACATTCCTGGACTTTATCATTTTCTGGACAGTTACAAAAACACCATTGATGGCTCTTGACAAGCTATGCACTCTGGAGCATAAAGAACCTTTATTTTTAAAGGTCTTTTGATTTCAAAGAACCTTTATTTTTAAAGGTCTTTTGATTTCTAAAGTTGAAAGACATTCAGTAACAATCACTGAGTTCTGAAATGACACAAGCATGCCGTTAGGTGCATGGGAATCATCAGTGAGAATAAGATAAAGATTTCTTCTTCCATCTAAGACGAAAGCCCTAAGTGATGAGAAATTCTAAATGAACTCTGCTCTGATCTCATTAGCTACCATTTTGTAAATGTTTATTGGGTATCACAAGAGGAAGGAAAAAGGGAATTCAAAGCAGACAATGCATAGGTCTTCCTTCATTAAAAAAATAATAATAATGGCTCAGTCATCCCTGACTCTTTATGATCCCGTGGACTGTAGCACTCCAGGCTCCTCTGTCTATGGAATTCTCCAGGTAAAAATACTGGAGTGGGCAGCCATTCCCATTAGGATTACCCCAATTTTGTTGGAGGTAAATATGATAAATAACAGTATCATAGAAATGGTACTCCACAACAGGCACCAATAATGTGTTTTGTGTTATATCTCTGATTTTTTTAAGCAAGGCTTCGAAGGGTACTTAGAAAACCAGTTATCTGGAGAAAGGACTGGCTCCCAAATGTGAGCCATCCTCTAGAATGAGAGGCTGGTTAGGGGATTAGGGGTTGATTAGGCTTACAGTATTAGTCGGCTGACAACAGAGATTTCAACAAGAACAAATGATTTAATTATAATGGTTGAGATAGACATGATACCATAAAACTCCTAGAAGAAAACATAGGCAAAACATTATTTGATATAAACCATATCAATGTTTTCTTAGGTCAGTCTACCAAGGCAAGAGAAACAAAAGCAAAAATAGGGTGTTCCCTGGTTGCCTAATGGTTAGGATTCCAGACTTTCACTGCCACAGCCCAGGTTCAGTCCCAGGTTGGGGAACTGAGATTCTGCAAGCCACACAGTGTGGCCAAAATAAATAAATAAAAGCAAAAATAAACAAAGTCGGGACCTTATCAAACTTACAAGCTTTTGTTCAGCAATGTGTTAGTCACTCAGTCATGTCCGACTCTTTGTGACCCAATGAACTGTAGCCCACCAGGCTCCTATGTCCATGGAATTCTCTAGGCAAGAATACTGGAGTGGGTTGCCATTTCCTTCTCCAAGGGATCTTCCCAACCCAGGGAATGTACCCGGGTTTCCTGCATTGCAGGCAGATTGTTTACTGTCTGAGCCACCAGGAAGCCTTTTGTACAGCAAAGGAAACCATAAACAAAATGGAAAGACAATCTGTGGACTGGGAGAAAATATTTGCAAATGATATGACCAACAAGGGCTTAATTTCTAAAGCATAAAACAGTTCAAACAACTCAAAAGCAAAAACAACAACAAAACACCTAATAAGAAAGAAATGGGCAGAAGATTTAAATAGACATTTCTCCAAAGAAGACACACAGGTGGCTAACAGGCATATGGAAAGACACTCAACATCACTAATTATATGAAAAATGCAAATTAAAACTACAGTGAGATACCACCTCACACCAGTCAGAATGGCCATCATTTAAAAGTCTACAAATAAAAAATGCTAGAGAGGATGTGGAGAAAAGGAAACCCTCCTACAGTGTTGGGAATATAAGAGCAACCACTATCTAGAACAATAATGAGGTTCCTTAAAAAATCAAAATTATTAATAGAGTCCCAATATGATCCTGAAATCCCACTTGTCAGCATATACCCAGACAAAATTGTAATTTGAAAAGATAGATATATCCCAATATTCACAGAAGCCCTGTTTGCAATAGGCAAGACATAGCAATAGCCTAAATTACCATCAACAAATGAATAGATAAATATGTGGTATGTGTATGTATATATTTCCATTCATCTGTGTATTTATATATACATACACACACACACACATACACACACACACACACTTATATATATATATATAGTGGAATATTACTCAGTCATAAAAAAAGAATGAAATAATGCCATTTGGAGGGACCTAGAGATTATAATAGTAAGCAAAGTACATCAGGAAGAGAAAGAAATATACAATATTCTATCATCTTTGGAATCTAAAATATGACACAAAAAAATTTATCTGTGAAACAGAAACACTCAGAGAGACAAAGAAGAGACCTGGAGCTGCCAAGGGGGAGCAGGATGGGGAAGGGCTGGATTGGAAGTTTGAGATTAGCAGATGCAAACTATTCTATATATGTATAACTGAATAACTTTGCTATACACCAGAAACTAACACAGCATTATAAATCAACTATACTTCAGTATCAGTCAGTCAATCAGTTCAGTTGCTCAGTCATGTCCGACTCTTTGTGATCCCATGAATCGCAGCACGCCAGGCCTCCCTGTCCATCACCAACTCCCGGAGTTCACTCAAACTCACGTCCATCGAATTGGTGATGCCATCCAGCCATCTCATCCTCGGTTGTCCCCTTCTCCTCCTGCCCCCAATCCCTCCCAGCATCAGAGTCTTTTCCAATGAGTCAACTCTTCACATGAGGTGGCCAAAGTACTGGAGCTTCAGCTTTAGCATCAGTCCATCCAAAGAACACCCAGGGCTGATGTCCTTTAGAATGGACTGATTGGATCTCCTTGCAGTCCAACGGACTCTCAAGAGTCTTCTCCAACACCACAGTTCCAAAGCATCAATTCTTCGGTGATCAGCTTTCTTCACAGTCCAACTCTCACATCCATACATGACCACTGGAAAAACCATAGCCTCGACTAGACAGACCTTTGTTAACAAAGTAATGTCTCTGCTTTTCAATATGTTATCTAGGTTGGTCATAACTTTTCTTCCAAGAAGTAAGCGTCTTTTAATTTCATGGCTGCAGTCACCATCTGTAGTGATTTGGGAGCCCAAAAAAATAAAGTCTGACACTGTTTCCACTGTTTCCCTATCTATTTTCCATGAAGTTAAGGGACCAGATGCCATGATCTTAGTTTTGTAAGATCATAAAAGTTGGCTTTAAGCCAACTTTTTCACTCTCCTCTTTCACTCTTAAGAGGCTTTTTAGTTCTTCACTTTCTGCCATAAGGGTGGTGTTATCTGCATATCTGAGGTTATTGATATTTCTCCCAGCAATCTTAATTTCAGCTTGTATTTCTTCTAGTCCAGCACTTCTCATGATGTACTCTGCATACTTCAGTATAATAAATTTAAAAAGAAAACAAATACAATCACTGATGCACGGAGCCAACACAAATGATCTAATCTTAGAAGCAGAAGCATATGCGGGTAAATGTACAGAGAAAGCCAGACAGTAAAAAGTAATACAGGAGAGGTGATGCTAAACAGAGCAAGGAGACAGGCAGAAAGAATGTGGGCACTGCACAATGCAAGCTATCAAGATCTTAAACCATGTGTGGGACTCAGAGCACCTGATCTTCCTTGAGAAACAGTCAATAGAAGACAGGTCTCAGACTTTGAACGACCACCTTGCCGGTGCCCCTGAAGGTCGATTCCTGGAAATGGCACTTGAAGCTAGAACTGGATCTATCAATCCAAGTTTTTAACAGACTGAAGTACACTGTTCCTGTTGGCGAGAAGGTTCTGGAACATAGGGTTTCTAAGTCTAAAAGAAGAAATTCTTCATCTAAAAGAAGAATTATAGGATAATCTAATTTGTAATAAAAGGAAACTATAAGTAAAATGGTTATGTGCCTCTCAGTTTGGAACCAGGAAAAATGCAAACAAAAGCACATCAATTCCAGCCACCTTTCATGCAAAGGAGGAAGAAACCAGGTACCAAGTATGATGTATAACATTTGAGTTTTATACAAAGCCGTTCTATATACACAGAGGACATAGAGGATCATGGGAAAAGAAATTATTAACACCACGGTAAAGCGTCTGTCTACAATGTGGGAGACCCGGGTTCGATCCTTGGGTCAGGAAGATCCCCTGGAGAAGGAAATGGCAATTCACTCCAGTACTATTGCCTGGAAAATCTCATGGACAGAGGAGCCAGGTAGCCTACAGTCCATGGGGTCGCAAAGAGTTGGACACAACTAAGTGACTTCACTTTCACAAACTATTAACACCAAAAAAAAAGGCATGAATGGCCAGGAAGTGGATAAACCCCTGGCTTTAAGCAGCAGAGGAGACTGAAAGTGAAAAGCTATGGGCAACTGTCCATGCTGGAAAGAAAACACATGTTCCCAAGGGACCTGAACAAAAGATAGGATGGCCTCTAAAGCATCTGGGACGAAGTCCAATGTGGGGGAAGGAGCTCCAAGCAATTTCACACCAAGCAATTTTCCAGCACCAGTTGGGTGTCCAACATGGTAAGTCACTTCACTCATGTCTGACTCTGTGACTTTGTGGACTGTAGCCTGCCAGGTTCCTCTGTCCATAGGATTCTCCAGGCAAGAATACTGGAGTGGGTAGCCATTTTATTTTCCAGGTGATCTTCCATACAGAGGGATCTAGCCTGGGTCTCCTGTACTGCAGAGGGACTCTTTACCATCTGAGCCACCACGGAAGCCCCAGTTCTGACACAATCCACCCAGAGGGCGAGCATGAGATTCCACAGGTATTGGCATTAGTCCCACAAGACTGCTCACTGCCTGCCTTCAGATGCCAGTTATCATCCCAGGTTACCACCTGTGCTTTTGGCCAACTATAGATTAGAGGTTCACACCACCCCCTTGCTGTGCAGTTCAGTAGTCCAGTCGTGTCCAACTCTTTGAGACCCCATGAATCACAGCACGCCAGGCCTCCCTATCCATCACCAACTCCCAGAATTCACTCAGACTCACGTCCATCGAGTCAGTGATGCCATCCAGCCGTCTCAACCTCTGTCATCCCCTGTCATCCCCTTCTCCTCCTGCCCTCAATCCTTCCCAGCATCAGAGTCTTTTCCACTGAGTCAACCCTTTGCATGAGGTGGCCAAAGTACTGGAGCTTCAGCTTTAGCATCATTCCCTCCAAAGAACACCCAGGGCTGATCTCCTTCAGAATGGACTGGTTGGATCTTCTTGCAGTCCAAGGGACTCTCAAGAGTCTTCTCCAACACCACAGTTCAAAAGCATCAATTCTTCATTGCTCAGCTTTCTTCACAGTCCAACTCTCACATCCATACATGACCACAGGAAAAACCATACCCTTGACTAGATGGAACCTGGTTGGCAAAGTAATGTCTCTGCTTTTGAATATGCTATCTAGGTTGGTCATAACTTTTCTTCCAAGGAGTAAGCGTCTTTTAATTTCATGGCTGCAGTCACCATCTGCAGTGATTTTGGAGCCCAGAAAAATAAAATCTGACACTGTTTCCAATGTTTCCCCATCTATTTCCCATGAAGTGATTGGACCAGATGCCATGATCTTCATTTTCTGAATGTTGAGCTTTAAGCCAACTTTTTCGCTCTTCTCTTTCACTTTCATCAAGAGGCTTTTGAGTTCCTCTTCACTTTCTGCCATAAGGGTGGTGTCCTCTCCATATCTGAGGTTATTGATATTTCTCCTGGCAATCTTGATTCCAGCTTGTGGTTCTTCCAGCCCAATATTTCTCATGATGTACTCTGCATAGAAGTTAAATAAGCAGGGTGACAATATATAGCCTGACATACTCCTTTTCTTATTTGGAACCAGTCTGTTGTTCCATGTCCAGTTCTAACTGTTGCTTCCTGACCTGCATACAGATTTCTCAAGAGGTAGGTCTGGTGGTCTGGTATTCCCATCTCTTTCAGAATTTTCCACAGTTTATTGTGATCCACACAGTCAAAGGCTTTGGCATAGTCAATAAAGTAGAAATAGATGTTTTTCTGGAACTCTCTTACTTTTTCCATGATCCAGCAGATGTTGGCAATTTGATCTCTGGTTCCTCTGCCTTTTCGAAAACCAGCTTGAACATCTGGAAGTTCACGGTTCATGTATTGCTGAAGCATGGCTTGGAGAATTCTGAGCATTACTTTACTAGCATGTGAGATGAGTGCAATTGTGTGGTAGTTTGAGCATTCTTTGACATTGCCTTTCTTTGGGATTGGATGAAAACTGACCTTTTCCAGTCCTGTGGTCATTGCTGAGTTTTCCAAATTTTCTGGCATATTGAGTGCAGCACTTTCACAGCATCATCTTCCAGGATTTGAAATAGCTCAACTGGAATTCCATCACCTCCACTAGCTTTGTTCATAGTGATGCTTTCTAAGGCCCACTTGATTTCAGATTCCAGGATGTCTGGCTCTAGGTGAGTGATCACACCATCGTGATTATCTTTGTCTTGAAGATCTTTTTTTACTGTTCTTCTGTATATTCTTGCCACCTCTTCTTAATATCTTCTGCTTCTGTTAGGTCCATACCACTTCTGTCCTTTATTGAGCCCATCTTTGCATGAAATGTTCCCTTGCTATCTCTAATTTTCTTGAAGAACTCTCTAGTCTTTCCCATTCTGTTGTTTTCCTCTATTTCTTTGCACTGATCACTGAGGAAGGCTTTCTTATCTCTTCTTGCTATTCTTTGGAACTCTGCATTCAGATGCTTATATCTTTCCTTTTCTCTTTTGCTTTTCACTTCTCTTCTTTTCACAGCTATTTGTAAGGCCTCCTCAGACAGCCATTTAGCTTTTTTGCATTTCTTTTCCATGGGGATGGTCTTGATCCCTGTCTCCTGTACAATGTCATGAACCTCAGTCCATAGTTCATCAGGCACTCTATCTATCAGATCAAGCCCTTAAATCTCTTTCTCACTTCCACTGTATAATCATAAGGGATTTGATTTAGGTCATACCTGAATGGTCTAGCGGTTTTCCCTACTTTCTTCAATTTAAGTCTGAATTTGGCAATAAGGAGTTCATGATCTGAGCCACAGTCAGCTCCCAGTCTTATTTTTGTTGACTGTATAGAGCTTCTCCATTGTTGGCTGTAAAGAATATAATCAATCTGTTTTCGGTGTTGACCATCTGGTGATGTCCATGTGTAGAGTCTTCTCTTGTGTTGTTGGAAGAGGGTTTTGCTATGACAAGTGTATTTTCTTGGCAAAACTCTATTAGTCTTTGCCCTGCTTCATTCTGCATTCCAAGGCCAAATTTGCCTGTTACTCCAGGTGTTTCTTGACTTCCTACTTTTGCATTCCAGTCCCCTATAATGAAAAGGAGTGCCAAGAGTGCCAGGCTGTGACAGCGCAGGGAGCAGCGGAGATGAGCTACCCCACAATGGAGGCCAGGGGCAGTGACTGGGAGGAGCAACTCCACATCGAAGGAGCAGTGGATGCGTGGGCACAGGAGGGCCGAGAGGAGCTATTCCACGTTCAAGGTCAGGAGGGGTGGCAGTGAGGAGATACCCCTCGTCCAAGTAAGGAGCAGCGGTGGCACTTTGCTGAAGCAGCTGTGAAGAGATACACCCATCCAAGGTAATAGAAACCCAAGTAAGATGGTAGGTGTTGCAAGAGGGTATCAGAGGGCAGACACACTGAAATCATAATCACAGAAAACTAGTCAATCTATTCACACTAGGACCACAGCATTTTCTAACTCAATGAAACTAAGCCATGCCCATGGGGCCACCCAAGACAGGCGGGTCAAGGTGGAGAGGTCTAACAGAATCTGGTCCACTAGAGAAGGTATGGCAAACCACTTCAGTATTCTTGCCTTGAGAACCCCATGAACAGTATGAAAAGGCATACTGAAAGAGGAACTCCCCAGGTTGGTAGGTGCCCAATATGCTACTGGAGATCAGTGGAGAAACAACTCCAGAAAGAATGAAAGGATGGAGTCAAAGCAAAAACAATACCCAGTTGTAGATGTGACTGGTGATAGAAGCAAGGTCCGATGCTGTAAAGAGCAATATTGCATAGGAACCTGGAATGTCAGGTCCATGAATCAAGGCAAATTGGAAGTGGTCAAACAAGAGATGGCAAGAGTGAACATTACATTCTAGCAATCAGCGAACTAAAATGTACTGGAATAGGTGAATTTAACTCAGATGACCATTATATCTACTACTGTGGGCAGGAATCACTTAGAAGAAATGGAGTAGCCATCATGGTCAACAAGAGTCTGAAATGCAGTACTTGGATGCAATCTCAAAAATGACAGAATGATCCCTGTTTGTTTCCAAGGCAAACCATTCAATATCACAGTAATTCAAGTCTATGCCCCAACCAGTAACGCTGAAGAAGCTGAAGTTGAACGGTTCTATGAAGACCTACAAGACCTTTTTTAGAACTAACACCCCTTGCTGAGGTGTGATTAATTTGTGAGTAGTAAACTTATATGCAGAGTACACCATGAGCAACACTGGGCTGGAGGAAGCACAAGCTGGAATCAAGATTGCTGGGAGAAATACCAATAACCTCAGATATGCAGATGTCACCACCCTTATGGCAGAAAGTGAAGAAGAACTAAAGAGTCTCTTGATGAAAGTGAAAGTGGAGAGTGAAAAAGTTGGCTTAAAGCTCAACATTCAGAAAACAAAGATCATGGCATCTGGTCCCATCACTTCATGACAAATAAATGGGGAAACAGTGGAAACAGTGGCTGACTTTATTTTTCTGGACTCCAAAATCACTGTAGATGGTGACTACAGCCATGAAATTAAAAGACACTTACTCCTTGGAAGGAAAGTTATAACCAATCTAGACAGCATATTAAAAAGCAGAAACATTACTTTACCAACAGAGGTCTGTCTAGTCAAGGGTATGATTTTTCCAGTGGTCATGTATGGATGTGAGTGTTGGACTATAAAGAAAGATGAGCGCTGAAGAATTGACTTTTTAACTGTGGTGTTGGAGAAGATTCCTGAGAGTCCCTTGGATCTTAAGGAGATCCAACCAGTCCATCCTAAAGGAGATCAGTCCTGGGTGTTCATCGAAAGGACTGATGTTGAAGCTGAAACTCGAATACTTTGGCCACATGATGTGAACAGCTGATTCATTGGAAAAGACCCTGACGCTGGGAAAGATTGAGGGCAGGAGGAGAAGGGGCCAACAGAGGATTAGATGGTTGGATGGCATCACTGACTCGATGGACATGGGTTTGGGTGGACTCCTGGAGTTGGTGATGGACAGGGAGGCCTGGCGTGCTGCAATTCATGGGGTCGCAGAGAGTCGGACATGACTGAGTGACTGAACTGAACTGAACTGAGTTCACAGAATTTAGGAAACTACTTACCAGATGACTAGTTCATTACAAAGTGTATATTAAAAGATATAAATCAACAGCCAAAGAGGCACATAGGGCAATATATGTAGGAAGGGGCACATGGCTTCTATACTCTCTGATCATACCACACTCCCCTAATCTTCACATATTCTCCAACATGGAAGCCCTCCAAACCCCATCCTTTGAGGTTTCTATGAAATTCCAAATATTTCAGGAAGTGTGCCAGAAACTAGGCCAAGGACCAAATGTACATTTCTTATAATCACAAGGTCACTCATACCTCATGATGGAGAAATTTAGTCATGAATGCTGCCTGATGTTGATATTGGAGCATAGGCAGATTTTTAGGAAAATTCCTGCAACTGTTCAAGACAAACATCGTTTTCACATAGACATTGGTCCATTCGTGGGTTCTGAATGGACCTAGATTGAACTATGGAGTTAAATGACCATCTAATTTGTGTCAAGCAACAAGGTAGGCATTGGTCCTTGAATAGTCCTTGAGTATTTGAATGTTGATTGATTGACTGATTGACCCTGGACCACTGGAAATAAGTTTAAGAAAGACTCCAGTTTCAGGAAGAATGAAAACTATCTTTGTACTTCTTTAATTCCAACCGTACATCTCCTATTGAAAGCAGAGGTATGTGCACAAGTAGCAATAATATTGTTATGGGTAGAACACATTTTAAAAAACACAGTAGAGGCTACTGGGCTCATTCAGTTCAGCAAATTTTAGAGCTCGAAATTAATCCAGGAGTCCCTAGTTGCGTAAAAAAAAAACCCAGGCTCCTAGGGAGAAACTGAAGAGAAATTTAGGTCAAAATGTAAACACACCCTAAGGCTAGAATTAAGATACTCCACAAAAAAGAGGATATTATAGAGCATGCCAAGAAGGAAAAGACTTTTTTATTTATTTATTTATTTTTAGTACAGGAAAGTAAAAGGATAAGATTCACTTCTGGAACATAGGTTTGTAGTCCCTAAAAATATACTCCCTTATATCGCTAACAAGTGCACTTATATGGTTAACAAGTCCTACTTCAACTCTTTGGCACAAGTACCTCAATAACTGGAGAAATGAAACTTCCATGGTCAAAAAAAGCTATAATTATTTGCCAGCCACATGAAGAAACATCTTTTCACTGCTGAGGGCAAACAGATTTCTTTGGGACTTTCTGTATCATCAGACACTAGAGCAAATGGAAATCATGGCTATCAGCAGCAACAGAAGCCCAGGCAGGAGTCACTCCAAGGAATTACTGAAAATAAACTGACTGCCCAAGGACTCACCCTACTTTAGGCCCTTTTCTCCTCTCATTGAAGTGCATTACCCTGACTCTACAAAAGATGATGGGAAAAGTCTGTGAGAAAATCCTGGAGTTGTGGATAAAACAATGAACAAGCAAAGCAACCAATTCAGACACTAACATCCAACCCCATACTTCTGGATTATAATCCACATCTTCAGTACTTTACATGTAGTTGAGGTGACCTGAGAAATAAGAGCTAGAGAAGTGAGGACCCAACCAATCTTCCATCAGAGTACATCTATTGAAAAGCCTTTTTAAACTCTAAGAAATATTAAGAGGTAAATAATCTTTCTTTCTTCCTGCCTCTGTTAACCAGCTCTTGTGTACTCCTTCAAATTCCTCCTCTTAGTGATATCCACTGTGGCCCTAATTTGCAACTGTATTTCTACAATCACTGCCAAGATGAAACAACACTTTCTTCATGGGACCTAAAGAAAGTTTAATTCAGATGAGTCATGGGCCTAAGTATATTGTCTGAAACCAGGAGTGCTAACTCTCCATCATTTCTTATCAAATCAGAGCCTGATAGATAATGACAGATATGCAGATATGAATCCCATAAAGCACACAAAATATTAAAATGTGTAAGAAATCATATTTTAATAATGATGTATATCAGAGCTAAGAATTCCAATATTTCCCAGTTTTATGTTGCCAAAGTCAGTCTCCTAAATTTTTTCTTAAGTCTGAGCTTCCTTTGATAGTCATTTATGTGTGTGCCCAGTGTTTAACTGTCTGTTAATAAAATAATTAAGTATTTTAAAATTTGATATGTCTAGGTCAAATAACAATTAATTTTTCTTTTTGTAACAAGGTGACCCTGGGTCTTTCATGTATCCATGACTTTTTTTTCCCCTTTACTAATTTTCATTTTGTTCCTTTTCAATGTGATGTTCCTTTCACAACACAATGCTAGGCATTGAGATACAATGGTGAATAATATGTGGAACCCTTGCTCAAGAAACTCGAAATCTAGCAGAAGAAAGTGATGTGCAACCATCTACAAGTTAAGAATTAAAACAATTACATCATAAAGGTATAAACAATTTACAACAGAAGCCCAAGGGAAATAGCAGTTTGCTATAATGGAGGAGAGAATGACAGAGGTGAATTTGAAGACTGAATAATCTATCATCAAATATTAAAATAATCATAATGATGATGATAGAAGAAGAAAGAATGGGGAAGAAGAGGAGGGGAAAAGGGAGAGGGAGAAGAAGAAAAAGAAGAGGAGGAGGAAGAAGAGAGGAAGCAAAGTAAAAGCACATACAGCAAAATAGAAAGATGTGGCTGGGCCACATCTTGTGTGAAGAGATGAGATCGAGGTGAGACCAACTGGACCCCAGCACATGGTGAATGCTGAATTTGAAACTAGTCAGCTTGATGAAAGTGAAAGTCTCTCAGTTGTGTCCAGCTCTTTGCAACCCCATGTACTGTATAGTCCATGGAATTCTCCAGGCCATAGTACTGGAGTGGGTAGCCCTTCTCTTCTCCAGGGGATCTTCCCAACCCAGGGATTGAACCCAGGTCTCCCACATTGCAGCCGGATTCTTTACCAGCTTAGCCACCAGGGAACCTAAGAATACTGGAGAGGGTAGCCTATCCCTTCTCCAGCAGATATTCCAGACCCACAAATCAAACTGGGGTCTCCTGCTTTGCAGGCGGATACTCTACCAGCTGAGCTACCAAGGAAGCCCAAGTGGCTTGATATTTGTCATCAAACTGTTGGAAGACTTTGGAGGTTTGTAAGGTAGAGAATAACAGGATGCCCCATCTTATGTTTTAGGAAGAAACTTTATGACTGGTGTCTTTATGTTTATCATCAGACACTAGAGCAAATGGAAATCATGGCTATCAGCAGCAACAGAAGCCCAGACAGGAGTCACTCCAAGGAATTACTGAAAATAAACTGACTGCCCAAGGACTCACCCTACTTTAGACCCTTTTCTCCTCCCATTGAAGTGCATTACCCTGACTCTACAAAAGATGATGGGAAAAGTCTGTGAGAAAATCCTGGGGTTGTGGATAAAACAACTGAGTGTGCATGTTTTGAGGAGGAAAGGGGTCTACACAAAACTATTGCTAATTTAAGACAATGTAAATGGAGAATTTATAGTTTTAGAGATGTCATGTAGATAAACTTTTACAGACAAAATTAAAATGCAAATTTAATTATTCTATGTATATTGTTTTCTGAAGTATGAGTCTAAATGAAGCAGACATTTTCAAACTGTTGTTTACTGATTGTTTCCAGATGTTCTTGGCTTTTATCTTATTTGCCTACATGTAACAAAGGAAAGTGCTAAAAAAGACCAGGGGAAAATCAGCAGTTGTGGACCTAACATATCTGTGGCATCAAGTTTCATGTTTCAACGTAGATCCAGGAAATCAGAAATAGATCACACAACGCAAAAGTCCTTTAAGATATCCAGACAGACATTGATTATGTTAAACATATCACAAATGAAGCAGTAATGTTTATAGATGTTTAAAATTGGTTAAACCAGGAATTCTTTGTTTGGAAAATAATCCTTAACCTGGTAGAAAAAAAGAATTCAAACCAAACCTTTTAAACAAACACTGAAACAGACTAGAACTAATTCTTACATAAAAGAAAATATTACCCACAAATAAGTGTACCCACTTACTCTGAAAAATATTACCCTCTAGAATATAGCTACCAAGTCACTTCCCATGAACTCCCTAATAAATCAAACTATTGACTTTTATTTTTTAAACTAAAATAAATTTTCTTTAGTTTGGGCATTTTCATGTACACATTTTAAGTATGTATGTGTGCATGCTTGTGTCTGTGTGTGTATTCCTCTACAGCTAGTCTTTCTGCACTTTTAATTATCTTTTATTCTTTTTGGATAAATGTCATGGCTTTTTTCAGGTCATTCACATGTAAAATATGAAACACATGTACCTATCATTCTCTAAATGTCATG